>NC_137062.1:33189444-33191944 GCF_032717465.1 Coenobita brevimanus | reverse complement strand
GAAAAAATATTATCAAGGAAGAAAACGGGGACAGGGGGACAAAAGCAAGCAAGAAAAAATTATTACATGCATAAATCAACGAAGAAAATGGATAAACAAGCATAGAAAATCACCAGAAATAAACAAAGACATTAAATCAAAACAAAATCAAGGCGAAACAGGAGGGAAGAAGGGCAAGAAGAGGGAAATAAGCAAGGAAAATAAACGCGAATCATTTTTACGATAGTCTACGGTAAAATTAAACAGAGAAAACGGACGCAAAGGAAAACGTGAACAGGAACGTAAACAAAGACGGGACGGAAATACGCAACCAAACAGAAACGGAATTAAACAAGCAGCCAAACACACACATAAGCAAATAAACAACCAGAAGCGAAAATAAGCAAAGGACGAAACAAGATGCGTCTCCCAAACTGAGCAAAATCGTCTAGAGATAGCAAGAGTGGATTTTAAAGCAGGAACCGCTAACTTGACTAAAGAAAATCGCTAGAAAAGAGCAAGAATTAGCTACATAAACAAAGAAACAAGTAAACAAATAAGCAAGTAAACAATCTCCAAGAGCTAAAAAAAAAGAGTGGCTGTAAAGAAAATGAGAGAGAGAGAGAGAGAGAGAGAGAGAGAGAGAGAGAGAGAGAGAGAGAGAGAGAGAGAGAGAGAGAATCCTGAACCACCACAGACGTACCCCCCCAAAAAAAAAAAAAAAATTGACCTTATCTTTCTCCCCCAAAATAGCCAGCCAACACACACACACACACACACACACACACACACACACACACACACACACACACACGTGCATAATACATACATACACAAACAAAAATAGGAACTTAAATTGTGTGTGTGTGTGTGTGTGTGTGTAGTGAAGTAATGTGTCTTCTTTACTAATAAATCAATATCAGTTTCAATAAAGTCTTTAAAATCATCTACTTTTTTTTTTCTTTCCATTAATTTTAACATCTGACTCAATTATATCATTATTTTTATGCCTAATATTATTCTGAACTATTAGTACTACTTGTCTACTACTACTACTGCTACAACTACTACTACTACTACGTCTACTTCTGCTGCTACTACTACCACTACTACTACTACTACTACTACCACTACCACCACTGCTACTACTTCTGCTACTACTACTACTACTACTACTACCACTCTTACTACTACTACTACCGCTACTACTACTACTACTACTACTACTCCTACTACTACCACTATTTCGCTTTTTCTTCTGCTACTACTACTACTACCACCTCTTCTTCTACTACTAGTACTACTACTATTTCTACTACTAGTACTACTTTATATCTCACACTGTCTTGAACTACTTGTTTACTACTACTACTACTACCACTACTGCTACTACTACTACTACCACTACTTCTATTACTACTACTACTATGGAGACTCACCACCACCTTTTAACTAACGGATGGATTTGACTAGTAACCAAGGAGACTCATCCCCACCATATAACTAAAGGATATGGAATGATCCTGTTCTCTCTCTCTCTCTCTCTCTCTCTCTCTCTTATTTATGAAGCCTGTATCAATATCAAAAGGACATAATTAATATAAAACAGTTCAAATGTAATCAAAATAAATCGCCAAGGAAAAGGTGTCAAGAGCCCTTACAAGTTGACGAGAAAATGGACTACTCTTTCACTTTACTTATCTATAAACTCTCCATCTTGAAATCTAAGTTGTAACAAGAGATTAACATTAGAATATGATGCTAGTCACGAAGAAGTGCTATGGAAAGGATGTAGGGACGTTGGTTGGGTTTTACCATGCAGGTGCTGGTGTACCAATGTTGCTTACGTTTACTCGGACGCACCAGCAGCACTCAACCTTTATCCTAACGTGGGTCTAGCTTATCCTTGGCTGTTATACTGTATGACGACACGGTGCGTAAAACACTCCTTACTTTACATATAAAATTGTATTGTTCCCTGTATTACTTAATGATTCTGCTGGGTGAAAACAAGGCCTCATTCAGACTGCTGGGAGGTGAAAGTGTGTTCAATGGTCAGTCATTATAGTCACCAGAACCGCGACTTTGGCTGCTATCTTGGCAGGAGTGTGAATAGGCTGGTGAAGTGTATTACCAGACTCCCTGCACAAACACACGTAGACTATACACAGTTTTACACTCTCCCAGCAGCAACACCCCACCGATATATTTTGTGTAGTCGTGGCCACATACTAAAGCCTTGAGTTATATTGGCAGACAACGGGATGCATGGTAAAGGAAATATTGCTCCCTCTGGATGAACAGTGTGTGAGTGAAGACACACGGTTAAATAGTATAATGGCTGAATGTGTAATACTTGTATGAAAACTAATGTATGAATATTTTAAAGAGAATATAATAAACGATGATTAGTGTTTGTGGATGCTGTCACAACTATCCAGACTAATGAGATAACACCTCGAAGAAAGCGACATCATTTATGGACTGGACACCCGTAACAAGATATCCATTCATTATGCAA
>NC_137062.1:33179444-33184444 GCF_032717465.1 Coenobita brevimanus | reverse complement strand
GTCAATCTCACAGAATAAATTTACACCTCCAAGGATTATTATTTTTGTTTTTTTAGTGCTTCTCTCTCTCTCTCTCTCTCTCTCTCTCTCTCTCTCTCTCTCTCTCTCTCTCTCTCTCTCAACAAATTACACTCCCAAGCATTACAACAACAATACATCTTTCTTTCCTACCCCATATCACAGCTAAGCATATACGCATTTTCGCCTCAGTTGGTATATGTGTCGAAGCACCTGTTTCTCTGCTATTTATTCTTCTCTTTGATGGGCAACTTATCTTCCTGGTTACAGAAGTGTATGTTAGGCTTCTTTGTATCACCTGAAAGGAGGATGGTCGACTGTGGGATGCTGGGAACTTCAGCCTGCAGTCCACTGGGTTCACGTTTGGGATGAGAGTGGGGTTGCTGCTGCTACTACCACTACCACTGCTACTACTACTACTACTACTACTATTACTGCTACTACTACTACTACCACCACTGCTGCTGCTACTACTTCCACTACTACTACTTCTACTACTACTACTGCTACCACCACTACCACCACCACTACTACCACCAAAACCTCAACAACTATTCCTACTTCTACTACTACTACTACTACCACCACCACCACTACTACCACTATCACTACTACTACCAATACCACCACCACTACCACTACTACTACTACTACTACTACTATGCAAGGGGAAGGCAACTCACATCCTCGGCCTTCACCTCCGGAATAAAATCACTTCACTTCATCCACAGCACAACACTGGAACACGACTGGAACAAAAACTGGAATAATACTGGAACTGCGCTTGTTACGAGGGGTCAAATGGTTCAGGGATTAACCCTCTTAGGCTCCCCAATCCCTCTCTCTCTCCTGAACAAACCTTCCTTGTAACAGGTGGAAGAAGTATGAAACTAGAGTGTATAAGAGAAGTAAAACCAAGAAGTATAATTATTGCTAGTGTACTCCGGTTTACGTTGTGTTCACGATCATGGCTGCTTTCTGGATGACGGCCCACACTCCCTACTGGTCACACACACACACACACACACACACACTCCACCATTAAGCCTGACTGATAAAAATAGTGCTTAATTATTTTATAGTCTACCTGTTTTGTTACCTGACGTTGGGGAGGGCGGCCTTCACGTGGTGGCACTGATATAACTGGGTGGTGGAGCTGCCTGATTATACACACGTCCCTCAACTCTCTCCCTATCCCCCGAAAGGACGATGGTGGACTGCAGGAGGAGGGCAACTTCAGCCTGCAGTCCACTGGGTTCACGTTTAGATGAACCTGGGGCTACTACTACTACTACTATTGCAAGTACTATTATTACTTCTATTATTATTATTACTATTATTATTATTATTATTATTACTACTACTACTACTACTACTACTACTATTACTACTACTGCTACTGCTGCTGCTACTACTACTACTACTACTACTACCACCACCACCACCACCACCACCACCACACCACATTTTAACACCCCCACCAACAAGACAATTTTTCTCAGCCTTGACGCTCCTCTCTAGAAAAAGGTCTCAAGGAAGGACAGGAGGCGACCTTGAAGAAATCCCCCTGCCTCTCCTAATCCCCCTGCCTCTCCTAATCCTCCCCCTGCCTCTCCTAATCCCCCTGCCTCTCCTTTCCCACACGCCTAAGATTGGGTGGGTGGATGGAAGGAGGGTATGCAGGTGGGTGGATTGAGAGATGGTAGTTTGCAAGAGTTTTCCTAGTGTACAGAAGGCTACACACACACACACACACACACACACACACACACACACACACACACACACACAGAGGATAGGAATAATAATAATAATAATAATAAACTATCCCCCCCGCTACTCCCATATACCTTGCCCATGAAGACGCAGGTAAACATATTCACCTTGTCTTACCTATAGGGAGGATGATCGTATATCTTAGACCACAATCTCGACCTTCCTGCCACCTGTCGCCCATTGTGAGAGAGAGAGAGAGAGAGAGAGAGAGAGAGAGAGAGAGAGAGAGAGAGAGAGAGAGAGAGAGAGAGAGAGAGAGAGATGCAATTCAAGTCGAAACATTGAAATTTTTTAGTAACTTTTTTTTTTTGAGTTTGACCATCCCCCCCCCATTTTTTTTTTTTTTTAAGTCTGGCATTTTTTCCTCTTTTCATATCGGTAAAAAAAAAATTAATAAACTATAAAGCACTCAGAGAACGCATACCTCCGCCAATGCCATTACTATTAAAAAGGATCAAGATTCGGATCCGTGGATAGAGGATCAGAGTCCGGATCCGCCCCAAAATTTAATCAGTTCTTTCTTGATCCATGGCCCACCCTTCCACAAAATTTCATCAAAATCGGTTCATAGCTTTTTGAGTAATCCTGCTAACAGACAGACAGACACGAACAGACACACACAAAGCAGCGAGGCCATAAACAACCTCCTTGGCGATGGTAATAAATAAACAAATAAATAAAATCAGTAACACACATTATTCGCAAATTTAAGGGTAAAAGAAGACACATATTTTTTAGAAACGTCGTATATTGTAAAATTCGTACAAATATTTAGTTAATGAAGTACAAAAAATTAAAAAAAAAAAAAATCTTACAGCGACTCTCGGTAAAAGATGAACAGGTGAGACGGACCTGGCCATTTATGAAACAGGTGAGACAGACCACTTAATTAACCCTTTCAGGACGAGGATTTTGAGGTCCTATTTTGCTTTTAGACGATTTTTTTTTTTTTGGTCAGACTAAATCATTTACGGGAAGGGGGTTAAGGGAGGCTATCTCTAACCCCTCCACCTCGAAAAGTCTCTCTCCCAGGATGAATGAAATCGTCTTAGGAGAGATAGGAATTGACGTCCTCGCCGGGAAAGGGTTGAGACAATGAGAGAGAGAGAGAGCGAGAGAGAGGGTATTTTTTGGACCTTTTCCTATATATCAATTTTCCTTTCTCATTTTTCCCCTTCTCTTTAATTTGCTCATTTCTTTGTTTTTACGCTGTCCGGATTTTCACCCTCCCTCTTTTTTCTTGCTCACGTCTTTCTGTTTATATTTCTTTTTTAAACTGCCTTCTTCTCTCTCTTTCCTTCTTCTCTTTCTTGATTGTCTTGCTTCTTCTTCAGTCTTGCTTACTTTCCATCTTAGCTGCGTGTGTCCCTGATCTTACCTAATTCACCTCTCTCTCTCTCTCTCTCTCTCTCTCTCTCTTCTTCGGTGTCAATCTCTTTCTCTCCTCATCCCCTTCCTCCTCAATTTTCGCCATCAGTCTGTCCTCCCTGCTCCAGTTTCGCCTTCAATCTGCCCTCCCATTTCCGCCAGGCATCTCCCATTCCTCCTCGCTTCCTCCTCCTCTACCAGTGCCCGTAGCCGTGGCCATAGGAGGGGGCGTGGTGGTAGACGGGCCTGACGTGGTGGTAGACGGGCCTGACGTAGTGGATGACGGGACGGGGCTTAAATTTGAGTTTCTTGGGCTTCTTGAACTTCTTGAAGGGATCTGCTGAGGCGGTGGTGAAGAGGGCAGACAGAGCCAGCAGGAGGGCAAGGGCGTAGTAGGCCTGTGGGAGAGGACGTGTGAGTAGCGCCCATAGATCAAGAGGTAAAGGTGTGGGTGGGTTAATAATGAACACTATCTACCTGTCTATCTATCTATTGCCAGACGCCTTAATCCCGTTAGGGGGTGGCCACAAACAAACCGCCTCCATGTCGCCCTGTCTCCCGCCATTGCACTGCCCTGCTCCCAACTCACCCCCCCCCCCTCTATCATATACTATCTGTGACCTATTTTTAACTCTCTTACATGCCGTTGCTCAGCTATTTCTTTTTTATGTAAGGGAGAAGGAAAACACTGAGGTGGTTTGGCCATGCGGAGAGGATGGAGAGTGAGACACTGACGAGGAATGTGTATGTGGGTGAGGTGGAGTTGGGAGAGGAAGAGGGAGGCCAAGGATGAGATAGAGGGATGGAGTGGAGAGGTAAATGAGAGAGGGGGGTGTGAGCTGGGAGCAGGGCAATGAAATGGCGGAGGACAGGGCGACATGGAGGCGATTTGTTTGTGGCCACCCCTTACGGGATTAGGGCGTATGGCAATAGATAGATAGAACAAGGAACCAAAGGCCAGGAGCCCGCAAAGTGTTCCCTCCAAGAAAAAATAAAACAAAAACAAGATAAGAGAGAGCCAAATTCAAGATGCGTTCATTTCGAGATGCCTGGACACACTGCGTTTGAAAGACTGGAAATACAGACAGACGGAGACAGTTCCAGAGTTGACCTTTTGCATACATGAAGTACTGAGACTATTGGTTAACTCTTGCATACTCTCGGCAGTTATGGAAGCTCCCCAACACCTTTTCATAAGCGATTTATTTTGCTTATTACACCATTCCATCCTCTTCTGAGTTAACCCATTCTCCTATCACCATACTCTGCATAAATTACATACAAAACGATATTAGCCAGCCACATCCAAGAATAAATCGGTATGGAAAAGGTGTTAGGGAGCTTCCTTAACCGATGTAAATACGAACATAGGTGTACACAGATTCGTAACGTAGGTTTACCAGCACTTCAACCTAAAGGACAAGAGCGAGGTAGGCTTCAAGGAAAGGATCATTGAGTAGTATTAAACAGATTTCAAATAAAGACCACTCATTATTATTATTATTATTATTAGAGAAAGGGTGAGATACGCCTCAGGGAAAGGATGTGTAAATAGGAGGTAACTAGAAAGCACTCAGAGAACGCATACCTCCTCCTATGCCAATAAAACATATGCTTTACTCCGACATCTATTTCACATCCACTTCAAAATCTAATCAACCCTTCCTTGACCCACTGCTCACCTGTCCACCAAAATTCTACGGTTTTAGTCTGCCCAGTTTCATAATCTCAGAGAAGGCATACTCCTGCTGACGCCAATAAAAATAATTAGTTATTCGTAAATCCTAGTCAGTACCCACCTCAAACTCTGATCAACTCTTCCTTGTCCCACTGCCCAC
>NC_137062.1:33164444-33166944 GCF_032717465.1 Coenobita brevimanus | reverse complement strand
GTTACCAAAGTTACTTCCTCAGGGTGTTACGTAATGCTTCCTAACACCTTTCTCTATGCGATTTACTTTGCTTATTCCACCTTGCTGTCCTAGTCTGTGTTATATTAGCCAGTCATATCCAAAAATAAATCGCTAAGGAACAGGTGTTAGGGAGTGTCCTTAAGCGACATTAGGTCTATCTTTTCCTTCTCTGATATGCGATAGATACAATGAGAAAGAAAAACAAGGAAGACAGAAAAGTAATATATAAGTAATGAATAGATATAGATAGATAGATAGACAGATAGATAGACAGACAGATAGATAGATAGAAAGATAGATGTAGACAGATAGATAGACAGGTAGACAGATAGATAGACAGATAGACAGACACAGATAGATGTTGTAAATTGGTAGATGGATAGATAAATAGACAGGTAAAGAGATAGGTAGACAGACAGACAGACAGACAGACGATAGACATATAGACAGGTAGATGGATATTGCAGATAGATAGATAGACAGATAGATAGATACTGTAGACAGACAGAAAGACAGATACTGTGGACAGATAGATAGACAGACAGATAGATAGGTAGACAGACAGACAGACAGACAGGTAGATAGATAGACACTAAATTGATATATAAACAAAGAGACTGATAGAAAGACAGACAGACAGACAGACAGAGACTGATAGAAAGACAGACACACAGATAGACAGACAGATAGATAGATACACAGATAGATACAAACCACCCCAACTCCACAACAAACCCATCATTTCAAAACTCGAAAAAATAATTAATTTCCAAAAAAAAGAAAAAAAAAAATATATACTTCCTAGTTTTTCTTCCTGTTGGGGTCACTGTTTTCATTTTTATTTTTTATATATATATTTTTTGGGCTTCATGATTTTTTTCTGCTTTTGAGAGAGATTTATTTATTTATTTTTTTTTTAGCTGCGTAGCCAGAGGTATACAGTGTATCTATAAATTATTAATGGTAAAGAGAGAGATTTTAAATTGTTAGAGTTAGTGCTGTTATTTTTATTATTATTATTACTGGTATTATTGTTATTATTATTATTATTATATTATTATTATTGCTATGCTGCTGCTGATTATGATGATGATGATGATGATGATGATGATTACTATCATCGTTCGAATCGTTCATAAAGACTCCAAAGTGTTTGCATGCATCGGCCTTGGTCACCTAATGGCGGCTATCCACGCTGCTCCATCTCTGGCAGCCTCCCTATTCAGTCTCTTGTCCCTGAGGACACACTCTATGACCTCGACCAAGACCTTTTTCGGTCTGCTTCTCGCATCCCTACCCCCGACGTTCACACTTCCCACTTTCTGCACCCAAATGTCATCCCTCATCCTATTCACATGCCCAAACCATCTCTCCTCATCACAAGACCAATACACTCCAGTCCCATCCTTTCTCTTAACTCTTCCATCGTAAACCTAGCCCCCGCCCCCAGGCCTTGCACTCAAGGACGCACTGCACATCCACCTAATAAGTGTCATTTCTGTAAGTTTGAACCAACGAATATCCTCTTCCTTTACTGTCCAGGTCTCACTACCTCCTACCTCTAGCATTACACTCCTAACACATGCTGCATACAAAGATCCCTTAGCACGGAGGGAGAGCCCTCGCAATGTCAGGAGAGGCAACAGCTCCCTGAACTTCCTCCAACCACTCCTTACCCTAGCCACAGAGCTAGCTCCAGCCCCACCTCCAGCACATAACATGTCTCCCAAATAACAAAACTCTTCCACACACTCAAGAGACTCACCAGCAAGATCAATCCTTTCACGCCTGACAATCTCCACCTGCTCTCCCCGACACACCACACACATGAAATCAGCATTATCTCGCAGTCTACCTCTAATACCACTACATCTCTTATGCACCCACTTATCACAAACACTGCATTATCTCGCAGTCTACCTTTAATACCACTACATCTCTTATGCACCCACTTATCACAAACACTGCATTATCTCGCAGTCTACCTCTAATACCACTACATCTCTTATGCAACCACTTATCACAAACACTGCATTATCTCGCAGTCTACCTCTAATACCACTACATCTCTTATGCACCCACTTATCACAAACACTGCATTATCTCGCAGTCTACCTCTAATACCACTACATCTCTTATGCACCCACTTATCACAAACACTGCACAAGATGGAGTTACTTCCTACGCTCTTGTGGCAAACCGCACATGGCCACACTCCCTCTGCTTTGACAGTACCGCCACCAGCCCTGCAAACAATCACCCCTGTCCCATCCACACCCACTTCATAACCCCAATGCCCCACTACGCCTCTCCCCAAACCAAGTCCCCCACGCCTCCCCCACCCACACCGCCCCCTCAACCACCCCTTCAGGGACCCCGTCAAAGGCCCCCCCCAAAAAAAAAAACAAAGAGAGAGGAGATAAAATGAAGGAAGAAAAAGGCAAAGAATGATTACAAATAATTATGGAGAAGGAAAAAT
>NC_137062.1:33151944-33161944 GCF_032717465.1 Coenobita brevimanus | reverse complement strand
ACCTGCTGGATTAATGGTTGTTGTTGTGGTAGCTGTGGTAGGACTGGATGTTTGGTTGTTGTGGTGGTGGTGGTGGTGGTGGTGGTGGTGGTTGTGGTAGGACTGGATGTTTGGTGGTGGTAGTTGTTGTTGTGGTAGGTGTGGTAGCGCTGGATGTTTGGTTTTTGTTGTTGTTGTGGTAGTTGTGGTAGGGCGGGATGTTTGGTTGTTGTGGTGGTGGTTGTGGTGGTGGTGGGGGGAGTGGCTTTCTGTCTGTCTGTCTGTCTCTGTCTCTCTCTCTCATTGCCACTCTACGCTCATATGAATCCAAATCCACCCGACTACAGACAAAGTTACCTCTTCCTCCGGTTTACCATCCTCCTTTCAGATGATAGGAAGGGAGCTGAGGGACGTTTCTATAACCAGGCAACAGATTCGCGCCTCTATTTCAGTGCCACCACGTGAAGGCGTCCCTCTCCATCGCTAAGTGTGTTATATTTCAGCACATGGTCATATAGACTTTACATATAAGATTATAGGGAGGGAGAAGGAAGGGGAGGCCAAGGATGAGATGGAGGGATGGAGTGGAGAGGTATATGAGAGAGGGGGGTGTGAGCTGGGAACAGGGCAGCGAAATGGAGGGGGACAGGGCAACATGGAGGCGATTTGTTTGTGGCCATCCCTTACAGGATTAAGGAGTCTTGCAATGGACAGATAGATAGATAGACGAACTCCAACAATGCCCCCACCCCACAGAACACGATCTCCGAGTCACGTTGTAGTAGTAGTAGTAGTAGTAGTAGTAGTAGTAGTAGTAAGGGGTTCATCTGAAACGTGAACCCAGTGAACTGCAGGCTGACATTCCCCTTCTCATACAGTCCACCTTTCTCATTTACGGAGGTAGATTGGGAAGGAGTTGAGGGACGTGTTTGTAGCAGCTCCACCGCCCCCATACATCAGTGCCACCACGTGAAGGCGTCTCTCTCCACCACCCCGTCTTCAGAAACAGACAAGGAATACAAGAAAAACAACTTACAGCCATACATGAGCTAATACAAAGGGCGTTCTGTATTTTTATCTGAAGGGGTACAAGGCCAGTCCACATGAGGGGACGCAAAACTGACTACTATTCCACTGCGTCTGCGTCACACTTGGGGCATGTCCGTCACTTTCCTCCCTGATGCATCATATCAACGAGAACAGTCTTTCGTACCGATTATAAAGGCTCAAACCTGCTTGCATACATCAGCCTTGGTCATCTAATTTCGGTTCTCCAAGCTGCTCGATCTCTGGCAGCCTCCCTATTCAGTCCCTTATCCCTGTGGTCACACTCTATGACGTCGTCCCAGGTCTTTTTCGGTCTGCCTCTCGCAACCCTACCCCCAAACATTCACATTTCTCACCTTCCACACCCAACCGTCATCCTCCATCCTCTTCACATGCCCAAACCACTTCAGTCTACCTTTCCTCGTCACAACACTAATATATTCCAGTCCATCCTTCCTCTCAACTCTTCCATCGTAAACCCAGCCCCCCCAGGTCTCGCATTCAAGGACGCACTACACATCCACCTAATCACTCGCACTACACATCCACCTAATCACTGTCATTTCTGTACGTTTGAGCCTACGAATATCCTCTTCCTTTACTGCCCAGGTCTCACTACCATACAGCATTACACTCCTAACACATGCCACATACAATTATCCCTTAGCCCTCTTAATATCACGAGAGGCAACAGCTCCCCGAACTTCCTCCAACCACTCCTTACCCTAGCCAGCCCCACCTCCAACACAAAACATGTATGGGGAGAAAAACATACCAAGCCTCTCTTAGCTGAGGAATATTAGCCAACAGAGGAAGTGGTGACTGGAAGAGTGAGAGAAGAGTTCTGGACAAATGTGGAAATGTGCATGGAAAAGTTTGGAAGGAATGAGAGAGTGTTTTTGATTGGTGATATGAATGGTAAAGTTGGGAATGTGAAGGTGGATGGAATAGTTGGTGAGTGGGGTGTGCCTGCCGAGATAGATGAGAATGGGAGTGCGTTAGTGGACATTTGTGCTGGGAGGGGGTTGGTGATAGCCAATACCCTCTTCAGGCATAAAATGATCCACAGGTATACATGGCGAGTGATGAGAAGGGTGGGTGGTGAACTAAATGAAAGGAAGGCAATGATTGATTATGTGTGTGTGGATGAAAGGATGCGAAGATGTGTAAAGGATGCAAGAGTGTATAGAGGTTGGGGGAGTGGACTTTCTGACCACTACTTGGTGGTGGCCAGAATTAGGATGCAAGTGAGATGGAGGAATAGAAGAAGGGAAAGACGAGAGGAAGGAGTAGTTGCAAGGAGAGTGGAAAGGTTACAAGAGGATGAGAAAAAGGCAGCGTATAAGAGAGAAGTGGAGGAACGATTGGGCAAATATGAATTGGAGCAGATGGGAGACGTGGAAGGTGTGTGTAAGATATTTACAGAAGAAATATGTGCAGCATGTGATGTGGTGTGTGGAAGGAAGAGAAGGCGGAGGGGGGTACAAGGAACAGCGTGGTGGACTGAAGAGGTGAAACAGGCTGTGGCACAAAAGAAGAAAGCATACAATGAGTGGGTGAGGAATAGGGGCATGGAAGAAGTTGAGAGGCGGAAGAGAGAGTTATATGTGGAAAGGAAGAGAGAAGTGAAAAGATTAGTAAGAGAGAGTAAGAAGAGAGTGGATGAGGAATTTGGAAGGAATTTGAGTGTAAAGTGGAGGGACTGTAAGAAAATGTTCTGGAGAGAAGTGAAAAGAGTAAGACAGGGTGGAAGTGAAGTTAGCAGGGGAGTGAAAGATAAAAATGGTAGATTACTAGTGGAGAAGGGAGAAAAAGTGAGCAGATGGAGAGAACACTTTAAGGAATTGTTGAACGTAGAGGATGGAAGTAATGCAAGTATAAGTGGCTGGGGAATGGCTGGGAGAAGGAGGGAGGTGAGAAGACAGGAAGAAATCAGTAGGATAGAAGTTGTGGAAGCAATGAAGAAAGTTAAATCGGGAAAGCCCCAGGAATTGATGGAGTGTGTGGTGAAATGCTGAAGCATGGGGAGAGATAGTAGTAGAATGGATGTGGAAGATGTGCAGATTGGCCTGGGAGGAAGGTAGAGTCCCGGAGGATTGGAAGTCAGGTATAATTATTCCCTTGTACAAAGGAAACAGGGAAAAAGAAGTGTGTGGTAATCATAGGGGCATTTGTCTTCTTAGTATAATAGGAAAAGTGTCTGGTAGGATACTTATAGACAGAGTTAGAGAAAGAACAGAGAAATTAGTTGCAGAAGAACAGGAGGCTTTAGGAAGGGAAGAGGTTGTGTAGATCAGATATTCATTCTTAGATCTTTAGTGGAAAAGTTTCTAGAGAAGGGAAAGAAGTTGTATGCGGCTTTCATGGATTTGGAGAAAGCATATGACAGGGTGGATAGACAAGGATTGTGGAAAGTGTTAAGAATATATGGAGTAGATGGGAAGTTGTTGAATGCTGTGAAGAGTATGTACGATGGTGCGAAGGCTGCAGTGCGTGTGGATGGTGAACTAAGTGAATTTTCTCTTTGAAAGTTGGTTTGAAACAAGGATGTGTCATGTCTCCATGGTTGTTCAATCTGTACATGGATGGGGTAATAAAGAGGTACAAGGTAGGGTAGTGGATGTTGGAGTGGCCCTGGTGAGAGAGGATAGTGTTTGGAAACTCCCTGTACTGTTGTTTGCAGATGATACTGTGTTGTTGAGTGAAGACGAAGGGGAGCTGCAAGGCTTGGTGGATGAGTTTGAGAGAGTGTGTAGAAACGGAACCTAAAGGTGAATGTAGGGAAAGAGTAAAGTGATGGTCTTTGAGAGAGGTGAAGTTAGTGAATGTACAGCAAGGTTAGATGGTGAGGAATTGGAAAATGTGAGTACGTTTAAGTATTTGGGTAGTGTGATGAGTAAGGATGGAGGTTTGGAGTGTGAAGTGCTTGAAAGGGTACAGCAGGGAAGAAAGGTTGCTGGTTCCTTGAAAGCAGTGATAGAAACAGGGAAGTGAGCATGGAAGTGAAAAAGTTACTACATGACAGTATTGTGATACCAACTCTAACGTACGGAAGTGAAGCTTGGACATTGTTGGAAGGACACAAGTCAAGAGTGAGAGCAGTGGAAATGAGTTATTTAAGAGGAGCCTGTGGAGTCACGTGGAGAGACAGGCTGACGAATGAGGATATAAAGGAGCGTTGTGGTGTGGATGTGGATGTGATAGGAAGCGTTATGAGGAACACACTGAGGTGGTTTGGCCATGTGGAGAGGATGGAGGGCGAAAGACTGACGAAGAGAGTGTATGTGAGTGAGGTGGAGGGGGGAAGAGGGAGGGGGAGGCCGAGGATGAGATGGAGGGATGGGGTGGAGAGGTATATGAGAGAGGGGGGTGTGAGTTGGGAGCAGGGCAGTGAAATGGCGGGGGACAGGGCGACTTGGAGGCGATTTGTTTGTGGCCACCCCAAACGGGATTGAGGCGTCTGGCAATAGATAGATAGATAGAAACAGCGCAGTATCCTCCAATCATTAGAATATTAACAAACAGAGGAAGATGAGAAGCAGAAGGGGTAAATGAGCAAGTAGAGAATATTACTAGCGATCTTTAATCTTACGAATATTAGCCAGGAGAGGAAGGTGAGTGGTAGAATACGTGAAATATTAGGCAGACGAACATACCAAGCCTCTCAACACAGGAATATTACCCAGCAGAGGAAGAGGGAGAGTTGAAGAGGTGAAATATTAGACAGAGAAATATATTAAGCCTCTTTGAGCTTAGGAATATTATGGAGGAGAGAAGAGGAGAGGAAGAAGAGAAGAGGAGAGGAAGAAGAGAAGAGGAGAGGAAGAGGAGAAGAGGAGAGGAAGAAGAGAAGAGGAGAGGAAGAGGAGAAGAGGAGAGGAAGAAGAGAAGAGGAGAGGAAGAGGAGAAGAGGAGAGGAAGAAGAGAAGAGGAGAGGAAGAGGAGACGAGGTGAAAAAAAAAGTCTCAGCTTAATACTGCCGAAGAGAAGAAAGGGACAGGAAGAAGACGGGACATTCCACCGTACTTTTGTGCCGTGCTGTCGCCAAGGAGACAATATTTATGAGGGTGAAATAGGATCCAGTCGTCTATAGGTCACCGGGGAGGGGATCTGATCCTCTTAGAGACTTATACACTACCCGCTCCAGGCCCATAACTGATGCTGTGAGAGGTTGGTTATCTGATCTATAGCCTCTCGTTCCTCTCCTCTCTTCTCTTCTCTCTCTCTCTTTCTCTCGTGTGTGTGTGTGTGTGTGTGTGTGTGTGTGTGTGTGTGTGTGTGTGTGTGTGTGTGTGTGTGTGTGTGTGTGTGTGTGTGTGTGTGTGTGTGTGTGTGTGTGTGTGTGTGCGTCTGTTCGTTTCAAAATGGAAAGACGGATGTTTATAGTATTTATTTATCTTTTGTTATCGTGTGTACGTGTAAACAATGTGTACGTGTAAACAAAACGTACACACACTTTCACACTCCCTACAGGCTATGTGTACCACTGTGTCCTTGAAAAAACGCACATGACCTTCTCGTGTCTGTGTGGAAGGGTGGTTTTAACTGCTTTAATTATCTTCTTCAACGACCTTTCCTGCCAGTCGTACCGGCAATCAGAGACGAAGGTGAAATATATAATCAGCGAATATGAGTATGAGTGAGGTGGAGAGAGGGAGGGGGAGACCGAGGATGAGATGGAGGGATGAATTGGAGAGGTATATGAGAGAGGGGTGTGTGAGTTGGGGGAAGAACAGCGTAATGGCAGGGGACAGGGAGACATGGAGGCGATTTGTCTATAGCCACTCCTTACGGGATGAAGGCGTCTGACTATAGATAGATATATACAGTAGATAGATAGATAGACAGACAGATAGATAGACCACTAAATCACAAGTCTTTAACAATAATAGATGGATTTACACCTTACCTGAGAAACTGATTACTATTACAAGTTACCCATCAGAGTTACCCCTACAAGTCAACAGGCAGCAAGATCAGTCCTCAGTATATCAGTATGCGTTGACGTTCAATGTAGGGAGAGCGTCGACCCACCCTACAGGCCTTGAGACGTATAATCCTTCTTAGCTCTCACACAAGGAGGTACAGAAGGTGTCTATGCATCTTGGCCTAATCTTAATGCTTTCTTATGCCCAAAACATCTAAAGCAGCATCTTCTTCTCTTCCTCCTCCTCCTCCTCCTACTTCTTCGTCTCCTTCTTCTTCTTCTTCTCCTCCTCCTTCTCCTCCTCCTCCATCTTCTTCTTTTCCTCCTCCTCCTAAATCTTCGTCTCCATCATCATCATCATCTCCTCCTCCTCCTCCTCCTCCTCCTCCTCCTCCTCCTCCTCCTGGTGTGTTTTATTTATGAAGGGCAGTTTCTTATACTATTTTTTCAATTTTTTTTTTTACTTGGTCAAAAATTGCCACTTCTTCATCTTGAATGCCGAGTTGTTACAATAGATAAACACTAGAATATGATACTAGTCACGAAGAAGTGTTATGAGAAGGGTGCAGAGGTGCAGAATTTGTCGTCACTGAGATACGTGGAATAAGCACTAGAATAAGATGCTAGTCACGATGAAGCGCAATGGGAAGAATGTAGAGCCTTAGCATTATCTTACTAGCACTGAGCTATGTGAAACAGATTAACACTAGATTATGATGCTAGTCACGAAGAAGTGCTGTGCAGAAAGACGAAAATCCGGGCCAAGTTAAAGTGAAAAACTATAATTCTGATTCTTAATTTTAATATATATTCTATCTTTATAATATCTAAATAAATTGAAAATAAATCTGTCTTTATCCCAGACTATCCTTGTATGAGACTTGGACCCTGTATTTTCCCTAAAACTTCTTCCTTAGCAATTTATTTTTGGATATGGCTGGTTAATATCCTTCTGTACGTTTCCCTATGCAGGGTATGGTGATGTTCGAAGGATTTATGTAACACAGAAGAGGAGAGTATGGTGTAATAAGCAAAATTAATCGCTGAGGAAAAGGTGTTAGGGTACGGCCTTGGATCCATATTATCGTAGGTTGAGGAAGCTCCCTAACACCTTCTCCTCAGCGATTTATCTGCCTTACTATTAATTAAAGGACTTACGCTCGTACGGGCCTGCCTCTCACGTCTTTACCCTACAATGCATATTTTACGTCGCCACCTACATTCCCTGACGTCGCTATCTGCGTCACATACCCTCTAACGTCATCTGCGTCACACACCCTTATTTAACCTTCTGCGTCACACTCTATAATGTCAACTTCTACGTCACACTAATGTTCTCACTACGTCACACCCTCTGTCACCATCTTCGTCACACACCCTTATTTAACCTTCTGCGTCACACTCTAAAGTCAACTTCTACGTCACACTGATGTTCTCACTTCGTCACACACCATCTGTCACCATGTGCGTCACACACATTCCCATGTCACAGTCCACGTCACACACCCTCTAATGTCAACTTCTACGTCACACCCTATGATTACCAGACGAATACCTTTACGGTCTCACGTAGCCAATAAATTCTACGGTCTTGGTCTGCCCTGTTAAAAAAATTCAGAGAGCGCATACCTCCGCCAACGCAAATACAAAAACATGATTTATTCCTGCATCTGGGTTCGTATCCAGCTCAAAATCTAATCAACTATTCCTCCAACCACTATCCACCTACCCACCAAATCTCATTGAAATAAGATGATAAATTTTTAAGATATCTTGTATACAGACACACACACAAACAGAAAAAGGAGGAATTTCATAACCCCCCTCCCACTTGGCTGAGGCAATAGTAATGTGCGTCATCAGAGAGACATTTTTTAATATTAGAAGCATTGACGTCAAACAGATATTGACGTAAGGAGAATTACTTGATGTTTTGAGAAATTATGATAAATAGTGTGAAAATTAGAGAAAGAAGTGAGAGAGTAAAGAGAGAAATATATAAGTAAAGGAAATGGTTAGAGAGTAAAGAGGAGAGGTGAGAAGTAAAAGAGAGGAGAGGAGAGTAACATGAGAGAGAAGAGAAAAAGAGTAGGCAGGAAGAGAGAGAGAGAGAGAGAGAGAGAGAGAGAGAGAGAGAGAGAGAGAGAGAGAGAGAGAGAGAGAGAGAATGATGAGAAAGTAAAGACAGAGTACGAGAAAATTATGAAGGATGTTAATAAGTAAATAGGAAAACGAAAAAGAGAAGACAATGTAAGAAAGTAAAGAAAAAATAAAGACAACGTGGAAAAGTAATGAAAAATAAAGACAATACCAGAAAGAAGAAACACAGAAAACTTAAGAAAAATAGAGAGAAAGTAAAGAAAAAATAAAGAAAAAGTAAAGAAAAAATAAAGAAAAAATAAAGAAAAGGTAAAGAAAAAATAAAGAAAAAATAAAGAAAAAATAAAGAAAAAATAAAGAAAAGGTAAAGAAAAAATAAAGAAAAGGTAAAGAAAAAATAAAGAAAAAGTAAAGAAAAAATAAAGAAAAAATAAAGAAAAAATAAAGAAAAAGTAAAGAAAAAAAGAAAAGGTAAAGAAAAAATAAAGAAAAGGTAAAGAAAAAATAAAGAAAAGGTAAAGAAAAAATAAAAAATAAAGAAAAAATAAAGAAAAGGTAAAGAAAAAATAAAGAAAAAATACAGAAAAGACGAAAATTAAAGAAAAAATAAAGACAATATAAAAAGTGAAGAAAAAAAGAAAATGTAAGAAAATAAAACAAAAATACAGAAAAGACGAAAATTAAAGAAAAAAATAAAGACAATATACAAAGTAAAGAAAAAATAAAGAAAATGAAAAATGTAAGAGAGTAAAGAAAAAAAGACAACGTAATAAAATAAAATAAAATGTTAGGAAAATAAAGAATAAATAAAGAAAATATAAGAAAAAAATCAGTTCACTAGGCAGAGAAGAAAATTTGAAGACAGAGATGGGAAAGTAAAGAAGACATTAAAGAAATAAAGGAGAAAATAAGGAAGATAGAGAGAGAAAAGAGAGAGTAAGGACGAGGGATTAAAGCAAGGAGAAATTAAAGATAGTAAAGAAAGGAGGAAGTAAAGATAGTAAAGGAGGAAGTAAAGATAGTAAAGAAAGGAGGAATTAAAGGTAGTAAAGAAAGGAGGAATTAAAGATAGTAATGGAGGAAGTAAAGATAGTAAAGAAAGGAGAAATTAAAGATAGTAAAGAAAGGAGAAATTAAAGATAGTAAAGAAAGGAGAAATTAAAGATAGTAAAGAAAGGAGAAATTAAAGATAGTAAAGAAAGGAGAAATTAAAGATAGTAAAGAAAGGAGAAATTAAAGATAGTAAAGAAAGGAGAAATTAAAGATAGTAAAGCAAGGAGAAATTAAAGATAGTAAAGAAAGGAGGAATTAAAGATAGTAAAGAAAGGAGAAATTAAAGATAGTAAAGAAAGGAGGAATTAAAGATAGTAAAGAAAGGAGAAATTAAAGATAGTAAAGAAAGGAGGAATTAAAGATAGTAAAGAAAGGAGAAATTAAAGATAGTAAAGTCTAGGCTTTGGAATGAAGGCGAGGTAAAGAAAATGGGAAGAGCAATAAAAAATGGAGGTTTAGTGATATCTCTCTCTCTCTCTCTCTCTCTCTCTCTCTCTCTCTGTCTGTATACCTACCTGCCTACCTACCTACCCATCTACCTATCTACCTTTCTACCTACAGAGATAGACTGGAAAATAGAAGTTGAGATAGACAGATGGATAGATAGACAGATAGGTTGACAGAGCTTGATAGATCGGTAGATAGATAAATACATAGGTTGATAGGCAGACGGATAGGCTGATAGATAGATAGATAGATTGGCTGATAGACTGATAGATGGATAGAATGATTATATATACATAGAGAGAGAGAGAGAGAGAGAGAGAGAGAGAGAGAGAGAGAGAGAGAGAGAGAGACGAGGGAAAGAAAAAGAGAGCTAAAGACAGAGAAAGATAGACATAAAAAAATAGACAGAAAGATAGGTAGAGATAGATAGACACGATCAAAATTTAC
>NC_137062.1:33136944-33144444 GCF_032717465.1 Coenobita brevimanus | reverse complement strand
CATCCCACCCTGACACACTCGAAGCCTGGAACGTGAGGTGGAGGTGGTGGTGGTGGTGGTGTTGGGAGTAGTAGTAGTAGTAACAGTAGTAGTAGTAGTAGTAGTAGTAGTAGTAGTAGTAGTAGTAGTAGTAACAGTAGTAGTAGTAGTAGTAGTAGTAGTAGTAGTAACAGTAGTAGTAGTAGTAGTAGTAGTAGTAGTAGTAACAGTAGTAGTAGTAACAGTAGTAGTAGTAGTAGTAGTAGTAGTAGTAGTAGTAGTAGTAGTAGTAGTAGTAGTAGTAGTAGTAACAGTAGTAGTAGTAGTAGTAGTAGTAGTAGTAGTAGTAGTAACAGTAGTAGTAGTAGTAGTAGTAGTAGTAACAGTAGTAGTAGTAGTAGTAGTAGTAGTAGTAGTAATCCTAATGCTTTCATTAATACATATATGCTACAAACTTCACATACCTCAAACCTCTATTCCTCTCACTTTAGGTCACAGAGCCGTCCCCAGATCACACAAGGCCTGAGATGTGCTATATATGTACAACCCTCTACAGTTATCTATTTTTATCTATTTAATGTACTTATTTTTAACACTGCAATATTCACTCAAAACTTCAAATACAATCATACATGTGTCTATCTATTTATCGAGTAGTCTAAGCATCTATCTATCTATCTATCTGCTTATCTATCTATCTATCTGTCTATATATCAGTCTTCAGGCCTTTATGTATCTTTAGCTCTTCCATCTAAACACCAACACATGTCTACCTATTTACATGTCTATTTATACTACACACACACACACACACACACACACACACACACACACACACACACACACACACACACAGGGGGGAAGCAGAGGGCAAGGCCAAGAAATGTTTGCAAAAAAAATCCCTAAACTCCCTCTTACTTAAAAAAAAAAGAAAGAAAAAAAAACGCTTTGGCTAAATTAAGAGAGAGAGAGAGAGAGAGAGAGAGAGAGAGAGAGAGAGAGAGAGAGAGAGAGAGAGAGAGAGAGGTGTGAATGGCGGGGGTAGGGTTACGAGAGGCAGACTAAAAGAGACCTGGGGCGAGGTCATAGTGTCTGACCTCAGGGATAAGGGAGTGAATAGGGAGGCTGCCAGAGATCAAGCAGAGATGAGAGACGCCATTAGGTGAGCTGGAGCCTAAATAAACGAATTAATATGATACGCTTTGACTCGTAAATATTTGGTCCGTATATATCTATAGCCAGACTCCTTAATCCCGTAAGGGGTGGCCACAAACAAATCGCCTCCATGTCGCCCTGTCCCTTGCCATTACGCTGCCATTCCCCCCAACTCCCCCTCCCCCCTCTCTCATATACCTCTCCACTTCCTCCCTCCATCTCATCCTCGGTCACCCCCTCCCTCTCCTCACCCCCTTCCTCACCCCACCTCACTCACATACACGTCCCTCATTAGCCTCTCCCTCCATCCCTCCGTACACTCTCTTCGTTAGTCTCTCTCTCTCTACCTCTCCATCTCACCCTTGGTCACCCCCTCCCTCTCCCCCTCACTCACATACTCTCCTCGTTAGTCTCTCTCTCCATCCCTCCATCTCATCTTCGGCCACCCCCTCCCTCTCCCCCCTCCACCTCACTCACTCTCTCCTCGTTAGTCTCTCACTCTCCATCCCTCCATCTCATCTTCGGCCACCCCCTCCCTCTCCCCCCCTCCATCTCAATCACATATACTCTCCTCGTTAGTTTCACTCTCCATCCCTGCATCTCATCCTCGGCCACTCTCTCCTCCTCCACCTCATACACACACACTCTCCTCGTTAGTCTCTCACCCTGAACAATCCACACATATATATATTTTTTTATCAACATCACTTCTAAACATCAGTCAACCTTTCAATCATCTTTTTTTTTTTTAATACCGACTTTCGCTGACGAACTTCTCATCGTGGACGTTCGGAATTCTAGCCTCATCAAGAACGGGGATCGTAAAATGCGAGGCTACGTTCTAAAGAGGGTATTAGACGATCCTGGTTTACGATAGGGGGGGTGTTGACTAGACTGTTGGTTTACTAAATGATATGAAGGTAAGTGGTATACGTAGATGACTGGCTGAAAGGTGTTATTATTATTATTATTATTATTATTATCGTCTTCATTATTATTATCATCATCATCATTTTCATTACCATTATCATCATCAGCTTCAGCATCAGCATCTTTTTCATTACTATCATCATCATCGTCATTATCATCATCATCATCATCATCACCTTACCACTATCCTCCTCCTCCGCCTCCTCCTCCTCCTCCTCCTCCTCCTCATCATCATCATCATCATCATCAACAGCACCACTACCATCGTCATCACCATCACCACCACCACCACCATCATCATCATCACCACCACCACCACCATCGTCATCATCATCATCATCATCATCATCATCATTATCATCCCATCACACTCCCTAAATATCACAATATCTTTCAATAATCCCTAAATCACACCTAACTATAGTCTATTTATTTTCATTTGACAACTAAGCCACTCCCATACGGTTAAGGAAGCTCCCTAACACCTGTCCCGAAGCGATTTATTTTGCTTTTTACACCTTACCGTCCCCTTGTGTGTTATATAAATCCTTCCAATATCGCCATACTCTGCAACGGACAAAGGAATATTAACCAGCTATATCCAAACTAAATCGCTAAGGAAGAGGTGTTAGGGAGCTGCCTGATTAGCCTTAGCAGAGGTAGGGATGAGTCTCCTTGATTACTAGACATTTCGGCTTTTCAATCTGACTACAATTGGCAATCAACTGAGCTGAATGGGGTTAGGGATCTATTTCAGGTGAGAGAGAGAGAGAGAGAGAGAGAGAGAGAGAGAGAGAGAGAGAGAGAGAGAGAGAGAGAGAGAGAGAGAGAGAGAGAGAGAGAGAGAGAGAGAGAATTATATCTACTGTCACATTCCATACACAACTCTCCAATTAACCACACACACACACACACACACACACACACACACACACACACACACACACACACACACACACACACACACACTACCTAAGAATGTTGATATCTTCGTTAATGAGTAGGTATGTAAGACTGATTTTTTTTTTTCACATTTTATGCACACACAAAAACCCTTCACACACACACACACACACACACACACACACACACACACACACACACACACACACACATCCATCCGCCTACCTCACCCAGACACACACACACACACACACACACACACACACACACATCCATCCACCTACCTCACCCAGACACACACACACACACACACACACACACACACACACACGCACACACATCCATCCACCTAACTCACCCAGACACACACATATACATTTATTATTAATGTGTGTGTGTGTGTACAGGTATAAGAACAACAAAACACTGCAGGTTAGGGCGAGGTAGGTCAGGGGAAGGCCACACTAGACCACAACCTTGACCAACTCAGGCCGCACCAGTTTTCGCCATAAAAATTCAGTCTGGAATCTAATTCCTTTTTTCACCTTTTCTTTTCTTAACAATCCTTGACCACTACGGTAGGCCAGTACAATAAGACCTTCGCCTTCACATCCGGGGAGAAGGGGCGTAGGGGCGAGGCTATGGGCGTCTCTATGGGGGTATATAAGGGAGGGATATAGAGTTTGTGGGATACAGACGCGTTGACGTTTCTCCTCTGTACGTCCGGAGCAGTTCCCTACCTAAGGACATGAAGACTGTAAGTAAAATGTCCTGCTGTTTACATAGTGCTTATTTCCTGATTATTTCCGTCTACAATTTTATTTATATCAACCCCACCCCTTATTGCACAAAAAAAGTATATTACATTTTTTATTTATTTTTTATTTTTTTTTTCAGAAATTGAATGCACGGATTTTGGAGTGATAAACAGCTTCCAAAATTCGAACATCCCATTTCCTAAAATAATTCTTATATATTTTTTTTTTCGTGCAATTGGGGGGGGGGGGAGTTGATATCTGAAAAAAAAATTATCAGTGCTTATTTGATGACTATGGCTTATATTCGCTCCCTAACACCTCTTCCTTGGCGATTTATTTTTGGATATGGCTGGTTAATATCCTTTTGTACGTTATGTATGCAGAGTAAGGTAATGTTAGAAGGATTTACGTAACACAGACGAGGACGGCAAAGGTGTGTACATAAGTAAACTAAATCGCTTAGGAAAAGATGTTAGGGAGCTTATTTAAAAACAAACGATATATTACTTTACTGTACTTTATTACTCATGGTATTTTAGACAATTTTGAACTTTAGTTTTTTCACAATTGCCATTTTGACTTTACTTTCCAAAATACTTCAAAATCCATGAACCCTTTTGAACTATGAATTTAGATTTTTTAATAGTAAAGGAGGGATTTATTGAAAGATTTTTTTGACCCCCTCCCCCCAAATTCGAAAAAAAATGGTAATAGTAAGAGGAGATTTTCTGAAAGATTTTTTTGACTCCCTTTCCCCGAAATTCGAAAAAAAAAAAAAGAATTTGTGATAGTAAAGGAGGGATTTATAGAAAGATTTTTTGACCCCCCCTCCCCCAAATTCGTAAAAAAAAAAATAAAAAAAGATTCTGCAATAGTAAAGGGATTTTTTTTTTTGAAGATTTTTGACCCCCTCCCCCAAATTCGAAAAAAAAAATTGTAATGGTAAAGGAGGAATTTATAGAAAGATTTTTTTACCCCCCTCCCCCAAATTCGTAAAAAAAAAAAAAAAAGATTCTGTAATAGTAAAGGGAATTTTTTGAAGATTTTTGACCCCCCACCCCCCAATTCGAAAAAAATAATTGAAATAGTAAAAGTAATTTTTTGAAAGATTTTTTGCCCCCCCCCCCGAATTCGAAAAAAAAAATAATAGTAAAGAGGATTTTTTGAAAGATTTTTTTTACTCCCTCACCCCATTTCGAAAAAAAATTATCTATATATATGAAAGAATATGGTAAAAAGAAAAAAAATCCGTAAACATAGGATGAATTAGGTGTGAAATGAGTTACAGGAGGGGATACGGCACCTGGGCTAGGCTATGAGGGGCTGTATAAGGGGATATAAGGGAGGTATATGGGAGTATGGGATTGGGAAAGGTCTACGTTTCGCTTCTATACGTCAGGGATGAGTCTTTTACCCGAGGACATAGAAATAGGAAAGAAAAATTACTCTTCTTGATTGATTTAGAGATTGGTGATGGTTTTGGCTGGGAGTCATAAAGGTCTACGTTTTGCTTCTATACGTCAGAGGTCAGTCCACTACCTGAGGACTTAGAAATTGGAAAGATAAATTACTGTTCTTGAGGAGAATGTATGTGAGTGAGGTGGAGGGGGAGAGAGGGAGGGCGAGGCCAAGGATGAGATGGAGGGATGGAGTGGAGAGGTATATGAGGGGGTGTGTGAGTTGGGAGCAAGACAGTGAAATGGCGGGGGACAGGGCGACGTGGAGGCGGTTTGTTTGTGGCCACCCCTTACGGGATTAAGGCGTCTGGCAACAGATAGATAGATAGACAGATTTACTTCGAAACTGGTGAAGGTTTTGGCGGCAACTCTATTTAAAAAGTGTCTTAACTCAAAATATTAAGTGTGTTTTATGAATATCGTGTGTAGTGTGGCGCTTAAAGTGGTAGATGGAAAGTAGCAGAGAAGAAGAGATACTGATGGAATTTTATGCTTGTGTTGAAATCCTCCCCCCTCTGTCTGTCTGTCCCATTCTGTCTGTCTTTGCCTCTGTCTCTGTCTCTCGCTGTGTGTGTGTGTGTGTGTGTGTGTGTGTGTGTGTGTGTGTGTGTGTGTGTGTGTGTGTGTGTGTATACAGTATCATCATTTCTCCCGTAATAGCTACCTCTCAGGATTATCTTTTTCCACAATTTTTTTTATCTCACACAAAAATTAATGTTTGTATTTAAAATATATATATATAAAAAAACATATGCTAAACTTAGGGTCAAACTTGGATTTTAAGTTTATCATGCTTACCAGAAAATTAGTTTGTCTGTCTATCTATCTTTCTTTCTATCTATCTACCTATCTATCTATTTATTTATCTGTTTATCTCTATATTCATCTATCTATCTGTCTATCTATATGTCTATCTGTCTGTCAATATTTGTCTATCAATCTTTAAATATATCTATCTATCTATGTACATGTCTATCTATCCGTCACTTTATTTTTCGATCTATCTGTCTATCCATCCATCCATCCATCTATCTATCTATCTACCCATCCATCTGTTTACATGTGTACGTACTTAGAGCAAAAGGTAAAAACTCGTTCTCGCTCGTTTCGCTCGCTCGCGCAATATTTTTCATCCGGAATTCCACGTGTCAAAATTCTTGGTCCATCTGACTTGTAAATCTCTCTCTCTCTCTCTCTCTCTCTCTCTCTCTCTCTCTCTCTAACCCCTTCTCCCATCCACAGACACTCCCCATCCTCGCCCTCATCTTTGCGGGCGTCGTCTTGGCTGATCCCCAACCTTTCCTTAAGAAGTTCGGCAAGAAGAAGTTTGGGAAGAGAACACCCCATGTGCATCTCGTCCCTATCCAGCCTATTTACCACCACTACCCTACCTACCACCAACCTACCTACCACCAACCTACCTACCACCACAAACCACAGCCTACTTACCACCATCAGCCTACCTACCACCACAAACCTGAACCTACCTACCACCACAAGCCTACCTACCATCCGGAACCAAGCTACCATCACCAACCACACCCCGAACCTGTCTACCTACCCAAACCACAGCCTACCTACCATCCGGAACCACACCCTACCTACCACTCAGCGCCTACCTACCACGCACCAAGCAAGGGGCATCACCATCCACTACCCTATCACTAGAAAGTCTATCATTTCTGCCTCTATACTCCTTTCACTCCAACTTGGCCTAAAATTGCCATCGCTCCGTCTTGAATGCTGGGAGGCAGCAATGGATTAGCACTAGACCGTGGTGCTAGTCACGAAGAAGTGCTGTGGGAAAGGATGCAGAGCCGTAGTATTGTCTTTCTCTGCCACTGAGCTACGTGAAATAAGCTGCAAAAGGACGAAAATCTGGGCCAAGTTAAGGTGAAATGACTGTAGTTGTTAATCTCTCCCTTCTCTCTCTCTCTATCTATCTATCTGTCTATCTATATATCTATCTATCTATCACTTCCCTGTACCAAAGAAGAATTGCCATACAGGATATTTCTTCACAAACCTTCAACCATATTTTTTTTTATTTGCTTCTTTGGACACTCCGTAACACCTTTTCATAAGCGATTTATTTTACCTGTTGCGAAAAATTTGTATCCTCTTTTAGTAGGTTAGTAATAGGAGTAGTAGTAGCAGTAGTCCCTGTAATAGTAGTAGTAGTAGTAGTAGATTCATCTCAAATGTGAACCCAGTGGACTGCAGGCTGAAGTTGCCCTCCTCCTGCAGCCCACCACCGTCCTTTCGGGGGATAGGGAGGGAGTTGAGGGACGTGTGTATAACCAGGCAGCTCCACCACC
>NC_137062.1:33111944-33131944 GCF_032717465.1 Coenobita brevimanus | reverse complement strand
TGCCAACCACTCTCTGATAATAGTAATATAAACATATATGAACACTGTACATACGATAAACACCCACTCTGTGTTCACTGAGGTAGGTAAAAGGCACTTCACTGCGGCTGTGCCCGCACTTCACTGCGGCTGTGCCTCACTTCACTGTGGCGTCACCCGCTCACTGATGTTTCAGGCGATCTTTTCATTATTTCTAACTTCTAATATTATTTTACATATAATCTGGGCAATATACATTATATTTACACTGCACTTATTACTTTAATGCGTCATGTCGCATCACAGAATTACACAAGTGCCGCAGAATTACACAAGTGCCACAGATTCTCTTATTACAATATCACTTATTATACTGGCCAATATTTACATTTTTTTCTAGGCAAAATATCCCTTATTACTACATTATCCATTATACAATTATTAGTAAAGCACGTCACTGTCGCATCACTGTATATCACTGTCACTTTCAGTATTTACTCAGAGAGTGGTACTCGGCAAAGCACGGAGTCACACAGAGAGTGACTTGGCATTCCAGGCACTGGTGTGTGCTCATTTTTCTCGTCCGAGGCCTCCGTGTGGTGTTATGACATACTCTGCAGAGGCCCTGTGACAACCTGCCGCCTGCTGTAAGAGGCAATTTCACAAGCTGGTGCCGGCTCATGTAATTGCGGCACTCAAGACGGTCAGGTTGTGTGTCAGAGTGTCGCCTCGGGATCCATGCCGTCACCTGACCAAATCGTGCAAGCAGCTGCTGCACGACAGTCTTGGAGAACTGTCTCAGGGATGGTTGCCTTATGCCCCCGACTTGTGTCTTGTAGAGGATGAAGGCGTTGAGCATGCACATATCGAGCATGTGCAGGCAAGCCTTCCTGTACCATCGGGTGTTTCTCCTGAGACAGTCTATTTCGCCAATCATCATATCAGACTTATCAACAAGTCTCATGTTGACACTGTAATCAATGACGGCATCAGGCTTCATGATTGGCTCTCCCATCCTGTAGCTGACCTTCCCAGTTCTCTGCAATTCCCCCTTGTGGATGGTGCTGATCATATTCACGACCTTCTTGTCATGCCACCTGATCGCCAGAAGCTTGTCTGACTTCTTCAGGTGCACATCTCCCTTGGATGAGGATGATGCTTCTGGGAAACTTGGCCAATTTTTCCTATAGCTCCGTACAGTGCCAACAGTGCCAATGCCGTGTTCAGCCAGGTATTTGGAGAGTTTCGGTGCTGTGTAGTAATTGTCTGTGTACAGCACATGATTCCCACCAAAATACCTCTCCATCAGCACTTTTACAACGGAGCCAGAGAAGCCAAGGGGGTCTTTCCTGTTCACGTCCATTGTACTTGCAGAGTAGATGACGAAATCAAGGATATACCCCATCTCACAGTCACACAGCACAAAGAACTTTGTCCCAAAACGGTGACGTTTGCTGGGGATGTACTGCATGAATTTGAGACGTCCTCTGAACAATACCAGGGATTCGTCTATGACGACTTTCTGCATAGGACGGAAAAATCGCATAAATCGATCCCTAATCCTGTTGAGAAAATCCCTCACTTTCCACAAAGGGTCAGTTTGGGACGGGTTAACATTGTCAGTGAAGTGCAGGTATCCTAGCAGCTGTCAGAACCGATCTCGTGACATATACTTCCCGAATATTGGGATGGAAGTAATGTCATCCACGAGCCAGTACTCCTCCAACTCATGTCTCTTGATATGGGGCATCAAAAACATCAGTGCAAAGAACACATACAGCTCTCCGATCCCGACAGGCAACCACGACACTTGCTTTGGTGAGCCAATAGGTCCCAGCCCTTCTGCTGCACACTGAGCTGCATACCTATTGGTCTCATCGCTGACATGCTGCACGATTTCGTCATCCATGAAGGCCAGGAAGTAGTCCACAAAATCATCTCCTGCGTTGCATGGAAAGGCAGGCTGTATTCCAGCATTTGTCATATCAAACGGCGGATTGTGTGGCTGAAAATCTGCACCGTCAGACCAAACAAATGCATCAACTTTCCCTGTGCGTGGTTCAGTGGAAGTGGCAGGTCGCATTGCACTCGTTTCCCCGTGAGAAGGAGCTGAGGTGGAGGCAATGGGTGAGGCAATGAGTG
Organism: Coenobita brevimanus; assembly: GCF_032717465.1. Classification (NCBI taxonomy): domain Eukaryota; kingdom Metazoa; phylum Arthropoda; class Malacostraca; order Decapoda; family Coenobitidae; genus Coenobita; species Coenobita brevimanus. The sequence continues at coordinate 33,129,823 of NC_137062.1, read as the reverse complement.
AGGCAGGAGGTGAGGCAGGAGGCGCGCGGGAGGGGGGTGAGTGCGAGGGCGGTGAGTGGGGGGGTGGCGAGGGTGAGGGAGCTGAGCAGGGGGCAGGCGGGGGGGTTACTGACCTGGTGCGTGGTGAAACTTGACCCTTTCTTCCCCGCTTATCACCTCGCTTATCGCCCAGCTTTGCCCTCCAACTGCCACGCATCCCCATTATTCTAGGCTGGCCTGCCCTGCCTGCACGGCCTGCACGGCCTGCCTTCCCTTGCTTTGCAGGCTCTGGGAATTCATATTCCTCAGATGATGTAGACTGAGGAGAGGGCACGGCAGAAGATGAAGATGATGTGAGGGCAATAGGGCTAGGGGAACGGGAAAGTGATGGGAAATGCTTACTAGGGGCTGGTGTAGGAGACGTAAGTCTGTGCTTCACTCCCTTCCCACGTGCAATACCAATTTTCCCCATAGGCGCCTTCCCTTTCCCAGAGTAAGTTGGGGGTGGTGGGGGGGAACCTACATGATCACTTTCATCACTGTCACTGTCAATGGTAAAGGGTTCACCACCAATCACAGCAAAATCTTCACTACTTGCTGTAAGTGTATCACTCTCACTGCCACAATCCAGAGTAGTACTTACAGTTTTGTCCAGCTCTGTTCTAATTTCTGGAGTGCTCAACCCCTTCTGCCTCGCCGATGGCAGTTCCTTCACCGGTGTAGAGGTCGAAGGCACACTAGCACTGATCACTTGCGAGGAGGAAGCGAGCGACGATGAGTAGGGACGGAGCGCCATTCTCACGCACAGAGCTGGACAGATACTGACTGATGCGGGTCAGGGCAGGGGTGGGGGGGCCCCCTCAGGGTTGGAGGAGGGAGGTGTGGGATGGCTGGCGTGAATGAACTCGACAGCTACTCTTGCGTGAGATAATTTGCGCACAGGAAAAATGCGCGGTGTTCAAAATATTCACGATCATTCCAGAATGACACCCGCGGTTTGGTCCAGTTTTGTCAATGTCATTCTGGAATGACACCCGCGGTTAAAGGGTTAAAAGCTCCCTAACACCTCCTCCTAAGCGATTTATTTTGCTTCTTAATACCTTGGGCTCCTCTTCTGTTCTGAAACGTCGGTCCTCCCTAACACCTCTTCCTAAGTGATTTATTTTGCTCGTTAGTACCATGCCGCCCTCTTCTGTTCTGAGACGTAGACCTTCCCTAACACCTCTTCCTAAGCGGTTTATTTACTATCTTTTCTTATACCTTGCTCTCCTCCTCTGTTATGAGATGTAGGCTATCCCAAACACCTTTTCCTTAGTGATTTATTTTGCTTATTACATCTTGCTCTCCTCTTCTGCTCTGAGACGTAGGTCCGTGAGAGCTCCCTAACACCTCTTTCTTAGCGATTTATTTTGCTTATTACACCGTCCTCTTCGGTGTTACTTAAACCACTCTAGCATCACCATCCTCTGCATAAACAACGTACAAAAGGATATTAACCAGCCGTATGCAAAAATAAATCGGTATGGAAAAAGAATGCTTCAATATCCCTTCTTATAAGAGGCGACTAAAAGGTGCATCTCTGTACAGCCTTTCAAAGCATAATGTCCTCTTCTCATCACTCTTCTTATCGTTCTTCCGTGCTTCTTCCGCCCTTCTTCCGGCCTCTTCTCACATCCACTCCTACGGTGACGGGATACACAGTCAATCTTTCGCCTAGACAACGCACCGTAACTCTCCTACAGTCGCGGCGCACACATCAGAGGTCGTTCTTGTCGTACCCTGCCAACGTACCCTTCAACAATGCTCCCAATTTCGTGTATAATATGATACGCGTGTGATTCGTGTATAATATGTTCGTGTATAATAATAATGATTCGTGTATAATAATAATGATTCGTGTATAATATATTCGTGTATAATAATATGATTCGTGTATAATATGATACGAAATCGGACGCACTTTTGAATGGTAGGTTGCCAGGGTACGATGATGACAACCTCAGAGTCGTGCGCCGTGACTATAGCGGATAAAACACGTCGAAACCGTCCCTCCATCGCTATTATTTTACGCCTCGTTGTTGCCAACTATCTCTGGATTGCGTAAAGCGACAACGACCCTAATGAATAACAAAAGGCAATTCAACTGGAGCGTTCGGGGTGTGATTACATTTTCGCCGCGGTCAATTACATAGATGGTTTTTGCTATCATGGTTTTTGTGGTTGCATTACGAAAAAAAAAAAAAATAGAATGGGGGGGGGTTGAACTGTGAAAAAAGGGAGCCGGTTTTGTTAATGCGCCGAAGTGATCAGAATTTTGGAGTTAATAAAGAATGAGTGCCGTGATGAATGGATCGCTGAAATGGATTAAGGAATATATGGAAAAATTTGAGAGAGAGAGAGAGAGAGAGAGAGAGAGAGAGAGAGAGAGAGAGAGGGGGGGGGAGTGCGTATGTGTGTGTTTGTATGACTGTGTGTGTATGTGTGTGTGTGTGTGTGACAGACACTGCAAAAAGATCATGCGAATCGCTCTTACTACACCAGTCTCTCTCTCTCTCTCTTTCTTTCTCTCTCTCTCTCTCAATCAGGAACCCTAACGTACACAGCAAAAACAAACAAACAAACAAACAATAACAGGAAGCCAGTAAAGCCACGAGCAAGCCAAGCCAGGCTAAAAATACCAGCGGAGAGAGAGAGAGAGAGAGAGAGAGAGAGAGAGAGAGAGAGAGAGAGAGAGAGAGAGAGATGTTGCCCTATCAAAACACATGTTGCTCTGGCCCGACTTTGCAATATTGCCTCCCTCTCCTCCTCCTCTTCCTCTTCCTCCTCCTCCTCTTCTTCCTCATCCTTCCTCTTCACCTCATCGTCACCTGCCTCAATTTTCCTCTCCTCCTCCTCTTCTTCCTCTCCTCCTCCTCTTCTTCCTCTCCTCCTCCTCCTCCTCCTCCACAGCATCACCAAGATCATATTTCCCTGCCTCATGTTGTATTTGAGATATTGAGTTTGTAAATGGGAAAAAGGTGGTTGAATTTCCACACCAGTCTCTTGTTTTTTCTGTCCTTTTCCAAACCTATCTATGTATTGCCAGACCCTTTAGTCCCTTATACGGGGTGGCCACAAACAAATCGCCTCCACGTCACCCTGTCCCCCGCCATTTCCCTGCCCTGCTCCCAATTCACACCCCCTCCTCCCCTCTCTCATATGCCTCTCCACTCCATCCCTCCATCTCATCCTTGGCCTTCCTCTCTCCCCCTCCACCTCACTCACATAGACTCTCCTCGTCAGTCTCTCACTCTCCATCCTCTCCACATGGCCAAACATTTTCCAAACTAATTTCCTTTATTCTGTGTATCGTCAGGTTCTTTATTTTTGGCGGCTTTATTAGTGTACGTTATTCTACACCATCCACTCACTTGATGTGGTGTTGATTTCAGGTAAGCTTTTTGACGATTTTCTTCAGTTTAGACAGGCAGAGGCGCCCATCATCTACACCATCCATTCACTTGATGTGGTGCTGATTTCAGGTAAGCTTTTTGACGATTTTCCATAATTTAGAGGGGGGGGGGCGAGCATCATCCACTCCATCCATTCACTCGATGTGGCGCTGATTTCAGGTGGCAAGCCAAATAGTCTTCTGTTCCCCCACGAATCTTTACTACTCTGGGTGGTAACCATTACAAATGTCGCTTGGTGGTCTAGTGGTTTAAGGCGCCCCCCTGAGGATCGGCTGGGGTATAATGAAAAAAGAATGCTACTCAGGGAAGGGGGAGGCTGGTCAACTTTCCCTTAAATATCATGAGTTACCTAGCCCCGGGGTCCTACGCTCCTAATGGGGCTAAAAAGACTAGGATATATGAGTACGTGGTATCAGAGGTCCTCAACACCCCTTCCTATGCGACTTATTTTACGTATATCACCTTACTTTATGCTCCTCATTTCGCCCTTCAAATTTTGCCCTTCTAACATGTGATATCCTGAGACCCCACATACAGACTAAATCGCCACGGAATAGTTGCTACGAATAATCCAAACAGCATAGCTATAACTGTGTGTGGATTCAGTTGGTTATACTCTCAAGGAAAGATATATTCGTGAAAGAGTGAATTGGGAATGTGAATGATGAATGAGTGAGTGTTGGCTTACACATACATACACACACGCGCACACACACACACACACACACACACACACACACACACACACACACACACACACACACACACACACACACACACACACACATACACACACACACACACACAAATGCACAGACATACAGAGACATACACACATAGAAATACACAGACAGACAGACAAACAGACAGACAAACAATCACACAGACAGACAGACAGAAAAACAGATGAAGAGATTTATAGTAAGCCAGAGAGGCAGACAAATTGATGCAGAGACGGATGGATGAGATGGAGGGATGGGGTGGAGAGGTATATGAGAGAGGGGGGTGAGTTGGGAGCAGGGCAGTGAAATGGCGGGGGACAGGGCGACTTGGAGGCGATTTGTTTGTGGCCACCCCAAACGGGATTGAGGCGTCTGGCAATAGATAGATAGATAGATAGGTGGAGCAAATAGACGACAGACAGATGGAAAGACAAATAGATGGAAAGACAGATAGACAGACAGATGGACAGATAGATGAAGATGTGTATTAGTTGGACAGACAGACTGATAGATAGACAGACAGACAGAAAAAAGTTGTAGAGAGAGGCAAATAGACAGATTTATAGTAACGCAAGAATGACAGCGAAACAGATTTATAGACAGACAGACAGACCACTTACGTTAATAGTGAGCATGAATCTCCTATAAGTGTCCCTATTGCTCAGGTGATCAGTGCCGTGACAAAGGTAGGAAAGGTGAAAAGGATGCAAAGCTAATTAATGAGAAATATAAAAGGTAAGTCAACCAGGTGGATACGCTGCCCAGGTATGTGATATGCTTCCTTCCCCTTGTTCATATCTATCTATCTATCTATTGCCAGACGCCTTAATCCCGTAAGAGGTGGCCACAAATAAATCGTCTCCATGTCGCCCTGTCCCCCGCCATTTCATTGCCCTGCTCCCAGCTCACATACCCCTCTCTCATAATTATACCTCTCCACTCCATCTTTCCATCTCATCCTTGGCCTCCCCCTCCACCTCACTCACATACACTCTCTTCGTCAGTCTCTCATTCTCCATCCATATCGCCTGCAATAACACCATACCTCTTCACTGCAGTCTTCAGCTCCTTTATACACTGACTGCGTATTGTGTGTAATTTCCCCTTCATTATATCGAGTGTGCATATAGGAATTACATTTTTGACTATACGGTTCCCCATACGCGTTACACCTCTCGTCTTTGGTTCTGCATCGCTCTTACCTGCCCTAGTTTCCATCGTCGCTCTGAATTGACGTGTGTGTGGTTGGGACTCATGTAGGTGGCCACGTATTCGACTCCCGCACGTAGCTGCCACCGCGTTCGAGAGCTGCTTCGATACCACGCTTCGAGACCACGCCGCGAAACCGAGCGTTTCCCCAGTTGTAACACTAGCTTTTTTTCTCACGGTTTGCCCCTGTTTAGCGTCAGTTTACCGCAGGCTTTCAAAGTGACATTATGGCGAGTTCTAGCTCCTCCGAGTCAGTGCAAGTGGCCGACAGGAACGAGAATAATGTGGCGGGCGTAAGGCAGAATAAAAAGCGCGCCGTGGCGATCTTCTGGGAAGTAATATGACTGAAAATAATGTAGTATACATGTTTTTAGCTGTGAAAATGGGAATGTTTGTTGAGTGACGGGAAGACCGCCGCCGCGGTGCATGTCGGCCGTACGCTCCGTTGATTTTAGCCTTATTTTCAGTGCTTATTGTACAAATACGGATTCCAAACTACCTTTAGTTGTAGTATAAAGTTTATTGTGACAGAATGAGGCTGTGGTAGAGGGGAAACCGGGTTGCTGGAGGTGTGAAAGTGAAGATTTGGTTACCCAACTTTGCAAGTCTCCACAAGTCCTTGGGTAGTCCACGAAGGCTCAACACCTGTGTCTGGAGAAAGCTGAATGTAAGTACTATGTGCCATACCAAGTATAATGTTCTAGGGTTAATCTCTGATTTTTGGCTAATATTTTCCTACAGGTACTCAGACCGCGATACAACCCCGCCACTCAGGGGTTTTCGACTGTTCACGGCCGCGTTTAAGGGGTTAAGCCGGGTACACACACGCGAACAAAACATCGTAACGTAACCCCGTCGTGTAACAAAAACGCCTGTGTGGACGGGACCTCGTAACGTCACTGGTAACACACGAGCGAACATATATGTTACCACTGTGACTGCCCCCATTTTCTTTCCTTTCTCCTCTTCACTGTATGATAATGTATATAAATATACGCGGCAGCTGCGACAGGTAAACTTGCCATTGTCAGTACAACCTCCAAACACGGACTGACTCCGACTGATAGAGGTGAGACGCATGAAAGTTCGCGACGCGACGAGGTTCGGTTACGGACTCATCATTTCCACACCTTGTTACCCGTATCTTCGTCACGCAACACGGCCTTGTCACGATACGGTGTTCTGTTCGCGTGTGTGTACCCGGCTTTACAGAGAAACCAATCACTTAACGCCTCCTCCGCTACAGATGTAGAGGGGCATAATAAAAACAAAAACAAAAGCAGCAATAACAAACATCACCACCACCACCACCACAACAACAGTACCGTAACACCCGCCAACACAAAATTTATCCCCATCCACGTACTATAAAATTTCGAATACCACAAAATAAATTCGAAATCCTTGCCAGATCTGGGAATTTCAGCCGAATCAGAGCACACACACACACACACACACACACACACACACACACACACACACACACACACACACACACACACACACACACACACACACACACACACACACTATATTTGGTTCCGGGTAGTAACTTGAATGCAGAAATATTGGAGTGAGGGGAAAATACACACACACACACACACACACACACACACACACACACACACACACACACACACACACACACACACATTCTAAAACACGGGAATTTATTTTTTAGTAACAGAATAATGTATAATTGAGAGAGAGAGAGAGAGAGAGAGAGAGAGAGAGAGAGAGAGAGAGAGAGAGAGAGAGAGAGAGAGAGCTTACGTGTGTGTGTGTGTGTGTGTGTGTGTGTGTGTATCTGCATGCGTGTGCCACATATAACTCAGCATCAATAAATCACCTCAATAAATCCACACATACATAAATCCCTTCACATTACCCCTCCTATTCAATACCAAATCCTTCCCTCCACATCCCAATTTAATATAACAGATCAGCGAAATTGGAACCCTCCCCAATTTCGCCGAGCAGAGAATAGGATGCAATTCTCCCGGGTCGCGTATATGCCTCTCAATTTAGCTTATTAATTATTGCAGTGGGCTGGGAGAGGGACGCCTTCAGGTGGTGGCACTGATAGGAGCGGGCGGGGGAACTATCTCTCTCCCTTTCTCTGTTTGTTTTTTTTTCTCTCTGTCTCTGTCTGTCTGTCTCTCTCTCTCTGCGCCCTTCCTTGTCCCCCTCTCCCACCACCACCACAAATTCTTTCTCTCTCATCACCACACTTCACCACCACCACCACACTTCTCCACCACACCCCTACACTCTTCCAGTCAATCACTATAAATAACAACAATACCAATCACCATACTCTTCTTTACACACACACACACACACACACACACACACACACACACACACACGCACGCAATTTCCACACTGCCTATTTTCTCGATCCCTAGCTTCCATTAGGGACGGTACAACCCTGCCTATCCTGACTACCCACTTTTAGGATAGGTGGTTAGTAGTGGTGGTGGTGGTGGCGGTGGTAGTGATAGTAGTTGTAGTAGTAGTAGTGGTAGCAGTTGTTGTGGTGATAGTAGTAGTAGTAATAGTAGTAGTAGTACAAGCTGTAGTAGTAGTAGCAGTAGCAGTAGTAGTAGTAGTAATAATAGTACAGTTTTTTTTTTTTCAAGAATACTCCCCCAGTATCCCTGCTTGTCGTAAAAGGCGACTAAAAGGGTTGGCGGAGGGTTAGTGCCCCTCCCCGGAAAACAACTAACTAAAAAAACAAACAATAAGCCTCGGACAAGGACTGACCAAACGATGACGACCAAGGACCGGACAAAGGACTTGGTTATCGGAACGTGGAATGTAAGGGGAGCGAATGATGAGATGAATGAGAGAGAGATTGTCTAGGTGCTTGAGGGTGCGAAAGTGGATGTATGTAGAATAACTGAAACAAAATGGAGAGGAGAAAGTGTAAGAGAATGGGAGTATGGATGGGGTATATGTGCAGGAGTAGGTGAGAATGAGAGGGCAAAGGAAGGAGTGTGTATAGTTGTGAGTAAAAGATGGAAGAAGAGCATAAGACATTATGGATCAGTTGGGTCAAGGATTGTGTGGGTAAAGTTGAAAGTTGGAATACAAATGTGGGCGATTGTGTGTGTGTATGCGCCAACGCAAGATCGTGCTAGAAGAGTGAGAGAAGAGTTCTGGACAAATGTGGAAGTGTGCATGGAAAAGTTTGGAAGGAATGAGAGAGTGTTTTTGATTGGTGATATGAATGGTAAAGTTGGGAATGTGAAGGTGGATGGAATAGTTGGTGAGTGGGGTGTGCCTGCTGAGATAGATGAGAATGGGAGTGCGTTAGTGGACATTTGTGCTGGGAGGGGGTTGGTGATAGCCAATACCCTCTTCAGGCATAAAAAGATCCACAGGTATACATGGCGAGTGATGAGAAGGGTGGGTGGTGAACTGAATGAAAGGAAGGCAATGATTGCTTATGTGTGTGTGGATGAAAGGATGCAAAGATGTGTAATGGATGCAAGAGTTTATAGAGGCTGGGGGAGTGGACTTTCTGACCACTACTTGGTGGTGGCCAGAATTAAAATTCAAGTAAGATGGAGGAATAGAAGAAGGGAAAGACGAGAGGAAGGAGTAGTTGCAAGGAGAGTGGAAAGGTTACAAGAGGATGAGAAAAAGGCAGAGTATAAGAGAGAAGTGGAGGAACGATTGGGCAATTATGAATTGGAGCAGATGGGAGACGTGGAAGGTGTGTGTAGGATATTTACAGAAGAAATATGTGCAGCATGTGATGTGGTGTGTGGAAGGAAGAGAAGACGGAGGGGGGGTGCAAGGAACAGCGTGGTGGACTGAAGAGGTGAAACAGGCTGTGACACAAAAGAAGAAAGCATACAATGAATGGATGAGAAATAGGGGCGTGGAAGAAGTTGAGAGGCGGAAGAGAGAGTTATATGTAGAAAGAAAGAGAGAGGTGAAAAGATTAGTAAGAGAGAGTAAGAAGAGAGTGGATGAGGAATTTGGAAGGAATTTGAGTGTAAAGTGGAGGGACTGTAAAAAAAAAATGTTCTGGAAAGAGGAGAAAAGAGTAAGACAGGGTGGAAGTGAAGTTAGCAGGGGAGTGAAAGATAAAAATGGTAGATTACTAGTGGAGAAGGGAGAAAAAGTGAGCAAATGGAGTGAACACTTTAAGGAATTGTTGAACGTAGAGGATGGAAGTAATGCGAGTATAAGTGGCTGGGGAATGGCTGGGAGAAGGAAGGAGGTGAGATCAATCAATCAATCAATCATTTCCTGTGGCACCCTCGGGGATGCATAGGGCCTCGATGAACTCACACCACCACATCCTATCTTGTGCTAACTCCTCAAGATCTCCCCAACACTCATCTCCAGCTTCCCGTCTCATTGTCCTCACCCACGTCTCTTTTGGCCTTCCTCTACCTCTCCTACCAGGTGCCACCCACCCTGGTGTACCTCGTACTATTCCCTGTCTCCTATACACATGTCCTAGCCACTTCCATCGTGAGAATCTAACATATTCATCGATCGGCTGCACTCCCGTTATTTCTCTAATTCTACTATTTGGTATCCTTTCCCACCACTTAACTCCTAATATTCTTCTAAGTGCTTTATTTTCAAACACCAAGAATTTATTTTCCATAGTCACTGTGCTGTACCAAGACTCGTGTCCATAAATTAAGATACTCCTAACCATTACCTTATAAAGTTTGATTTTTGTATGCACAGAGAAATTGTTATTATTCCAAATATTTTTAAGCATTCCCATTGCCTGATTAGCCTTCTTTAACCTTTCCTCGAATTCAAAGTTCAAAGAACCATCCTTGGCTAAATAAGTACCTAAATATTTAAACCTATCAACTTGCTTTACAACCATACCTCCAATTACACATTCCTGCGCATTTTCCATATTCATATTGATTATTTCAGTTTTTCCACAATTAATAACCAAACCCACCTTGCGACCTTCACTCACCAAACAGTCCAACACTCTCTGCATCTCTTCTGGCCCATCACAAATCAAAACTATATCATCTGCATAATCTAAATCCAAGTTTCCTGTTCTCTCCCCAAAGTATACCTGCACCGGTTTCTGTTCCAACACGTTTCATAATGTAATCAATGACCAATATAAATAGTAAAGGCGATAGAACACCACCTTGAATTACTCCGGACTTGACTTCAAACGAATCACTCAGACAACCATCAACCATCACTTTACAAAATGTGTCCTCATGCATGTTCATAATGACCCTCACAAACTCCTCTGGTATTCCATAATGTCTCATGATCTTCCCCATAGACTCTCTCGAAACACTATCAAAAGCCTTTTCAAAATCAACAAAACAAAGACTTAACGGTACTCTCATTTCATTAACTTGCTGCATCAAATGCAGAAGACAGGAAGAAATCAGTAGGATAGAAGTTGTGGAAGCAATGAAGAAAGTTAAATCAGGGAAAGCCCCAGGAATTAATGGAGTGTGTGGTGAAATGCTGAAGCATGGGGGAGAGATAGTAGTAGAATGGATGTGGAAGATGTGCAGATTGGCCTGGGAGGAAGGTAGAGTCCCGGAGGATTGGAAGTCAGGTATAATTATTCCCTTGTACAAAGGAAAAGGGGAAAAAGGAGTGTGTGGTAATCATAGGGGCATTTGTCTTCTTAGTATAATAGGAAAAGTGTATGGTAGGATACTTATTGACAGAGTTAGAGAAAGAACAGAGAAATTAGTTGGAGAAGAACAGGGAGGCTTTAGGAAGGGAAGAGGTTGTGTAGATCAGATATTCATTCTTAGATCCTTAGTGGAAAAGTTTCTAGAGAAGGGAAAGAAGTTGTATGCGGCTTTCATGGATTTGGAGAAAGCATATGACAGGGTGGATAGACAAGGATTCTGGAAAGTGTTAAGAATATATGGAGCAGATGGGAAGTTGTTGAATGCTGTGAAGAGTATGTACGATGGTGCGAAGGCTGCAGTGCGTGTGGATGGTGAACTAAGTGAATTTTTCTCTTTGAAAGTTGGTTTGAAACAGGGATGTGTCATGTCTCCATGGTTGTTCAATCTGTACATGGATGGGGTAATAAAAGAGGTACAAGGTAGGGTAGTGGATGTTGGAGTGGCCCTGGTGAGAGAGGATAGTGTTTGGAAACTCCCTGTACTGTTGTTTGCAGATGATACTGTTTTGTTGAGTGAAGACGAAGGAGAGCTGCAAGGCTTGGTGGATGAGTTTGGGAGAGTGTGTAAGAAACGGAATCTAAAGGTGAATGTAGGGAAGAGTAAAGTGATGGTCTTTGAGAGAGGTGAAGTCAGTGAATGTACAGTGAGGCTGGATGGTGAGGAATTGGAAAATGTGAGTACGTTTAAGTACTTGGGTAGTGTAATGATTAAGGATGGAGGTTTGGAGGGTGAAGTGCTTGAAAGGGTACAGCAGGGAAGAAAGGTTGCTGGTTCTTTGAAAGCAGTGATAAGAAACAGGGAAGTGAGCATGGAAGTGAAAAAGTTACTACATGATAGTATTGTGATACCAACTCTAACGTACGGAAGTGAAGCTTGGACGTTGTTGGAAGGACACAAGAGTGAGAGCAGTGGAAATGAGTTATTTAAGAGGAGCCTGTGGAGTCACATGGAGAGACAGGCTGACGAATGAGGATATAAAGGAGCGTTGTGGTGTGGATGTGGATGTGATAGGAAGCGTTATGAGGAACACACTGAGGTGGTTTGGCCATGTGGAGAGGATGGAGGGTGAAAGACTGACGAAGAGTGTATGTGAGTGAGGTGGAGGGGGGAAGAGGGAGGGGGAGGCCAAGGATGAGATGGAGGGATGGGGTGGAGAGGTATATGAGAGAGGGGTGTGTGAGTTGGGAGCAGGGCAGTGAAATGGCGGGGGACATGGCGACTTGGAGGCGATTTGTTTGTGGCCACCCCAAACGGGATTGAGGCGTCTGGCAATAGATAGATAGATAGATAGTAGTAGTAGTAGTAGTAGTAGTAGCTGCAGCAGCAACAGTAGTAGTAGTAGTAGTAGTAGCTGCAGCAGCAACAGTAGTAGTAGTAGTAGTAGTAGTTGTAGTAGTAGTAGTAGTGGTAGTAGTAGTAGTAGTAGTAGTTGTAGTAGTAGTAGTAGTGGTAGTAGTAGTATCGATAGTAGAAGTAGTATAGTAGTAATAGTAGTAGTAGTAGTGGCAATAGTAGTAACAGGAATAGTAGTAGTAGTAACAGCAGCAGTAGCAGTAGTAGTAGTAGTGACAAAAACAAAACAACGAAAACAACAACAAGAGTTGTTCCTCGGGCTACTTTTAACCCTGCAACATATCTGGCATGTATTTCTGTCTGTTTGTTTGTTTGTTTTTAATCCCAGGTCAGACAAAGCACACCCCTTGCCCTTGTCGAGAGCTGTGTTTGTCTGTGTGTAGGTGTGTGTGGCTGTTTCTCTCTCTCTCTCTCTCTCTCTCTCTCTCTCTTTATCTATCTATCCATCTATTCATTCATCTATCCATTAATCTCTCTCTCTCTCTCTCTCTCTCTCTCTCTCTCTCTCTCTCTCCATCTATTCACGTATCTGTCCATTGATCTCTGTCTGTCTGTCTGTCTGTCTGTCTGTCTGTCTGTCTGTCTGTCTGTCTCTCTCAATCATTTTTACCCAATCAGGAGCGTAGGGGTCTGAGGCTAGGCTATTCGATCCGAAATTTAAGGCTAGAAAACCAACCTCCTCCGCCCCTGAGTGGCAAAATAAAGGGAATAAACTGCAACACGTAATAACAGATTGAAGCGGCTTAACTCACTAGGCTACCAAGCGTCATTTGGCGATATGGTTACCACCCAGCGTAGTAAATGGTTTCCTGGGGTATAGAAAACCATTTGGCCTTGTCACTTAATGTACTCTCTTAAAGGCAGCGCTACATCGAGTGAGTGGATAGTGATCACCTGCAAATCTTCATCAATTTCTTTCAGTATATATTTCCAGATCAATTATTTTAGTTATATTTTTATTTTTATTTAATAAGGATAAAGATGGAGAGTGAGAGACTGACGAGGAGAGTGTATGTAAGTGGAGTGGAGGGGGGGAGAGGGAGGGGGAGGCCAAGGATGAGATGGAGGGATGGGGTGGAGAGGTATATGAGAGAGGGTGTGTGTGAACTGGGAGCAGGGCAGTGAAATGGCGGGGGACAGGGCGACATGGAGGCGATTTGTTTGTGGCCACCCCTTACGGGATTACGGCGTCTGGCAATAGATAGGTAGATAGATAAGTAATTCATCTTATCAATTTTTTTAACCCATCAATAATCTATCTAATAAATTTGTCTGTCTTTACTTATTAGCTTCTAACTTTACTTTTAATTTAAGCTAACTATTTTTCACACACACACACACACACACACACACACACACACACACACACACACACACACACAGACACAGACACACACACACACACACACACACACACACACACACACACACACACACACACACACACACACACACACACACACACACACACACACACACACACACACACACACACACACACACACACACACACACACACACACACACACACACACACACACACACACACACACACACACACATCCCAATTTTCTCACTAGCTTCTTTGACCTTCATTTATATATTTTCACACACACACACACACACACACACACACACACACACACACACACACACACACACACACACACACACTATAAATCGACCCTCTGAACAGTTTACAATGCCCTGGAAACTGGAAAACTGGAAATCTGATATCTTTATAAATCAGAGAGAGAGAGAGAGAGAGAGAGAGAGAGAGAGAGAGAGAGAAACTGACCTCTCGTGACCTCAAATGGCTCTTCAAAACAAAACCTTTCCATCCCATCCTCCAAATACATCTCCGAATCGACTCCCTTCTATCAAGCCTTCCCTTCATCCCGTTCACCGAGTTGGGTCTAAATCGGATAGGAGCTACTTAGTTTGATCTTGGAATGTGACCTTGACCTTTGACGTAAAAAGCAATAGGTCACCGTCTAGGCTGATCCTCAACTCGTTCTCCAAGTATGGCGAAAATCGGGTCAGAAAGGAGGAAATTCTTATACTGCAGCTCGGCTCCATATATACACATCATTCCCTGATTTTTCTAGTCAGTTAGAAATAAAGGTAAATATTGAGAAGAATGTTAAAATCTGAAAATAAAAATCCATAAGGTAACAGCAAATTAAAAAGAATTCTATAGTGTAAATACTGACATATTAAATTCTACTAATCTTTAAGACACTTTCTTCACATCACTTTATCTGTATTTAAGTATCATGGCACTTATACAGACGTCTGAGCCTATTTTACGTCTCAAAGTTCATCTCCTTCCTTATACTGATCTCTAATGATCGTTCATGTTTCATCCACCTGCCTTTATCAATCTACAAAAGTGCCTGGATAAGTAAAGGAGTTAGTGAAGGCTCTATCTAACCTCTAAAATCCCTCTCTGTTGAAAAAAGAATGAATGGAGACAGGAAAATGAATATCACAAAGATGGCAGGAGTCTAGAGTGTTTACATCATGCACGTGTATCAGAGGAGCTTTTACCGCTGTTGATATTTTTTCATAATTTTCCACGTCACTCTAGCCTTCCCCCTCCCATCCCTGTCCCTCTCCCTATCCTCCCAGTCCCCCTTCCCCCCCAACACCTCCTTTCCCCTCCCCTACCAATCCTTCCCTGTCGACATCGATTCTCCCCTTTCCTGTCTTCTCTTCCTTCCGCATTACCCTTCCACCCAGTCTCCTTTCCACCACTTCCTCCCACTCTGCACCCCCTCCTATCCCTCCCCCCTCCCTTACAACTCCAAACAATAGCCACAAATATATCTAACAACTATACCTATCAGTGGTCAGTAAATAGGTTAGTTATCAAGTTTCATGTAAATATCTGAATTGGTAACTTTTTCCAAACGTGTCTGCCCATTCCAGCATCAAAAACACTCTGGCCCGATTTAATTTTTATGCTCCGGTTGGTAAGTGGTAGGTAGTGGCGACCATCAACCACTCACTTGATGTAGTGCGCCCTACTTCTTCCTTCACCTTCTTCATTCTCTTTCTGTATCTGTCCTCCTCTCTTCCTATTTCTCCCATCTTTCCTGTCACAGTTTATTACTCATCCTTCCTATTCAGGCAGCTTTACATTGAGTGACAAACCTACTGGTTTCCCGTAGGCCAGGAAACCATGTACAACGCTGGGTGGTAACCATATAACCAGCCCATACGTGTTGCCTACGTGTCAACAAGTGGGTTGGCGGAGGGATAGTACCCCTCCCCGTAAAACAACTAACTCAAAGACAAACGGCCACCCTTATGGGATAATGGTGTCTGGCTATAGATAGACAGATAGACAGACAAATAGACAGGCAGATAGATAGACAGATAGCTTTGACTGGTGTGGCAGGGGGAACATCAATGCTTCGGGTGGTGTATATTACTGTGCCGGGCTGGGTGGGATACATTAAAATTGGTTCGATATAGGTTTGGTGCGAATAGCCTTCCCTGGAGTTCAGCATTTAGTTGCCAGATCTCCCTAATTTTCCTCAGTCACCTCCAGGCATTGAAGAGGGGTGTACAGTATGTCTCTTGTAACTACACTACATTACTATATTGCGCAATTGGAATTTTAGGGGGACCACGAAGTTCAAAATGCGTGAAAACTGAGTAAAGTAAATATTATCCACAGATATTTGTGATGCTCTTGTAATTATATATATTTTTTCGTTTGTGAACATCAATAAATATATGTTACTATAAGAAAAACATGAAATAATTACATAAAAAGCATTACTTGGATTAGCACCACTTCAAAAAAATGAATTGTTTGCTCTGATGATGGTTCCGAAATTACTGTGCAAATTACTGCATGTTAAGTTAGCTAACCAGGCAAGAAGTACTAAGAGTGCACTTGTCTCTTTCCTCCTCCTCCTCTCTCTCTCTCTCTCTCTTTCTCCTTTTTCCCTACTCTCCTCCTCCTTCTCCTCTTGTCTATTTTTCCCTCCCTCTCTCCCTGCCTCTTCCTTCTCACGTAAGCACCAGGAAAGGGAATGTAAAAGCATATATGGTCAGTGTGGTGAATAACGTCATTTAATAAGGCTAAAGGTAGGTTTTTGAAGGGAGTGATCTGCCTTCGTTACCTAGTGTACAAAGGAAAATAACTTGTTGCAAAAGATGAGGGGTTAAAATACTTCCCAGGCTCAGGGATCTCGTGCCATTTGAAATCAGCCATACAGCTTGGAAGAAAAACAAGAAAAGTTGGACGTGTATTTGAGGTGAAAAAAGAGAAGCACGAGAGATACCTGACAAATAATAATAATAATAATAATAATAATAATAATAATAATAATAATAATAATAATAATATAATAATAATAATGTTCAGTGGAAATATATATATACACGTGTTGCTTGGCAGAGAGTTCACCTTTTAAAACAGCCATTTCTGTTTCTCCAATTCTATCTGTTACTATTATTTCCATTCGCCGCGTCACATGCATGAATTAAATAACACAGACGATACGTTGGATGGAGGTGCAACGCGAGGAACACAAAGAATATTTAACGTGGAAAATGTGGCGTACGTATGAGTGAAGCTGATTCTAGGAACATAAACTTGGTGTGGCATGAGAAATATACTCATCATAAACACGATTAAATATTGCTGTATGCCATTTCCTAGTTTTCATGGTTGTTTTTTTTTTTTTCTAATTTCAAGCAAAGAAAATTATCTTTCTTCTTTTACAACTAGTACATAAACACGTCTCTACCTACGCCCCCTTGGTCATCCCCCACCCAAAATTCTTCCCCTATGGACCTATTCTCCCCATGGACTTGTCTCAATGCATCTGTTTTCTCCATTAACCGGGACCAATTCTCCTCATAGATCTTTCTTCCCCTATGCATCTACCTTCTTCCATGGTCCCATTTTACCCGAGAGACCTATTCTTCCCCTTGGACCTATTCCCACCATGGACTTTAATTTCATGGTCCCAAGCTCCCTACAAACACCTATCTACCACCAGGAGCTTATATGTACCATGGCCCTCCTTTTCTCATGAAGCTCTTTTCCCATAAACATTCTAAGTCCCCTGGAGAGGCACATATTTCATACATGGTCTTAAAACCCAGGGACCTATTTCCTCCATGAACTTTTATTTCCCTATACATATAACCTAGGGACCTGTTTCCTCAATGGACTTTTTTCCCATACACTTATTTCCCCTTCTATCCACCCAGCCCCACCCAGTGCAGTCTGTCTTAAAAGTAGGAGGATATACGCAAGTCTCCTGTCTCGTCCTCCGTGAAGCCATCCATTCACCCCACCCTGCTCCACCCCCTATCCCACCCCACCCCACCCCACCCCACCGTACCTCAGTCCAACCCCACCCAAACCTACACTAACCCACCCCAGCCCACCCTACCCCAACACACCGCACACTAACCCACCCAGCCACATTCTGTACCACCCCCTAACCCACCCCACCCCACCGTACCTCAGTCCAACC
>NC_137062.1:33104444-33106944 GCF_032717465.1 Coenobita brevimanus | reverse complement strand
TATATGTATGTGTATGGGGGTGTTACATGTATGCGTATATCTATCTATCTATCTATCAATCTACACACACACACACACACACACACACACACACACACACACACACACACACACACACACAAGCACACATTATATAAATAAGTATATATATATATATATATATATATATATATATATATATATATATATATATATATATATATATATATATGTGCTCGGCTCTGAGCATAGGCTTCACAGCCTGCTCCCAAGGCCTAGTAGTCCTCCTACATACCATACACCTCTACATGTCACCACTTCGGCGCTAACACCCACCGTCCATATTGAATACATGCTAGGGATGTCTCGTACAGGACTGGTGTATTGGTATTAGCGAGGGTATTTTTACAACACCCACCGTCCATACTGAATACATGTTAGGGCTGTCTCATACAGGACTGGTGTATTGGTATTAGGGGGGGTATTTTTACAACACCCACCGTCCATATTGAATACATGCTAGGGCTGTCTCATACAGGACTGGTGTATTGGTATTAGCGGGGGTATTTTTGCATGTCGGCGGGTCTTCTGGTAGATCAGTAAAGTCTGATTTTATGACATTCAAATCCTTAAACTGTTCCCTGCCCCAGCGGGGATTTGAACCTGGGTCCGGTGGGACTGCAGGCACCTCTACCGATTGAGCCACCACCTCCCCCCAATATGTATGTATGTACGTGTGTGTGTGTCTGTGTACGTATTCCTCCTCCTTCATCGTACACACACAAGACAGTCACATACACCGCACACATCGAGAAATCCAAAGCAAGAACATTACCATCGTCTCAAGATTTCACTCAGGTAAGCCCCAAGGAGACACCTGGGCATTTCCTACCTCAAGCAACCTCGCACTTTCTATTTCGTCATTTGGGGGATTTCCGAGACTTCTTCCCTACTGAATTACATACCAAATAAGCGACTATCCTTGTCCTATTTTCCGACGGACCCAGCGAAGCGAGTTTGGGACAGGTATCGTTAAAAAATCGCGTAAAAATATCGAGTGATTTGTTTTTTTGCGTTTGATTTTATTTGCTAATTTATTGGTTTAATTTGGAGTCTGGTGCAAGCTGATGTTCATTTCCCCCGATATCTCTCTACTCGATCGCACCCATCAATCGCAGGCAAGCAACCTCCCCTGCAGGATCGTCCCGTGCAACGAATCGATATTCCCTTGTGGTTGACAGCGCCCTGGAACAGCGATGCGCGGGAAAAAATGTGAAGGGTTGGCTCCTGGATGGACGTTGCATTTGTGTCTTTCCATTCAGTTAACAGGGGTACCATAGTAGTCTCTGTATCACCCCATTATCTGGTTATATGGTTACCACCCAGCGTTGTAAATGGTTTCCTGGGTTGCTGGAAAAAATTAGGCCTGTCACTCAGCGTAGAGTCACCTGAAGTGGAAGGAAGAATATTAAAAAGCGACAGGAAGGAAAGGGAAAAGTAGGAAGAGAGGAGGACAGACAGAGAAAGAGAATGTTACAGGTGAAGGAAGAAGTAGGCAGCACTACATCAAGTGAGTGGACCATGGTGAAAAATAGGAAGAGGGGAGGGCAGACACAGAAAGAGAATGATACAGGTGAAGGAAGAAGTAGGCAGCACTACATCAAGTGAAAGGATGATGATGAGAAAAAGGAAGAGACGAGGGCAGACACAGAAAAAGAATGATAAAGGTGAAGGAAGAAATAGGCAGCACTACATCAAGTGAGTGGATGATAGTGGGAAACAGGAAGAGAGGAGGACAGAAACAGAATGATAAAGATGAAGGAGGAAGTAGGTAGCACTACATCAGGTGAGTGGATGATGGTCACTTTAATCTGACAACAATCTCTAGCCTCTTTCAGCAAGTGTAATCAGATTGTGGGGCTAATTTGGTCTAGTAACCAAGGAGACTCATTCCCACGTCACTGAACTTCACGTAACTTAGCATTCCACTCGTAAAATTAGCCCAGTTCCCTCAGGTGAAAGCAAACCAGGTGTAGACAGGCTTGATTGGCAGGTGAGTAATGACCCTGTGTTTGTGAGGTAAGAAACAAACAAACAAAGGCAGATAAACGAACAATAAGTATTTTGTGATTTGATTATGTATGTATGTGTATGTATGTATGTGTGTATGTATGTATGTATGTATGTGTGTATGTATGCATGTATGTATGTATGTGTCTATATATGAATGTATGTATATTTTGTAACTTTTGATGGCAGTTCGAGAGGAGGGCATGACTAAAATCAAGTTCATCTAACTGATTCCTTTCTAACTCCTTTCTAACCCCTTTCTTTCTCCTTTCTAACTCCTATCTAGCATTGATTCTTAGGTTACAGGGTCCAATGGTGTTGGAGCGGGCGGCCTTCACGTGGTGGCACTGATTTAACTGGGTGGTGGAGCTGCCTGGTTATACACACGTCCCCCAACTCCCTCCCTATCCCCCGAAAGGACGATGGTGGACTGCAGGAGGAGGGCAACTTC
>NC_137062.1:33094444-33099444 GCF_032717465.1 Coenobita brevimanus | reverse complement strand
GTGGACGCCGCAGATGCTTAACACCACCTTTTTTCCCCCCCGACAGATCAGCGCCCTTCCAGTCTTGCTTCTCCTGGTAGCCGCGGTAGTCCAGGCTATCCCAAGGGCTGACAAGGCCGGCGGGGGAAAGGCTGAGTCTAGATTCTTCGGGCTTGGTGGACTTGGTGGGCTTGGGTGTCTTTTTGGAGGCTGTTCTGGCGGCTACGGGGGCATCGGGGGCTACCCAGGCTACGGCTACGGCGGCTACCCGGGCTACGGCTTCGGTGGGTATCCTGGCTATGGCTTTGGTGGCTACCCAGGATTTGGCTACGGCGGGTTCCCTGGGTACGGGGGCTACCCAGGCTACGGGTACGGGGGCTACGGACAAGGCTACGGCAAACCTATTTACGGTCGCTGAATAATTATATGAACTATTTCGATACGGTACGACCCCTAGACCATGAGACGCAAATTTCCTCGCCCTCCCTCTCCCCCTCCCCCTCTCTCTCTCTCTCGCGGTCCGGGGGTTGAATTTCTTCACTACGATGACGCCTTATATTTCCCTTATTCTTACAAGCATCAATTTATTTTACGCAGCAAGAGTATTAGTAGTAACGCCGGTGGACTGCAGGCTTAAGTTACCCCTCTTCTGCAGCCCCTACCCCTCCCCCATCCTCCTTTCTGGGGACACGGGTGACTGAGGGACGTGTGTATAACCGGGCAGCTCCACCGGCCTGTTATATCAGTGCTACCACGTGAAGGCCTCCCTCAAAAAATGAATATAAAACAAAGAGACGTCATGGCAGTGAAGAGAATGGCTATATAATTGGTCTGCTCTCATCTGATGTGCCTTAAGGGTAGCAATGAGTCTCCTTGGTTACTAGTCAAAACATCCTTCAATCTGACTACACCTGATCATCAAGGGGTTATAAATTCTTTCAGATGTAAACAGACCAACTTCAGTTAAGGTCACCTACCTCGAATCATTATAACAAGGCTTTAATATATCACCATTATATGTTATTATTATTATTATTATCATTATTATTATGAAAGAGCATTAGGCATTATTGTAATATAACTGCATCTGTATTTAATTATTGATGTATTAAAGAGTTATTGAGATATTGTGTTTATATTGTCCTGTTGTATAATTGTGAGTTGGAAGTAGGCAGTGAAATGGCGGGACAGGGCGACATGGAGGCGATTTGTTTGTGGCCACCCCTTACAGGACTGAGGCGTTTGGTAATAGACAGGGAAATGTAGGTGTGTGTTAGTGTGACTGCAGTGTTTATATGATCCTGGTGTGTGTGTGTGTGTGTGTGTGTGTGTGTGTGTGTGTGTGTGTGTGTGTGTGTGTGTGTGTGTGTGTGTGTGTGTGTGTGTGTGTGTGTGTGTGTGTGTGATAAAGGTCTTTTCAGTGTGTAATAAGTGGCTGGTTATTCGCACCACCTCTTATCATACCCCAGCCACTAGACAAGACGACAACAGTGACCGTAGCAATGGGCAAGATGCGACTTATTCAACTTGCCCAACATCACTTTCTGCAACATCCGGGAACATCTTGCATTCAATCAGATGACCCGTTGCTCCCAGTCCTTCATGTATGCAACAGGTCAGCTCTGGAACTGTCTCCCTTTGTCTGTATTTCCCACTTCCTATGACCTCCAGTCTTTCAAACGCAGTGTGTCCAAGCATCTCGAAATGAACGGAATTTGGCTCTCTGTTGTATTGTTTTTGTTTTTTTTCTTGGAGGGAACGGTTTGCGGACTCCTGGCCTTGGGTTCCTTCTTCCTTGCATAAAAAACAAAACAAAAAAAGCTATAATACTTTTTCCTCCTTCGTGATTGATTTATGGGTATCGGATCCATGAAATCTGGATTTTTGGAAATAACCCAGAGACACCCCCCCCAAAAAAAAAGGTCACTGAAACCCGGAAGAGCTCGTCAGTCAAGGTCACATGAGGTCAGCAAGGTCACAAGAGGTCAGCAAGGTCACATGAGGTCAGCAAGGTCACAAGAGGTCAGCAAGGTCACATGGTCAGTAAGATCACATGAGGTCAGCAAGGTCACAAGAGGTCAGTAAGGTCACATGAGGTCAGTAAGGTCACAAGAGGTAAGTAAGGTCACATGAAGTCAGCAAGGTCAAAAGCGGAGGTCAAGGTCACTAGAGATCAGCAAAATTTCTTCCTTAATATGCTAGTCTTAATTTCAATATACAGCTGGGCCCTTCTTCTCCCTAACACCTTTTCCTAAGCGATTTATTTTGTTTATTAGATCTGACTGTCTTCTTCTGCAATACTTAAATCCTTCCAGTATCGCCATCCTCTGCATAAATAATGTACAAAAGGATATTAACCAGCCACATACCAGAATAAATCGCTAGGGAAGAGGTGTTAGGGGGAGAGATGGAAATGAGATGAGAGGTAGTGGAGGGATGGCAGCTTTACTACGACAGAAGAGCCTCGCCAGTGAAAGTGGGTATTCATTTCCCGTAGACTTCGTTCGAGGGAAGAGAAAATCCATCACTACCACGTTCAACTTATTCATCTGATTTAAGAGAGAGAGAGAGGGAGAGAGAGAGAGAGAGAGAGAGAGAGAGAGTTCTAGCAATACCTCCATTAACCACTTCACTCTGATGATGTATATCCCAATTTTCTTTCTTGCAACTTTCAGATTTTTATTTTTGAGTCTTTTCAAAATGGAGGGATTAAACACGGCCTTCATTAACTTTCTATTAAATTACCTTGAAGATGGGTGGTGGAGAGGGCGGCCTTCACGTGGTGGCACTGATATAACTGGGTGGTGGAGCTGCCTGGTTATACACACGTCCCTCAACTCCCTCCCTATCCCCCGAAAGGACGATAGTGGACTGCAGGAGGAGGGCAACTTCAGCCTGCAGTCCACTGGGTTCATGTTTAGATGAACCTGGGACTACTACTACTACTACTACTACAACTACTACTACTACTACTCCTACTACTACCACTACTACTACTACTCCTACTACTACCACTACTACTACTAATTCTTTGAAGGAGTAAAATCACTTGTCAGTAGCCTCGTTATAAATAAAATATATATATTAAATCGAGAGGTAAATGGCAGGAACACCGAGGCAAGCGTGTGGATGCAAGATGAGGATAACTTTGAGGGTGAAAGGGAAAACGTATGACAAGTGGAGATACAGGGCTCTACATTTCTGAGTTTACGAGCAGACTAGTTGGGTTTACCGTCGTTGCCCGGGTAAAAAAAAGAAAAAAAATGATATGCCTGTGTATACTGATATTACCTTTTACACCTGAAGGGCCTCTCACCTGTGCAAAGCGGCCCCCAATTACCTTATTTACCTATGCTCCGCGTTGGGTTCATTTCCTCAGGGACCTATTCCCTCCATGGAATTATTTTTTCACGTCTCATCCACCTACCCACCCACACACCTACACACTTAATCACTCACCCACCCACCCCTCCTGCCCACCTACAAACCCATCCACCCATCCATCCACCCAGTCACCCTTCCCACCCACTCACCACCCCGCGAGAAAAGTACAAGAGTCGATCCCAAGCCTTTCTAGTACTGATCTATAAGTGCTAACCAATACATTACTGATTTCCTGTTATTACAAACCCATTACAAGACTTTGAGAATGAAAAATTATATAAAATGAAGAAATATACGTGATTGCTCTCTGAAAATGATTCGGTAGTTGGAAGGATGTGAAATGAATTGGGAGAGCTAGATTAAAACACACACACACACACACACACACACACACACACACACACACACACACACACACACACACACACACACACACACACACGCAAGGGATGATCAGGCACATCAAACGCAGGGAGAAAATTAAAAACCATCTCTCTCTCTCTCTCTCTCTCTCTCAGTACCACACCGATCTCCAATACCTCATCGCCTTAAGACAAGAACTATCCACTGCAGACTCCTTTGCCCCGTGTTTCACATATAAATTCCCCCCCCCCCACTCTCCGCTCTCTCTCTCTCTCTCTCTTAGCTGTGAGATTCCTAAGCTGAGAGAGGCTTGGTATGTTTCTCTGGCCTAATATTTCACCTCTTCTACTTGTCACTTTCCTCTGCTGGCTAATATTCCTAAGCTGAGAGAGGCTTGGTATGTTTCTCTACCCTAATATTTCACCTCTTCTACTTGTCACTTTCCTCTGCTGGCTAATATTCCTAAGCTGAGAGAGGCTTGGTATGTTTCTCTACCCTAATATTTCACCTCTTCTACTTGTCACTTTCCTCTGCTGGCTAATATTCCTAAGCTGAGAGAGGCTTGGTATGTTTCTCTGGCCTAATATTTCACCTCTTCTACTTGTCACTTTCCTCTGCTGGCTAATATTCCTAAGCTGAGAGAGGCTTGGTATGTTTCTCTGCCCTAATATTTCACCTCTTCTACTTGTCACTTTCCTCTGCTGGCTAATATTCCTAAGCTGAGGGAGGCTTGGTATGTTTCTCTGGCCTAACATTTCACCTCTTCTACTTGTCACTTTCCTCTGCTGGCTAATATTCCTAAGCTGAGAGAGGCTTGGTATGTTTCTCTGGCCTAATATTTCACCTCTTCTACTTGTCACTTTCCTCTGCTGGCTAATATTCCTAAGCTGAGAGAGGCTTGGTATGTTTCTCTGGCCTAATATTTCACCTCTTCTACTTGTCACTTTCCTCTGCTGGCTAATATTCCTAAGCTGAGAGAGGCTTGGTATGTTTCTCTGGCCATAGATACAAAAGTTGGCCTAATATTTCACCTCTTCTACTTGTCACTTTCCTCTGCTGGCTAATATTCCCAAGCTGAGAGAGGCTTGGTATGTTTCTCTGGCCATAGATGATTCTCTCTGATACGATGCGTCAGGGAGGAAAGTGACGGACATGCCCTATGTGTGACGCAGACGCAGTGGAATTGTAAACCAACTTTTGCACCTCCCTGTACGTCTCATACATCCGTATTGCACTGCGTATCGAAGAAAATGAAACTCAATGGAAAGGAGGAG
>NC_137062.1:33036944-33089444 GCF_032717465.1 Coenobita brevimanus | reverse complement strand
TTATTTGACTAGTAACCAAGGAGATTCTCTGATTCAAACGCGATTTATGTTCACGCTACGCAAATTATCGCTGAAGGTATCTGCGATATTTTCTCCTTCCTGATGTCCACAAACTTCGCATGCAGTCACTTCCTCCCTTACAAGGAAAACAGGACTAGCTTAAGAATAAATGAAGGTTCTCTCTCTCTCTCTCTCTCGTCAGTTTTCTTCCTATCATCTATGCTCTTCCCTTTTCTTCTCCCTCTTGCTTCTCTCTGTCTCTGTCTGTCTCTCTTCTATCTGTCTATCCACATCTTCATCAATGTATATATCAATTTCTCTGTGTCATCCTCAGTCAATCTTTCTATCATTCTCTGTCTACCCATCTCTCTCTCTCTCTCTCTCTCTCTTTTGCAATCACTCTATCTCTGTCTGTCCGTCTGTCTGTCTCTATCCATTTATCTATCCATATTTTTTTATCAACCGAGCGATCAATCTATTTGTCTGTCTGTCTGTCTGTCTGTCTGTACTTATCTATCATGTCCATCTATCTGCCTGCTTGTCTGTCTGTCTATGAATCTCTCTCAAACTCTCTCTCTCTTCCTTTCTCTCCTACCCCCACCCCCTTTCCTCCCCCCTCCCCTCCCTCCAAATTCTTCCAAATACGCCATCACTAGAAATCACAAAAAAAAAAAAATAATAATAAGAACTTAATCATGTATCTTAAACTTCCTCCTTCCCTTTCTCTCTCTCTCTCTCTCTCTCAACAAGCATTTCCCTTCCAGTATCATTCGCCTTTAATTCTCACTCTTTCGTCCACTAGGAAGACACAATGAAGTCAAGGCGAACACGAATATGATATTGTTTTTGCCGCGTATATTTTTATTTTCATTTTGAGAGTCATAGCAGTTTTGGACACGCACACACATACATACATACATACATACACACACGCGTACATACCTATATTCGTGCACAGATCCATGAACGTATACTTTATTCACACACACACGTACATATACATACATAGATATATACATGCGTATATATATATACATGAGAGAGAGAGAGAGAGAGAGAGAGAGAGAGAGAGAGAGAGAGAGAGAGAGAGAGAGAGAGAGAGAGAGAGAGAGAGAGAGAGAGAGAGAGAGAGAGAGAGAGAGAGAGAGAGAGAGAGGAAGTTAAGATATATGATTTTTTATTATTTTTTTTCTGATTTCTAGTCATGACTTGTTTGACCGAATTTGGAGAGAGAGAGAGAGAGAGAGAGAGAGAGAGAGAGAGAGAGAGAGAGAGAGAGAGAGAGAGAGAGAGAGAGAGAGAGAGAGGTGGAAGGGGAGAAGCATGGGAGAGGAGAAGGTGAAGAGAAGAGAGGGAGGGAGGAGAAGGAAGGCAGAAGGAAGGAAGAAGGAGGAAAAGTAGAGAACACGAAGGAGGAGGAGGAAGGAAGAAAGAAAAGAAGAAAAGGAAGAACAAGAGAGGAGTGAAGAAAGGAGGAGGGAAGAAGAGGAAGGAGAGGGTAGGGAGGAGGGAAAGCAGAAGACGCGAAGAAATGAATGTGAAAGAAAGGAAGGCGAGAAAAGGAAGGAGGGATGGGAAAGGAAGGGAAGAGAGGAAGAAGAAGAGGAGAGGAGGAAGTAGAGGAGAGAAGAGAGAAGAGGAACGAAGAAGAGGAAGGAAGGAGGAAAAAAAGGAGGAGGAGAATGGAGAGAAGAATAAGGAAGAGAAGGAGGGAAGAAATAAGAGTGAGGAGAAGGCGAAGATGAAGGAAGAAGTAGGGGGGGATGGGAAGGGAAGGTGGAGGGAGGGAGAAAGGAAGAAGAAAGAGAAGAAGGAGAAGGAAAGGGAGAAGAGGAAGAAGAAAGAGGAGAAGGAGGAGGAATGGGAGAAGAGGAAGACGAAGGGAGGGAAGGGGGAGATAGTTTATAAGGTCACTGAGAACTCTTTCCAAAAACCAAGTACTCAGGTGACTTCCTTTCTGTCTACCTGTCCAATTATCATGCCCTTCACTTCCTTCATTTCTCCTCTGTTTATTATTATTATTATTATTATTATTACTGCTACTACTACTATTACTACTACTACTACTACTACTACTACTATTATTATTATTAAAATTTTCGTCTCCTATTTTCATCATACCTATTGAGGATGTAAAGCACCTTGACCCCATTACAATGACCTAGTTTCAGTGACCTTGACCTAGCCCCGGACCCCTACGCTACTGCTTATATGGTGGAATATGGGACTCATGATGATGATGATAAAGATGGTGGTGGTGGTGATGATGGTGGTGGTGATGATGATGATGATGGTGGTGGTGGTGGTGATGATGATGATGATGGTGGTGGTGGTGGTGGCAAAAATGATGATGATGATGATGATGATGATGATGATGATCGTGGTGGTGGTGGTGGTGGTGGCGATAATGATGATGATGATGAGGATGGTGGTGGTGGTGGTGGTGGTGATGATGGTGATGATGATGGTGATGATGCTGACCGATTTTTTTTTTCTCATGATGGTCTTGTTGTTCTTGTTTAATTCCCGTCTGTGTGACCGAGCATACCCATCGACCACAGGTAAGCAAATGGTTCTGGGGTACCGTCCTACAGACACAGTACAGTAGGGATCCGGTGCCCACTTGTGGTACACACCGCCTCACCAGGGTCACACTAGGGCCTTTCCCACGGCGAGGTGCGGGGAAATAGCGGGTGGTTTGGCACCGGGTGGACGCCGCAGATGCTTCGCTCCACCCAGAGTGTACAGTGCCATCACGGGTAGGCAGGAATATTAGTTTACAATACGTAAACTCGAAGGAATTTCCTATACTCTTATAACCTTTCCTCTTCCTTCTGTCCTTCACCCTTTCTCACTCCCTCTCACCATTTTCACTCAATTTACCTCATCTCTCCACTTTCTCTTCCTTCTCTCCCCCCTTCCCTTTCCTCTCCTCTCCTTCCTTTCCTCCTCCCTCCTCTCCTTTCGTTTCCTTACCTCACCTCTTCATTTTTCATTCCTTCTTCCTCTCTCCCCTTCCCTTTACTATCCATTCCTCCTTCCTCCTCTCCTCTCGTTCCTTTGCCTTCTCTCTCCGTTTTTCATTCCCTCTTTCCCTCCCCTCCCCTCTCCTCTCCCTCCTCCGTTCTCTCCTCCCTTCCTTCTCCTACCTCATCTCTCCACTTTTTCTCCTTCTTCCTTCCAGTTTCCACACTGTCCTTGTATATATCATGCTTTACATCTTCTGCTCTCTCCACTCTCTCCATGTCCCCAGTTCTCTCTCTCTCTCTCTCTCTCTCTCTCTCTTTCTCACACACACACACACACACACACACACACACACACACACACACACACACACACACACACACACACACACACACACACACACACACACACACACACACACACACACACACACACACACACACACACACACACCTTCATCTTTCACCTCTTCCGTCCCTAACCTTTCTCCTGTTTTCACATTAATTTTTTTTTTTAACTCTCTCCCCCCCTCTCTCTCTCTCTCTCTCTCCCTCTCCTCAATCGATCTCTCTAGCCTTCCTGCAGTTCCCAATTTTTTCTCCCTCCTCAATTTCTTCCTC
The DNA here is from genome assembly GCF_032717465.1 of Coenobita brevimanus. NCBI lineage: Eukaryota > Metazoa > Arthropoda > Malacostraca > Decapoda > Coenobitidae > Coenobita > Coenobita brevimanus. Next base: position 33,085,857 of record NC_137062.1, on the reverse strand, counting down.
CTCTCCAGGTCTCCATCTCTCCTTGTCCCCCTTCCTCTCTCCCCAATCATACCTCCTCCGTTTCCTGCCCAATACCAAGTCCTACCCCTACCACCACCACTCCACGCCCCCCTCCCTCCACTCCCTTCCTGATCATATATAAACCAGACTGAGGCCACAGACGCCAGGGAGAAGCCAGCAAGCAACACCCACTGCACTCAACATGAAGATCGTAAGTAAACACCACATTCTGAGCCTTGCTATACCCTTTCTACTCTAACCTGGCCTGTAATTGCAGTCCCTCCATCTTGAATACCGAGTTGTAGCAAGAGATTAACCCTGGAATATGATGCTAGTCACGAAGAAGTGCTGAGAAAAATGTATAGAGCCACAATGCTGTCCCTTTGGAGATGGTTGTAGCTTTTTTTTTGTTGGTCTACGTTTTGACCAATTCTGTATCAGGAAGACTAATTTTTATCCATCCTATACTAGATCATTAAAAAAAAAATCAGAGGGAATTTCAAAGAACTCATAACAGGGGAGGCGACTCCTCAATCGATAGAGAGGTGGCCTGCAGTCCTAACAGACCCAGGTTGAAATCCCCGCTGGGGCAGGGAACAGTTTAAGGATTTGAATGTCATAAAATCAGACTTTACTGATCTACCAGAAGACCCGCCGACATGTCGTGAAAATACCCCCGCTAATACCAGTACACCAGTCCTGTATGAGACAGCCCTAGCATGTATTCAATATGGACGGTGGGTGTTATAAAAATACCCCCGCTAATACCAATACACCAGTCCTGTATGAGACAGCCCTACCATATACCCTATTCAATACGGACGGTGGGTGTTAGCGTCGAAGTGGTCACATGTAGAGGTGTATGGTATGTAGGAGGACTACTGGGCCATGAGAGCTGGCTGTGAAACCTATGCCCAGAGTCGGACAAAAAAAAAAAAAAAAATGTAAGGAGTTTCTCTCAGTTGAAGTAAGTCGTGTGGCATTAACCGGAACTTTAGCAAGGCGAGGTGATATTGTTTTTGTTTGTGTGTGTCTGTGAGTCCGTGTATGTATCTGTTTCCAAAATATCTCGAAAAGTTGTGGAGGAATTTCCACCAAACCTTCAGGAAATAGCAACCATGTGGATGTGCAGAAGCCTATTACCTTTGGTGAGGAACTGATCAAAGACGACCGAAATCCCGCTTCTGTTTATTTTTTCATATGGACTGGCTTTTTGTGAAACACGGTGACCGAATTCCTTAGAGTTTTGCAAAATTTCTTGAAATTTGTTTTGTTGGTAGTTTGTGCCTTTGGCAACAACATTTTTGGGGGAGGTTAGCATTCAGCCACTGAAAGCTTTTTGTTTCATTCAAAATGCAATTCTTGATGCAGTTTTGTAATTTTTATGAGTTCCAATGCATCAAATGTATCTACTTATCCCCTTATTAGTGGACTCTTAATCCGGGAACTTCGGGAATGGGTTGACAGGCAATGTTCAAGGTAGCTCGAAATTCAGAATTAAATGATTGTAAGAACCGGAAATCTTGTTTTTCATGCAGCTGGATTATGAAACGAAAAGCTTCAAGTTCTTTTTCTATAAAATTACTTATACTTTCATATCCAATATTTTTCCTGTTGTGAAGAGTCCTTTTAATCAGTCCTAAGGTGGTGAATTTCAATATAATTTTATCCATACCAAACTTTTTTCTTTCATTCTTTGTTACATTTATAATTTACCTTCTTTCGTGTTCAGTTTTTGTCTTTCAAGTGTGATCTTTTGTCCTGCCAACCTCTCACTTTTGACTGATTAGCTTTTGTTTATTATTTATGGACTTGTCTATTTGTTTATTCATTTATTTGTTTACATTTTCAGACAGCCCTTCTGATCGCTCTGGTGGTGGCTGTTTCGGCGGTACTTGGCAGTCCTGCGCCGACCAAATTCTTCGGAAAGAAGAAAGGTGGTGGCTTCGGTCGCCACATTCCAGTCCACGTCGTCCCCATCCCCGTATACCACAGTGTCGGATACGGGGGATACGGACACGGATATGGGGGATTCGGAGGATTCGGACATGGATTTGGGGGATTCGGACACGGATATGGGGGATACGGAGGATACGGACATGGATATGGGTGGTAGTGGATGCCCGGATACATAAGCGGGTGTAGGATGCCAAAGTCGCAGCCGAGCGGATTCGGAGAAGAGGGGAAAACATTGCCACCGATGGCCGGATATTGTTCTCCTCTTGTCCCGTGTTCTGAGTCGTCTGCTGGTCTCTCCTTGTTTCTTTACTAACTTTACGAATACTTTATTGTCTCTGTCTTTGTGCCTTATTTTATGAAGGCTTGATTCTGTGTGTCTCTGTGTCATTATTTTCATCAATGCTATTTCCGCCTAATTCTGTCTTTTTTACCTGGAAGATTTTGTAATAAATGATGTTTGTATAAAAATTGTTTACTTTCCTTCATTAGTCTATGTGTAAATCCAGACCCATACACGAACGTTCGGGAATGTTCTTTTGGCGAATCCTGTTTTTGTCCCTTCAGGTGTAAATCCACCCGAACGAAATTTCCTGTACTGATGCTGCCGTCTAGCGTCCATATTCTCATTGTATGTAACACTGGACTGTTTGAGGGTCGTTATTCGAAAGGAAATTTGTGGCTTAAAAAAATATTTGATTCTTTGAGTGACGAGTGATTTTATATATATATATATATATATATATATATATATATATATATATATATATATATATATATATATATATACACAGTATAGTCTTGGATTAGGTGTATTTCAATCTTACCCTTGTTCAGATTCGGGGATTTGAAAATAACATTGCATTGTTTGAGGGTCGTTATTCAAGTGGATAATTGTGACTTAGAAGTATTTTTATTCAGAATGCTGAGGGTGTTAATAGTCACCCTTGTCACGAATCAATTCGCGACATTTCCTTTTTGTGAGAAGCCACGAACTATTAGTGGAAAACTCACTGTGTATCGCTCAGTTAACCGTTTCTCTCTCCATTTCGGGGTATACTTTTCAAATAATTCGTCACCGTTTTCAAAAAGTGACCGATTTAATGCACGTCACTAAGTGCGCTACTGAGCGATACAATTATTTCTTTATCGTTTGCCTCTGCTTCCCTCAACCGTTAGCCACGCCTTGCGTCCTGCCCATTCAATGTATTTGAATTCAGTTTTGTGTTTGCTGTGACGGAGAAAGGGTCTGTGCTCAGAAGTGGAGAGGTCAGCTAGCACCCCAAGCTCCATTAGTACAGTTAATCCCAGCTCTCCCACCTTAGTGGTGATACACAGTATTCATCGACTGGTATTTCTTTTGCGTATTTTGTAGTTTTAAGAGCTTAGTTAAGGTGTTTTTCCTAGGCGTAAGTATTTAGCTTCTGTGTGAGTGAGCGAGTGCGTCTCATTTAATTTGATTTGAAATGTAATGTTAAATTTATTTTTTGTAATTAATAAATTTAACAGTTCTATTTCTTGAGCTTAATGTAGAGTAAAAATCTTGTTTCATTTCTCCATAATTAAGCTTATTTTCCATATAGCTCCTAGCTTGCATAAACGTTTGCTTTCATAACTGGTACTTAGACCAGTCTTGTTGTATTAACTTAAAATCCGTTGTGCCAGGAGTTAATGCATCAGCAAGAACCTGATGTTATTATTATTAGTATTAGTTATTTATTGTCAGGGGTGATGTAACTTTCTCCAGAGGCTAACAGTACAGTAATTCAGCAATTGGGAGTAATTAGTCTCTGCTGTGTACTGTTGAGAAAGTTTGTAAATTCTCGTTCTGAGAGAATCGTGCGAAGCAGGCCAGCGTAAAGTAATCGTTGTTTGATTTAGTAAGACAATCATTGTCCCTGCTCTTCAATATTATTGAATATTATTATCAATTTAAATAATATTTAACCATTTATATCAAAATTACCGTGATATTTAAAAACCCCGTGACAATTGGCGACCTCATTCCAGGATATTAACTCCTAGCTCTAAAGCTATTCACGAGATAGTGCTCACTCATTCATATTTAGGTATTTATCATTAAAGTTTATAGGCACAAGCTTACTGGTGTTTACCCTTAATTTAGCAAGTGAATTTTGCTTTATTAATCAATAGAGTACTTAACTCTAGTTATTCTTGGTAACGCCAGACGATTTTATTCGCTCCTGGGAAGTCGCCGTACCCATTGTGTTTATTATTGAGTCTTCCCAGTCATTTACATTTTTGATTTATTCTTTGCCAGTTAACTAGATAAGACTGGTCACCACTAGCTTGTGTCTGTATTCTTTACTTGTGTTTATTAGTATTCGTCGCTAAGCAGTCAGTACTCAATTTCGGTTACTTAGTAAATTGAGCTAGCATCATGGCTACAGCTGTATATGTACAGGAAGCCAAAGATATTGGTCTCACAGACCCAGAGAAAATACAGAGTTACGTTCTCTCACGGTTCAATTATGAACAAGAGCAGCGTGAGAAAGAGCGCGAATACGAGCGGGAACAACGAGAACACGAACGTGCCGAGCGAGAAGCACGAGAAAAACATGAACTTGAAGTGCTGAAGCTCAAGCGAGATTCCTTGGCTTCAGACACGTCTGCTGCAGTTGGTCCAAGCTCCACGAGCTTTCTCCCTGCACATGTCCTGGCGACCCCACGCATCAAGCTTCCTTTATACAAGGAAAGCGAGCGAATCGAGCCGTACATAGCTCGTTTTGAGGACATGGCAGACTTATATCAACTGGATGAGGCAGCTAAGCGGCTTCAGTTTCTTAGCCTATTTGAGGGCCCTGCCCTCGATATTCTTCACAGAATTCGTGGAGACAATCTCACATATGAGATGATGAAAGCTGCACTCATTAAGGCGTATGGTCTCACAGTAGACGACGCCAAAGTTCAATTCATGCGAGCTCGTCTCCAAGACAAGGAGACAGCTGTTCAGTTCCTTGATCGTCTCACAGCTTACTTAAATGAGTGGATGGAGAAAGATGAAACTCCTTCCACGCGTGAGGGGATAATTGACCTTATGCTGCGTACACAGCTAGAGAGGTCGTGGCCTGCTGAGCTCATAGCACAGCTTAAGATCTGCCAGGTGAAAGATGCCAGCCAAATGGCAGAGAAGGCTGACGCATTCTTTACTGCATACGGGTATCAAGCTCGTAAGCAAAACACCTGGAGCAGAAAAGATACTGCTAAGTCTGGGAAGCCGTCTCAGACTGAATCCCAGCACCAAGGTCGTTCTCAGAGTAATAGCCAAGGTCCAAAACCGCAGTGGAAGGACCAGGGGCAAAACACTCAGAAACCTGAGTGGAAGAGGTACAACAAGTACCCCAACCAGCAGCAGTATCAGCCACGCAACCGACCGACGGGACAAACTTTTTTACCACCAGCTCAAAAGAGGCAGGAAGCGAATGCAGCCTTCATTCCTCAGCAGCAGTCTGGTGGTCACGTCCCTACCAGTGTGGGTACTTCCCCACAGTTCACTAGTCCCACAGTGACAGTGAACCCCCCTCCACAGATGGCCAATGTTCCATCTTATAATTCACAAGGCACAATGTTTGCCACATCAATTCAGCAGCCTCATGAGTGGCTAGCTGCTTCCTCCACAGGCCCTCCCACAGGTGACAGTACCTTCCTTGTTCAGCCAGGGTTTGTGGGAGACATTCCTGTGAAGGTCCTGAGAGACAATGGTTCCTCAGGTTGCTCTGTTAAACAGAGTTTAGTTCGGCCTGAGCAGTATACAGGTCGACAGATCCATGCAAAGCTTATTGATGGATCAGTGAGATTGTTCCCTGAGGCATGTATCCAGGTGGCATCTCCATTTTATACTGGTATGACACTTGCAGTTGTCATGCCAGAGCCTCTATTTGACTTAATAGTAGGCAATATTAATGGAGTCAAGGATAGTTGCTCCGATGGCGCTACTCAGACTTCGGCTGCTGCGGTGACACGAGCCATGACTGAGGCTCTAGACTGTGTCACCCCAGTGATCATTGAATCGCCGCAAGATCTGATGTGCAGTCAACTTGTTGTGCAAGAACAACATTCTGACCCGACACTTGCTGCCGTGCGGAACAAACAAAAGGGTCGAGTGATTAAGTATTCACGGGGAGGTCGAGCCAAGTTCCTTCGCAAACAAGGACGGCTCTACCGTGAGTCACGAACACCCGAGGGCGAGGTTCGACTGCAGTTTGTCGTTCCCGCCAAGTACCGCCTAGCAGTGTTACAATGGGGTCATTGTTCAGTCTCAGGAGGTCACATGGGCAAAAGGAAGACCCAGGGCCGTATCCGAGCTGACTTTTTCTGGCCAGGGATGGGACGGGACATAGATAGTTTTGTCCGTTCTTGCAGTGTGTGCCAAAGTATCACCACTAATCAGGAACATGCCCTTCCTGTGCCATTTGTAACTACACCTGTAATCTCTGAGTCAGTTGAGAGACAGGGTGGTGGTGAAGTGGGTGCAGACCTGACGTCTCGCCCATTGGCCCCACAGGACACATTATGTCCAGGGCCTGTACATACATATTATGTACCGTAAGTTAAGGGGGAAGTTGAGAGGCGACTTGAGGCTATGGAAGACCCAAGTTTGCATAAGGATTCTCAGCTTCCCGGTACTAATAGAAGCACTGTAGGTTAAGGGGGGAAGTTCGAGAGAGAACTCCGCAGTGGCGACTTGAGGCTATGGAAGACCCAAGTTTGCATAAGGATTCTCAGCTTCCCGGTACTAATAGAAGTACTGTAGGTTAAGGGGGAAGTTCGAGAGAGAACTCCGCAGTGGCGACTTGAGGCTATGGAAGACCCAAGTTTGCATAAGGATTCTCAGCTTCCCGGTACTAATAGAAGTACTGTAGGTTAAGGGGGAAGTTAGAGAGAGAACTCCGCAGAGGCGACTTGAGGCTATGGAAGACCCAAGTTTGCACAAGGATTCTCAGCTTCCCGGTACTAATATAAGTATTGTATTGTAGGTTAAGGGGGAAGTGAGAACTCTGCAGAGGCGACTTGAGGCTATGGAAGACCCAAGTTTGCACAAGGATTCTCAGCTTCCCGATATTAATATAAGTACTGTAGGTTAAGGCACAGGTTGAGGACCCGTGTGCGGTTCGAGGCTATGGAAGACCCGAGTTTGCACAGGGATTCTCAACTTGCCGACATAATCGTGTGCATAATTAATGGCGACCTCGAATGTACGTCGTAGCACTGACTGCTAGCCAGAGAGAGTAATTGTAACATAATAAGAATTTTGTCTCATTGACACTTTTGATGCTCCACCTTAATTGGTTTTGCAGGTTCAGCAATGGGTGTAGCAGTTTTGCTGTGCGGACCAGCTGATCATCTGCCGCACGCTGCTGCCTCTTCTCCTCTGCCTTCGTCGTCGCCATATTATTTACTGTGTCATTTTACACGTAGGTACAGTTACACTACAACTGTCACACCTACACCGTGTATTACATACACCACGCTACACAACAATTAGTTGTCAGTGTAAATGTAGCGAATTTTCGCTCAGTTTGACCTGAGTACAGGATTTTCACCGTCGTCACGGAGTTTTTCCCTCAAGCTTGCTTCTATTAACGTAAATACGAGGTTTTTCGCTCACTGACGACTGCGACTTTCTCCTGTAGCAGGATAGCACACACACCACAGTGTGAATCTTGTGTGACTGAGTTAGGATTTATATATATGTATATTGAAATCTTTCTTCTGAAGGAAGAAAGATTTAATTTTCATGGGGCGTAATGTCACGAATCAATTCGCGACATTTCCTTTTTGTGAGAAGCCACGAACTATTAGTGGAAAACTCACTGTGTATCGCTCAGTTAACCGTTTCTCTCTCCATTTCGGGGTATACTTTTCAAATAATTCGTCACCGTTTTCAAAAAGTGACCGATTTAATGCACGTCACTAAGTGCGCTACTGAGCGATACAATTATTTCTTTATCGTTTGCCTCTGCTTCCCTCAACCGTTAGCCACGCCTTGCGTCCTGCCCATTCAATGTATTTGAATTCAGTTTTGTGTTTGCTGTGACGGAGAAAGGGTCTGTGCTCAGAAGTGGAGAGGTCAGCTAGCACCCCAAGCTCCATTAGTACAGTTAATCCCAGCTCTCCCACCTTAGTGGTGATACACAGTATTCATCGACTGGTATTTCTTTTGTGTATTTTGTAGTTTTAAGAGCTTAGTTAAGGTGTTTTTCCTAGGCGTAAGTATTTAGCTTCTGTGTGAGTGAGCGAGTGCGTCTCATTTAATTTGATTTGAAATGTAATGTTAAATTTATTTTTTGTAATTAATAAATTTAACAGTTCTATTTCTTGAGCTTAATGTAGAGTAAAAATCTTGTTTCATTTCTCCATAATTAAGCTTATTTTCCATATAGCTCCTAGCTTGCATAAACGTTTGCTTTCATAACTGGTACTTAGACCAGTCTTGTTGTATTAACTTAAAATCCGTTGTGCCAGGAGTTAATGCATCAGCAAGAACCTGATGTTATTATTATTAGTATTAGTTATTTATTGTCAGGGGTGATGTAACTTTCTCCAGAGGCTAACAGTACAGTAATTCAGCAATTGGGAGTAATTAGTCTCTGCTGTGTACTGTTGAGAAAGTTTGTAAATTCTCGTTCTGAGAGAATCGTGCGAAGCAGGCCAGCGTAAAGTAATCGTTGTTTGATTTAGTAAGACAATCATTGTCCCTGCTCTTCAATATTATTGAATATTATTATCAATTTAAATAATATTTAACCATTTATATCAAAATTACCGTGATATTTAAAAAACCCCGTGACAACCCTTAACCCTCTCATGGCGGGGGAAACTCTACTATTTCATGCCAGCTGATGCCATACGGTTTTATTCAGGTGAAGGTGGGTCATAGAAGGTGAGGGTGGGTCATAGGAGCTGAGGGTGGGTCATAGGAGCTGAGGGTGGGTCATAGGAGCTGAGGGTGGGTCATAGGAGCTGAGGGCGTGTCACAGGAGCTGAGGATGGGTCATAGGAGACTGAGAGTGGGTCATAGGAGCTGAGGGCGTGTCACAGGAGCTGAGGGTGGGTCATAGGAGCTGAGGGCGTGTCACAGGAGCTGAGGGTGGGTCACAGGAGCTGAAGGTGGGTCACAGGAGCATAGGATGTTAAGTATTTATATTAAAGAAAAACTGAAATGGATTATATATCAAGGGTAACTGATGACTTGTTGGTGGAAAATGAACTAAGAACAACTCTATTAAGAAGCTCATTAAGAAAGGGAGGCAAGAGGCTGAAAATAACTCTGTCTTAAGAACTGAAGGAGGAAAAAAAGGGAAAAGGGAAAATAGGGAGCCTTCACAGACCAACATCCCTTAAAAATAAAGAGGATATATATTGAACTGTAGTGATAAGGTGAAAAATGTCTCTCTCTCTCTCTCTCTCTCTCTCTCTCTCTCTCTCTCTCTCAATTTTGGTGAAGAAAGTTAACTACCTTTGTATAATCTTGTGGAATTTTGGTGAAGAGAATAGAGGTCGTTTGCGTGTGTGTGTGTGTGTGTGTGTGTGTGTGTGTGTGTGTGTGTGTGTGTGTGTGTGAAATTTTCGTGAAGAAAATCAACTTCATTTACGTACTTTTGTGAGATAAAACAAAATCGATATTGGGAAAAAAAACTCGAAAAATGGAATTTAGTATAAATAAAATCTGCTCCAAAATTGAAAATAAGACACGAAATCCATCTTGAAACAGCAAAAAAAAGAACAAAAGAAAAAGAAAACAGTGTATCAAAAAGGAAATAATTGGACGCCATAAAACACGACAAAAAAATAAAACAATAAACAGAGAAACAAAACTGGTGCCAAATGAACAGGTCAGTCGTTATGGATGTGATGAGGTGGTTGGGCAGTTAAGGGGTGCAAACAGGCCAATTGCAGGAGTGGAGAATGGCCAGGGAACGAGCGGTTGATGAGGGGTGATTAGTAAGCTGATGTGTTGTATTCACTCTCTCTCTCTCTCTCTGTCTCTCTCTTAATATCTATCTATCTGTCCATATATCTATTTGTCCTTCTATGCCAGTCTATCAATTTATCAGTATGTATATAAAACAATCTATCTATGTATCTATCTACGTATTCATCTGTGTATCTATCCTCATTACATCAGGCAAGCAGTCAATCCATTTATCTATCTACTTCTATCTTTTTACCTATCTATGTACCTATCCATCTCTGTCTCGGTTTATCTATCGGCCACTTTATCTATTTGTCTCTCAGTGCATACAGTATCAGTTCATCAGCCACTCTCTCTCTCTCTCTCTCTCTCTCTCTCTCTCTCTCTCTCTTCCTTCACCCCTTTTTCCTCTTCCTCACACTCAGTTTTCTCCCTCAAGCATCATCCTCTCCACCTCTCCTTACCATTCCCCTCCATCAGTCTGGTACAGTCCTGGCTCCAGCCCTGTTCCTAATTCATATCAATGATCTCTTATCTGTCACCCATGACCCCATTCACTCATATGCACATGACTCAACACTTCACAGTTCATTCACACTCAAACACCCATTCACAAAGTTTAATACCTCTAACTCACAACTCAGTACAGCCATCTCCATAAATCAAGACTTATCCAAGATCACTGAATGGGGACAAAATAACATTGTCTTATTATTTTAATGCTGGCAAAGCCAATATATATACAACTAACTAATAGAAAAGATTGCCTGATCCTATACTACCTTCAATGCCGCTAATATTCCTTGTCTAAAAATACTGACGTTTTTGTTGTTTCACTTATCAATGCCCTCAGCTGGACCTCTCATGTCAGATCACTTGCTAAAACCGCCTCAAAGAAGCTTGGATTACTGTACAGAGTCCGTAACTTGTTCACTGATGAGCAGTTAGTTATAATTTACAAGAGTCATGTGCGTTCTCACCTGGATTATTGCTCACCCTTGTGGAACGAATGTGGAGAAGTTGCACTTAAACAACTACACAAAACTCTGAGCAAAGTCTTTGGAATTATTAACAACCCTTCTATTACAAATAAACTACCTCCCCTACAAGGAAGAAGGAATGTTGCCACCCTTGCATTACCGTACTCTGTAGATACTTTTATGGCAAATGCTCAGAAGTTACGTCCATGGTGCCACCTCTCCCTGCCTTCCCCTGTGCTACACGGGCATGTGGTAGCGCTCATGACTGGAGTGTCACACTGACATATAAAACTTCTGCCTATCAGAATTCTTTTATTCCCCGAACTGCATATCTTTGGAACTCGCTTCCCCGGAGTTGTTTCCCACCAAACTTCAACCTACAGCTGTTCAAGTCCAACTGTTACAGATTTTTTGTGAATGGAGGACGCCAGTACTCTGGTACATGGATTATTATTTTTTTTTAATTTGTTTTTTCTTCTCTGTTCCTCTGCAAAAAAAAAAAAAAAAAAAAAAAAAAAAGGGGAATCTTTCCTCCTGTCTGCTATTTTTCTCCCTCCTCAATTTCTTCCTCCTCTCCAGGTCTCCATCTCTCCTTGTCCCCCTTCCTATCTCCCCAATCATACCTCCTCCGTTTCCTGCCCAATACCCAGTCCACCTCTACCCCCACCCCACCACTCCACGCCCCCCTCCCTCCACTCCCTTCCTGATCATATATAAACCAGACTGAGGCCACAGACGCCAGGGAGAAGCCAGCAAGCAACACCCACTGCACTCAACATGAAGATCGTAAGTAAACACCACATTCTGAGCCTTGCTATACCCTTTCTACTCTAACCTGGCCTAAAATTGCAGTCCCTCCATCTTGAATACCGAGATGTAGCAAGAGATTAACCCTGGAATATGATGCTAGTCACGAAGAAGTGCTGCTGTCCCTTTGGAGATGGTTGTAGCTTTTTTTTTGTTGGTCTGATTACGTTTTGACCAATTCTGTATCAGTAAGACTAATTTTTATCCATCCTATACTAGATTAAAAAAAAAATATTAGAGGGAATTTCAAAGAACTCATAACAGGGGAGGCGACTCCTCAATCGATAGAGAGGTGGCCTGCAGTCCTAACAGACCCAGGTTCAAATCCCCGCTGGGGCAGGGAACAGTTTAAGGATTTGAATGTCATAAAATCAGACTTTACTGATCTACCAGAAGACCCGCCGACATGTCGTGAAAATACCCCCGCTAATACCAGTACACCAGTCCTGTATGAGACAGCCCTAGCATGTATTCAATATGGACGGTGGGTGTTATAAAAATACCCCCGCTAATACCAATACACCAGTCCTGTATGAGACAGCCCTACCATATACCCTATTCAATACGGACGGTGGGTGTTAGCGTCGAAGTGGTCACATGTAGAGGTGTATGGTATGTAGGAGGACTACTGGGCCATGAGAGCTGGCTGTGAAACCTATGCCCAGAGTCGGACAAAAAAAAAAAAAAAATGTAAGGAGTTTCTCTCAGTTGAAGTAAGTCGTGTGGCATTAACCGGAACTTTAGCAAGGCGAGGTGATATTGTTTTTGTTTGTGTGTGTCTGTGAGTCCGTGTATGTATCTGTTTCCAAAATATCTCGAAAAGTTGTGGAGGAATTTCCACCAAACCTTCAGGAAATAGCAACCATGTGGATGTGCAGAAGCCTATTACCTTTGGTGAGGAACTGATCAAAGACGACCGAAATCCCGCTTCTGTTTATTTTTTCATATGGACTGGCTTTTTGTGAAACACGGTGACCGAATTCCTTAGAGTTTTGCAAAATTTCTTGAAATTTGTTTTGTTGGTAGTTTGTGCCTTTGGCAACAACATTTTTGGAGGAGGTTAGCATTCAGCCACTGAAAGCTTTTGTTTCATTCAAAATGCAATTCTTGATGCAGTTTTGTAATTTTTATGAGTTCCAATGCATCAAATGTATCTACTTATCCCCTTATTAGTGGACTCTTAATCCGGGAACTTCGGGAATGGGTTGACAGGCAATGTTCAAGGTAGCTCGAAATTCAGAATTAAATGATTGTAAGAACCGGAAATCTTGTTTTTCATGCAGCTGGATTATGAAACGAAAAGCTTCAAGTTCTTTTTCTATAAAATTACTTATACTTTCACATCCAATATTTTTCCTGTTATGAAGAGTCCTTTTAATCAGTCCTAAGGTGGTGAATTTCAATATAATTTTATCCATACCAAACTTTTTTCTTTCATTCTTTGTTACATTTATAATTTACCTTCTTTCGTGTTCAGTTTTTGTCTTTCAAGTGTGATCTTTTGTCCTGCCAACCTCTCACTTTTGACTGATTAGCTTTTGTTTATTATTTATGGACTTGTCTATTTGTTTATTCATTTATTTGTTTACATTTTCAGACAGCCCTTCTGATCGCTCTGGTGGTGGCTGTTTCGGCGGTACTTGGCAGTCCTGCGCCGACCAAATTCTTCGGAAAGAAGAAAGGTGGTGGCTTCGGTCGCCACATTCCAGTCCACGTCGTCCCCATCCCCGTATACCACAGTGTCGGATACGGGGGATACGGACACGGATATGGGGGATTCGGAGGATTCGGACATGGATTTGGGGGATTCGGACATGGATATGGGGGATACGGAGGTTATGGACATGGATACGGGTGGTAGAGGATGTCCGGATCATAAGCGGGTGTAGGATGCCAAAGTCGCAGCCGAGCGGATTCGGAGAAGAGGGGAAAACATTGCCACCGATGGCCGGATATTGTTCTCCTCTTGTCCCGTGTTCTGAGTCGTCTGCTGGTCTCTCCTTGTTTCTTTACTAACTTTACGAATTTTTCACCGTCTCTGTCTTTGTGCATTATTTTATGAAGGCTTTATTCTGTGTGTCTCTGTGTCATTATTTTCATCAGTGCTATTTCCGCCTAATTCTGTCTTTTTTACCTCGAAGATTTTGTAATAAATGATGTTTGTATAAAAATTGTTTACTTCCCTTCATCAGTCTATGTGTAAATCCAGACCTATACACGAACGTTCGCGAATGTCCTTTTGGCGAATCCTGTTTACGTACCTTCAGGTGTAAATCCACCCGAACGAAATTTCCTGTACTGATGCTGCCACCTAGCGTCCATATTCTCATTGTAAGTAACACTGGACTGTTTGAGGGTCGTTAATGGAAAGGAAATTTGTGGCTTTGAAAAAAAATGATTCTTTGAGTGACGAGTGATTTTTTTTTATATATATATAGTCTTGGATTAAGTGTAATTCCCCTTGACGTCTGTTCAGATTTGGGGATTTGAATATGACACTGTATTGTTTGAGGGTCGTTATTCAAGGGGATACTTGTGACTTAGAAGTAATTTTATTCAGAGTGCTGAGGGTGTTAATACTGTCACCCGTAACCCTCTCATGGTGGGGAAACCCTACTATTTCATGCCAGCTGATGCCATACGGTATTATTCAGCTGAGGGCGGGTCATAGGAGCTGAGGGTGGGTCATAGGAGCTGAGGGTGGGTCATAGGAGCTGAGGGTAGGTCATAGGAGCTGAAGGTGGGTCATAGATGCTGAGGGTGGGTCACAGGAGCTGAGGGTGGGTCATAGGAGCTGAGGGTGGGTCATAGGAGCTGAGGGTGGGTCACAGGAGCTGAGGGTGGGTCATAGGAGCTGAGGGTGGGTCACAGGAGCATAGGATGTTAAGTATTTATATTAAAGAAAAACAGAAATGGATTATATATCAAGGGTAACTGATGACTTGTTGGTGGAAAATGAACTAAGAACAACTCTATTAAGAAGCTCATTAGGAAAGGGAGGAAAGAGGCTGAAAATAACTCTGTCTTAAGAACTGAAGGAGGAAAAAAAGGGAAAAGGGAAAATAGGGAGCCTTCACAGACCAACATCCCTTAAAAATAAAGAGGATATATATTGAACTGTAGTGATAAGGTGAAAAATGTCTCTCTCTCTCTCTCTCTCTCTCTCTCTCTCTCGAAAATTTGGTGAAGAAAGTTAACTACCTTTGTATAATCTTGTGGAATTTTGGTGAAGAGAATAGAGGTCGTTTGCGTGTGTGTGTGTGTGTGTGTGTGTGTGAAATTTTCGTGAAGAAAATCAACCTCCTTTACTTACTTTTGTGAGATAAAACAAAATCGATATTGGGAAAAAAACTCGAAAAATGGAATTTAGTATAAATAAAATCTGCTCCAAAATTGAAAATAAGACACGAAATCCATCTTGAAACAGCAAAAAAAAGAACAAAAGAAAAAGAAAACAGTGTATCAAAAAGGAAATAATAAGACCCCATAAAACACGACAAAAAACACACACACAGAAAAAACAGAGAAACAAAACTGGTGCCAAATGAACAGGTCAGTCGTTATGGATGTGATGAGGTGGTTGGGCAGTTAAGGGGTGCAAACAGGCCAATTGCAGGAGTGGAGAATGGCCAGGGAACGAGCGGTTGATGAGGGGTGATTAGTAAGCTGATGTGTTGTATTTACTCTCTCTCTCTCTCTCTCTCTCTCTCTCTTAATATCTATCTATCTGTCCATATATCTATTTGTCCTTCTATGCCAGTCTATCAATTTATCAGTATGTATATAAAACAATCTATCTATGTATCTATCTACGTATTCATCTGTGTATCTATCCTCATTACATCAGGCAAGCAGTCAATCCATTTATCTATCTACTTCTATCTTTTTACCTATCTATGTACCTATCCATCTCTGTCTCGGTTTATCTATCGGCCACTTTATCTATTTGTCTCTCAGTGCATACAGTATCAGTTCATCAGCCACTCTCTCTCTCTCTCTCTCTCTCTCTCTTCCTTCACCCCTTTTTCCTCTTCCTCACACTCAGTTTTCTCCCTCAAGCATCATCCTCTCCACCTCTCCTTACCATTCCCCTCCATCAGTCTGGTACAGTCCTGGCTCCAGCCCTGTTCCTAATTCATATCAATGATCTCTTATCTGTCACCCATGACCCCATTCACTCATATGCACATGACTCAACACTTCACAGTTCATTCACACTCAAACACCCATTCACAAAGTTTAATACCTCTAACTCACAACTCAGTACAGCCATCTCCATAAATCAAGACTTATCCAAGATCACTGAATGGGGACAAAATAACATTGTCTTATTATTTTAATGCTGGCAAAGCCAATATATATACAACTAACTAATAGAAAAGATTGCCTGATCCTATACTACCTTCAATGCCGCTAATATTCCTTGTCTAAAAATACTGACGTTTTTGTTGTTTCACTTAACAATGCCCTCAGCTGGACCTCTCATGTCAGATCACTTGCTAAAACCGCCTCAAAGAAGCTTGGATTATTGTACAGAGTCCGTAACTTGTTCACTGATGAGCAGTTAGTTATAATTTACAAGAGTCATGTGCGTTCTCACCTGGATTATTGCTCACCCTTGTGGAACGAATGTGGAGAAGTTGCACTTAAACAACTACACAAAATTCTGAGCAAAGTCTTTGGAATTATTAACAACCCTTCTATTACAAATAAACTACCTCCCCTACAAGGAAGAAGGAATGTTGCCTCCCTTGCATTACCGTACTCTGTAGATACTTTTATGGCAAATGCTCAGAAGTTACGTCCATGGTGCCACCTCTCCCTGCCTTCCCCTGTGCTACACGGGCATGTGGTAGTGCTCATGACTGGAATGTCACACTGACATATAAAACTTCTGTCTATCAGAATTCTTTCATTCCCCGAACTGCATATCTTGGGAACTCGCTTCCCCGGAGTTGTTTCCCACCAAACTTCAACCTACAGCTGTTCAAGTCCAACTGTTACAGATTTTTTGTGAATGGAGGACGCCAGTACTCTGGTACATGGATTATTATTTTTTTTTAATTTGTTTTTTCTTCTCTGTTCATCTGCAAAAAAAAAAAAGAAAAAAAAAAGGGGAATCTTTCCTCCTGTCTGCAATTTTTCTCCCTCCTCAATTTCTTCCTCCTCTCCAGGTCTCCATCTCTCCTTGTCCCCCTTCCTATCTCCCCAATCATACCTCCTCCGTTTCCTGCCCAATACCAAGTCCTACCCCCACCCCACCACTCCACGCCCCCTCCCTCTACTCCCTTCCTGATCATATATAAACCAGACTGAGGCCACAGACGCCAGGGAGAAGCCAGCAAGCAACACCCACTGCACTCAACATGAAGATCGTAAGTAAACACCACATTCTCAGCCTTGCTATACCCTTTCTACTCTAACCTGGCCTGTAATTGCTGTCCCTCCATCTTGAATACCGAGTTGTAGCAAGAGATTAACCCTGGAACATGATACTAGTCACGAAGAAGTGCTGCGAAAAATGTATAGAGCCACAGTGCTGTCCCTTTGGAGATGGTTATAGCTTTTTTCTATTGGTCTGATTACGTTTTGACCAATTCTGTATCAGGAAGACTAATTTTTATCCATCCTATACTAGATTAAAAAAAAAATTAGAGGGAATTTCAAAGAACTCATAACAGGGGAGGCGACTGCTGAATCGGTAGAGGTGCCTGCAGTCCTAACAGACCCAGGTTCAAATCCCCGCTGGGGCAGGGAACAGTTTAAGGATTTGAATGTCATAAAATCAGACTTTACTGATCTACCAGAAGACCCGCCGACATGTCGTAAAAATACCCCCGTTAATACCAATACACCAGTCCTGTATGAGACAGCCTTACCATATACCCTATTCAATACGGACGGTGGGTGTTAGCGTCGAAGTGGTCACATGTAAAGGTGTATGGTATGTAGGAGGACTACTGGGCCATGAGAGCTGGCTGTGAAACCAATGCCCAGAGTCGGACAAAAAAAAAAAAAAAATATAAGGAGTTTCTCTCAGTTGAAGTAAGTCGTGTGGCATTAACCGGAACTTTAGCAAGGCGAGGTGATATTGTTTTTGTTTGTGTGTGTCTGTGAGTCCGTGTATGTATCTGTTTCCAAAATATCTCGAAAAGTTGTGGAGGAATTTCCACCAAACCTTCAGGAAATAGCAACCATGTGGATGTGCAGAAGCCTATTACCTTTGGTGAGGAACTGATCAAAGACGACCGAAATCCCGCTTCTGTTTATTTTTTCATATGGACTGGCTTTTTGTGAAACACGGTGACCGAATTCCTTAGAGTTTTGCAAAATTTCTTGAAATTTGTTTTGTTGGTAGTTTGTGCCTTTGGCAACAACATTTTTGGGGGAGGTTAGCATTCAGCCACTGAAAGCTTTTGTTTCATTCAAAATGCAATTCTTGATGCAGTTTTGTAATTTTTATGAGTTCCAATGCATCAAATGTATCTACTTATCCCCTTATTAGTGGACTCTTAATCCGGGAACTTCGGGAATGGGTTGACAGGCAATGTTCAAGGTAGCTCGAAATTCAGAATTAAATGATTGTAAGAACCGGAAATCTTGTTTTTCATGCAGCTGGATTATGAAACGAAAAGCTTCAAGTTCTTTTTCTATAAAATTACTTATACTTTCACATCCAATATTTTTCCTGTTGTGAAGAGTCCTTTTAATCAGTCCTAAGGTGGTGAATTTCAATATAATTTTATCCATACCAAACTTTTTCTTTCATTCTTTGTTACATTTATAATTTACCTTCTTTCGTGTTCAGTTTTTGTCTTTCAAGTGTGATCTTTTGTCCTGCCAACCTCTCACTTTTGACTGATTTGTTATTTGCTTTTGTTTATTATTTATGGACTTGTCTATTTGTTTATTCATTTATTTGTTTACATTTTCAGACAGCCCTTCTGATCGCTCTGGTGGTGGCTGTTTATTTTTGTTTATTGTTTATCTACCTATCTATCTGTTTATTCATTTATTTGTTTACATTTTCAGACAGCCCTTCTGATCGTTCTGGTGGTGGCTGTTTCGGCGGTACTTGGCAGTCCTGCTCCGACCAAATTCTTCGGAAAGAAGAAAGGTGGTGGCTTCGGTCGCCACATTCCAGTCCACGTCGTCCCCATCCCCGTATACCACAGTGTCGGATACGGGGGATACGGACACGGATATGGGGGATTCGGAGGATTCGGACATGGATTTGGGGGATTCGGACACGGATATGGGGGATACGGAGGATACGGACATGGATATGGGTGGTAGTGGATGCCCGGATACATAAGCGGGTGTAGGATGCCAAAGTCGCAGCCGAGCGGATTCGGAGAAGAGGGGAAAACATTGCCACCGATGGCCGGATATTGTTCTCCTCTTGTCCCGTGTTCTGAGTCGTCTGCTGGTCTCTCCTTGTTTCTTTACTAACTTTACGAATACTTTATTGTCTCTGTCTTTGTGCCTTATTTTATGAAGACTTTCTTCTGTGTGTCTCTGTGTCATTATTTTCATCAATGCTATTTCCGCCTAATTCTGTCTTTTTTACCTGGAAGATTTTGTAATAAATGATGTTTGTATAAAAATTGTTTACTTTCCTTCATCAGTCTATGTGTAAATCCAGACCTACACACGAACGTTCGGGAATATTCTTTTGGCGAATCCTGTTTACGTACCTTCAGGTGTAAATCCACCCGAACGAAATTTCCTGTACTGATGCTGCCGCCTAGCGTCCATATTCTCATTGTATGTAACACTGGACTGTTTGAGGGTCGTTATTCGAAAGGAAATTTGTGGCTTAAAAAAATATTTGATTCTTTGAGTGACGAGTGATTTTATATATATATATATATATATATATATATATATATATATATATATATATATATACAGTATAGTCTTGGATTAGGTGTATTTCAATCTTACCCTTGTTCAGATTTGGGGATTTGAAAATAACAGTGCATTGTTTGAGGGTTGTTATTGAAGGGGATAATTGTGACTTAGAAGTATTTTTATTCAGATTGCACAGGGTGTTAATACCGTCACCCCTAACCCTCTCAATGGTTGGGGAAACTCTATTTCATGCCAGCTGAGGCTAGATGGTTTTATTCAGCTATGTGTGGGTCATATGAGCTGAGGGTGGGTCATAGGTGCTAAGGGTGGGTCACAGGAGCTGAAGGTGGGTCATGGGAGCTGAGGGTGGGTCATAGGAGCTGAGGGTGGGTCACAGGAGCTGAGGGTGGGTCATGGGAGCTGAAGAAGGGTCACTGGAGCTAAGGGTGGGTCATGGGAGCTGAGGGTGGGTTACAGGAGCTGAGGGTGGGTCATAGATGCTGAGGGTGGGTCACAGGAGCTGAGGGTGGGTCACAGGAGCTGAGGGTGGGTCACAGGAGCTGAAGGTGGGTCATAGGAGCTGAAGGTGGGTCATAGATGCTGAGGGTGGGTCACAGGAGCTGAGGGTGGGTCATAGGAGCTGAGGGTGGGTCATAGGAGCTGAGGGTGGATCGTGGGAACTGCGGGTGGGTCACAGGAGCTGAGGGTGGGTCACAGGAGCATAGGATGTTAAGTATTTATATTAAAGAAAAACAGAAATAGATTATATATCAAGGGTAACTGATGACTTGTTGGTGGAAAATGAACTAAGAACAACTCTATTAAGAAGCTCATTAGGAAAGGGAGGAAAGAGGCTGAAAATAACTCTGTCTTAAGAACTGAAAAAGGAGGAAAAAAAGGGAAAAGGGAAAATAGGGAGCCTTCATAGACCAACATCCCTTAAAAACATAGAGGATATATATTGAACTGTAGTGATATAATACGAAAAATGTCTCTCTCTCTCTCTCTCTCTCTCTCTCTCTCTCTCTCTCTCTCTCGAAAATTTGGTGAAGAAAGTTAACTACCTTTGTATAATCTTGTGAAATTTTGGTGAAGAGAATAGAGGTCGTTTGCTTGTGTGTGTGTGTGTGTGTGTGTGTGTGTGTGTGTGTGTGTGTGAATTTTCGTGAAGAAAATCAACTTCATTTACGTACTTTTGTGAGATGAGAGAAAAGCGATACTGGAAAAAAAAAAAACTCGAAAAATGGAATTTAGTATAAATAAAATCTGCTCCAAAATTGAAAATAAGACACGAAATCCATCTTGAAACAGCAAAAAAAAGAACAAAAGAAAAAGAAAACAGTGTATCAAAAAGGAAATAATAAGACCCCATAAAACACGACAAAAACACAGAAAAAACAGAGAAACAAAACTGGTGCCAAATGAACAGGTCAGTCGTTATGGATGTGATGAGGTGGCTGGGCAGTTAAGGGGTGCAAACAGGCCAATTGCAGGAGTGGAGAATGGCCAGGGAACGAGCGGTTGATGAGGGGTGATTAGTAGGCTGATGTGTTGTATTTACTCTCTCTCTCTCTCTCTCTCTCTCTCTCTCTCTCTCTTAATATCTATCTATCTGTCCATATATCTATTTGTCCTTCTATGCCAGTCTATCAATTTATCAGTATATATATAAAACAATCTATCTATGTATCTATCTACGTATTCATCTGTGTATCTATCCTCATTACATCAGGCAAGCAGTCAATCCATTTATCTATCTACTTCTATCTTTTTACCTATCTGTGTACCTATCCATCTCTGTCTCGGTTTATCTATCGGCCACTTTATCTATTTGTCTCTCAGTGCATACAGTATCAGTTCATCAGCCACTCTCTCTCTCTCTCTCTCTCTTCCTTCACCCCTTTTTCCTCTTGCTCACACTCAGTTTTCTCCCTGAAGCATCATCCTCTCCACCTCTCCTTACCATTCCCCTCCATCAGTCTGGTACAGTCCTGGCTCCAGCCCTGTTCCTAATTCATATCAATGATCTCTTATCTGTCACCCATGACCTCATTCACTCATATGCACATGACTCAACACTTCACAGTTCATTCACACTCAAACACCCATTCACAAAGTTTAATACCTCTAACTCACAACTCAGTACAGCCATCTCCATAAATCAAGACTTATCCAAGATCACTGAATGGGGACAAAATAACATTGTCTCATTATTTTAATGCTGGCAAAGCCAATATATATACAACTAACTAATAGAAAAGATTGCCTGATCCTATACTACCTTCAATGCCACTAATATTCCTTGTCTAAAAATACTGACGTTTTTGTTGTTTCACTTAACAATGCCCTCAGCTGGACCTCTCATGTCAGATCACTTGCTAAAACCGCCTCAAAGAAGCTTGGATTACTGTACAGAGTCCGTAACTTGTTCACTGATGAGCAGTTAGTTATAATTTGCAAGAGTCATGTGCGCTGTCAACTGGATTATTGCTCATCCTTGTGGAACGAATGTGGAGAAGTTGCACTTAAACAACTACACAAAATTCTGAGCAAAGTCTTTGGAATTATTAACAACCCTTCTATTACAAATAAACTACCTCCCCTACAAGGAAGAAGGAATGTTGCCACCCTTGCATTACCGTACTCTGTAGATACTTTTATGGCAAATGCTCAGAAGTTACGTCCATGGTGCCACCTCTCCCTGCCTTCCCCTGTGCTACACGGGCATGTGGTAGCGCTCATGACTGGAGTGTCACACTGACATATAAAACTTCTGTCTACCAGAATTCTTTTATTCCCCGAACTGCATATCTTTGGAACTCGCTTCCCCGGAGTTGTTTCCCACCAAACTTCAACCTACAGCTGTTCAAGTCCAACTGTTACAGATTTTTTGTGAATGGAGGACGCCAGTACTCTGGTACATGGATTATTATTTTTTTTTAATTTGTTTTTTCTTCTCTGTTCCTCTGCAAAAAAAAAAAAAGAAAAAAAAAAGGGGGAATCTTTCCTCCTGTCTGCAATTTTTCTCCCTCCTCAATTTCTTCCTCCTCTCCAGGTCTCCATCTCTCCTTGTCCCCCTTCCTATCTCCCCAATCACACCTCCTCCGTTTCCTGCCCAATACCCAGTCCACCCTTCCCCCACCCCACCACTCCACGCCCCCCTCCCTCCACTCCCTTCCTGATCATATATAAACCAGACTGAGGCCACAGACGCCAGGGAGAAGCCAGCAAGCAACACCCACTGCACCCAACATGAAGATCGTGAGTAAACACCACATTCTCAGCCTTGCTATACCCTTTCTACTCTAACCTGGCCTAAAATTGCAGTCCCTCCATCTTGAATACCGAGTTGTAGCAAGAGATTAACCCTGGAATATGCTGCTAGTCACGAAGAAGTGCTGAGAAAAATGTATAGAGCCACAGTGCTGTCCCTTTGGAGATGGTTATAGCTTTTTTCTATTGGTCTGATTACGTTTTGACCAATTCTGTATCAGGAACACTAATTTTTATCCATCCTATACTAGATTAAAAAAAAAATATTAGAGGGAATTTCAAAGAACTCATAACAGGGGAGGCGACTCCTCAATCGATAGAGGTGGTCTGCAGTCCTAACAGACCCAGGTTCAAATCCCCGCTGGGGCAGGGAACAGTTTAAGGATTTGAATGTCATAAAATCAGACTTTACTGATCTACCAGAAGACCCGCCGACATGTCGTAAAAATACCCCCGTTAATACCAATACACCAGTCCTGTATGAGACAGCCCTACCATGTACCCTATTCAATACGGACGGTGGGTGTTAGCGTCGAAGTGGTCACATGTAGAGGTGTATGGTATGTAGGAGGACTACTGGGCCATGAGAGCTGGCTGTGAAACCTATGCCCAGAGTCGGACAAAAAAAAAAAAAAAATGTAAGGAGTTTCTCTCAGTTGAAGTAAGTCGTGAGGCATTAACCGGAACTTTAGCAAGGCGAGGTGATATTGTTTTTGTTTGTGTGTGTCTGTGAGTCCGTGTATGTATCTGTTTCCAAAATATCTCGAAAAGTTGTGGAGGAATTTCCACCAAACCTTCAGGAAATAGCAACCATGTGGATGTGCAGAAGCCTATTACCTTTGGTGAGGAACTGATCAAAGACGACCGAAATCCCGCTTCTGTTTATTTTTTCATATGGACTGGCTTTTTGTGAAACACGGTGACCGAATTCCTTAGAGTTTTGCAAAATTTCTTGAAATTTGTTTTGTTGGTAGTTTGTGCTTTTGGCAACAACATTTTTGGGGGAGGTTAGCATTCAGCCACTGAAAGCTTTTGTTTCATTCAAAATGCAATTCTTGATGCAGTTTTGTAATTTTTATGAGTTCCATTGCATCAAATGTATCTACTTATCCCCTTATTAGTGGACTCTTAATCCGGGAACTTCGGGAATGGGTTGACAGGCAATGTTCAAGGTAGCTCGAAATTCAGAATTAAATGATTGTAAGAACCGGAAATCTTGTTTTTCATGCAGCTGGATTATGAAACGAAAAGCTTCAAGTTCTTTTTCTACAAAATTACTTATACTTTCACATCCAATATTTTTCCTGTTACGAAGAGTCCTTTTAATCAGTCCTAAGGTGGTGAATTTCAATATAATTTTATCCTACCAAACTTTTTTCTTTCATTCTTTGTTACATTTATAATTTACCTTCTTTCATGTTCAGTTTTTGTCTTTCAAGTGTGATCTTTTGTCCTGCCAACCTCTCACTTTTGACTGATTTGTTATTTGCTTTTGTTTATTATTTATGGACTTGTCTATTTGTTTATTCATTTATTTGTTTACATTTTCAGACAGCCCTTCTGATCGCTCTGGTGGTGGCTGTTTCGGCGGTACTTGGCAGTCCTGCGCCGACTAAATTCTTCGGAAAGAAGAAAGGTGGTGGCTTCGGTCGCCACATTCCAGTCCACGTCGTCCCCATCCCCGTATACCACAGTGTCGGATACGGGGGATACGGACACGGATATGGGGGATTCGGAGGATTCGGACATGGATTTGGGGGATTCGGACACGGATATGGGGGATATGGAGGATATGGACATGGATACGGGTGGTAGAGGATGCGCGGATACATAAGCGGGTGTAGCAAGCCAAAGTCGCAGCCGAGCGGATTCGGAGAAGAGGGGAAAACATTGCCACCGATGGCCGGATATTGTTCTCCTCTTGTCCCGTGTTCTGAGTCGTCTTGCTGGTCTCGCCTTGTTTCTTTACTAACTTTACGAATACTTTATTGTCTCTGTCTTTGTGCCTTATTTTATGAAGGCTTTCTTCTGTGTGTCTCTGTGTCATTATTTTCATCAATGCTATTTCCGCCTAATTCTGTCTTTTTTTACCTGGAAGATTTTGTAATAAATGATGTTTGTATAAAAACTGTTTACTTTCCTTCATCAGTCTATGTGTAAATCCAGACCTATACACGAACGTTCGCGAATACTCTTTTGGCGAATCCTGTTTTTGTCCCTTCAGGTGTAAATCCAACCGAACGAAATTTCCTGTACTGATGCTGCCGCCTAGCGTCCATATTCTCATTGCATGTAACACTGGACTGTTTGAGGGTCGTTATTCGAAAGGATAATTGTGACTTAGAAAAAAAAATGATTCTTTGAGTGACGAGTGATTTTATATATATATATATATATATATATATATATATATATATATATATATATATATATATAGTCTTGGACTAAGTGTAATTCCCCTTGACGTCTGTTCAGAATTGGGGATTTGAATATTACACTGTATTGTTTGAGGGTCGTTATTCAAGGGGATACTTGTGACTCAGAAGTATTAAAATTCAGAGTGCTGAGGGTGTTAATACTGTCACCCGTAACCCTCTCATGGTGGGGAAACTCTACTATTTCATGCTAGCTGATGCCATACGGTATTATTCAGCTGAGGGCGGGTCACAGGAGCTGAGGGTGGGTCATAGGAGCTGAGGGTGGGTCATAGGAGCTGAGGGTGGGTCATAGAAGCTGAGGGCGGGTCATAGGTGAGGGCGGGTCACAAGAGCTGAGGGTGGGTCATAGGAGCTGAGGGTGGGTCACACGAGCTGAGGGTGTGTCATAGGAGTTGAGGGTGGGCCATGGGAGCCGAGGGTGTGTCATAGGAGCTGAGGGTGGGTCATGGGAGATGAAGATGGGTCACAGGAGCTAAGGGTGGGTCATGGGAGCTGAGAGTGGGTCATAGGAGCTAAGGGTGGGTCATGGGAGCTGAGGGTGGGTCATAGGAGCTAAGGGTGGGTCATGGGAGCTGAGGGTGGGTCACAGGAGCTAAGGGTGGGTCATGGGAGCTGAGGGTGGGTCATAGGAGCTAAGGGTGGGTCATGGGAGCTGAGGGTGGGTCATAGGAGCTGAGGGCGTGTCACAGGAGCTGAGGGTGGGTCATAGGAGACTGAGAGTGGGTCATAGGAGCTGAGGGCGTGTCACAGGAGCTGAGGGTGGGTCATAGGAGCTGAGGGCGTGTCACAGGAGCTGAGGGTGGGTCACAGGAGCTGAGGGTGGGTCACAGGAGCATAGGATGTTAAGTATTTATATTAAAGAAAAACAGAAATGGATTATATATCAAGGGTAACTGATGACTTGTTGGTGGAAAATGAACTAAGAACAACTCTATTAAGAAGCTCATTAGGAAAGGGAGGCAAGAGGCTGAAAATAACTCTGTCTTAAGAACTGAAGGAGGAAAAAAAGGGAAAAGGGAAAATAGGGAGCCTTCACAGACCAACATCCCTTAAAAATAAAGAGGATATATATTGAACTGTAGTGATAAGGTGAAAAATGTCTCTCTCTCTCTCTCTCTCTCTCTCTCTCTCTCTCTCAATTTTGGTGATGAAGTTAACTACCTTTGTATAATCTTGTGGAATTTTGGTGAAGAGAGTAGAGGTCGTTTGCGTGTGTGTGTGTGTGTGTGTGTGTGTGTGTGTGTGTGTGTGTGTGTGTGTGTGTGTGTGAATTTTCGTGAAGAAAATCAACTTCATTTACGTACTTTTGTGAGATGAGAGAAAAGCGATACTGGAAAAAAAAAAAACTCGAAAAATGGAATTTAGTATAAATAAAATCTGCTCCAAAATTGAAAATAAGACACGAAATCCATCTTGAAACAGCAAAAAAAAGAACAAAAGAAAAAGAAAACAGTGTATCAAAAAGGAAATAATAAGACCCCATAAAACACGACAAAAACACAGAAAAAACAGAGAAACAAAACTGGTGCCAAATGAACAGGTCAGTCGTTATGGATGTGATGAGGTGGTTGGGCAGTTAAGGGGTGCAAACAGGCCAATTGCAGGAGTGGAGAATGGCCAGGGAACGAGCGGTTGATGAGGGGTGATTAGTAAGCTGATGTGTATTTACTCTCTCTCTCTCTCTCTCTCTCTCTCTTAATATCTATCTATCTGTCCATATATCTATTTGTCCTTCTATGCCAGTCTATCAATTTATCAGTATGTATATAAAACAATCTATCTATGTATCTATCTACGTATTCATCTGTGTATCTATCCTCATTACATCAGGCAAGCAGTCAATCCATTTATCTATCTACTTCTATCTTTTTACCTATCTATGTACCTATCCATCTCTGTCTCGGTTTATCTATCGGCCACTTTATCTATTTGTCTCTCAGTGCATACAGTATCAGTTCATCAGCCACTCTCTCTCTCTCTCTCTCTCTCTCTCTCTCTTCCTTCACCCCTTTTTCCTCTTCCTCACACTCAGTTTTCTCCCTCAAGCATCATCCTCTCCACCTCTCCTTACCATTCCCCTCCATCAGTCTGGTACAGTCCTGGCTCCAGCCCTGTTCCTAATTCATATCAATGATCTCTTATCTGTCACCCATGACCCCATTCACTCATATGCACATGACTCAACACTTCACAGTTCATTCACACTCAAACACCCATTCACAAAGTTTAATACCTCTAACTCACAACTCAGTACAGCCATCTCCATAAATCAAGACTTATCCAAGATCACTGAATGGGGACAAAATAACATTGTCTTATTATTTTAATGCTGGCAAAGCCAATATATATACAACTAACTAATAGAAAAGATTGCCTGATCCTATACTACCTTCAATGCCGCTAATATTCCTTGTCTAAAAATACTGACGTTTTTGTTGTTTCACTTAACAATGCCCTCAGCTGGACCTCTCATGTCAGATCACTTGCTAAAACCGCCTCAAAGAAGCTTGGATTATTGTACAGAGTCCGTAACTTGTTCACTGATGAGCAGTTAGTTATAATTTACAAGAGTCATGTGCGTTCTCACCTGGATTATTGCTCACCCTTGTGGAACGAATGTGGAGAAGTTGCACTTAAACAACTACACAAAATTCTGAGCAAAGTCTTTGGAATTATTAACAACCCTTCTATTACAAATAAACTACCTCCCCTACAAGGAAGAAGGAATGTTGCCTCCCTTGCATTACCGTACTCTGTAGATACTTTTATGGCAAATGCTCAGAAGTTACGTCCATGGTGCCACCTCTCCCTGCCTTCCCCTGTGCTACACGGGCATGTGGTAGTGCTCATGACTGGAATGTCACACTGACATATAAAACTTCTGTCTATCAGAATTCTTTCATTCCCCGAACTGCATATCTTGGGAACTCGCTTCCCCGGAGTTGTTTCCCACCAAACTTCAACCTACAGCTGTTCAAGTCCAACTGTTACAGATTTTTTGTGAATGGAGGACGCCAGTACTCTGGTACATGGATTATTATTTTTTTTTAATTTGTTTTTTCTTCTCTGTTCCTCTGCAAAAAAAAAAAAAAAAAAAAAAAAAAGGGGAATCTTTCCTCCTGTCTGCAATTTTTCTCCCTCCTCAATTTCTTCCTCCTCTCCAGGTCTCCATCTCTCCTTGTCCCCCTTCCTATCTCCCCAATCATACCTCCTCCGTTTCCTGCCCAATACCAAGTCCTACCCCCACCCCACCACTCCACGCCCCCCTCCCTCTACTCCCTTCCTGATCATATATAAACCAGACTGAGGCCACAGACGCCAGGGAGAAGCCAGCAAGCAACACCCACTGCACTCAACATGAAGATCGTAAGTAAACACCACATTCTCAGCCTTGCTATACCCTTTCTACTCTAACCTGGCCTGTAATTGCTGTCCCTCCATCTTGAATACCGAGTTGTAGCAAGAGATTAACCCTGGAACATGATACTAGTCACGAAGAAGTGCTGCGAAAAATGTATAGAGCCACAGTGCTGTCCCTTTGGAGATGGTTATAGCTTTTTTCTATTGGTCTGATTACGTTTTGACCAATTCTGTATCAGGAAGACTAATTTTTATCCATCCTATACTAGATTAAAAAAAAAATATTAGAGGGAATTTCAAAGAACTCATAACAGGGGAGGCGACTGCTGAATCGGTAGAGGTGCCTGCAGTCCTAACAGACCCAGGTTCAAATCCCCGCTGGGGCAGGGAACAGTTTAAGGATTTGAATGTCATAAAATCAGACTTTACTGATCTACCAGAAGACCCGCCGACATGTCGTAAAAATACCCCCGTTAATACCAATACACCAGTCCTGTATGAGACAGCCTTACCATATACCCTATTCAATACGGACGGTGGGTGTTAGCGTCGAAGTGGTCACATGTAAAGGTGTATGGTATGTAGGAGGACTACTGGGCCATGAGAGCTGGCTGTGAAACCAATGCCCAGAGTCGGACAAAAAAAAAAAAATATAAGGAGTTTCTCTCAGTTGAAGTAAGTCGTGTGGCATTAACCGGAACTTTAGCAAGGCGAGGTGATATTGTTTTTGTTTGTGTGTGTCTGTGAGTCCGTGTATGTATCTGTTTCCAAAATATCTCGAAAAGTTGTGGAGGAATTTCCACCAAACCTTCAGGAAATAGCAACCATGTGGATGTGCAGAAGCCTATTACCTTTGGTGAGGAACTGATCAAAGACGACCGAAATCCCGCTTCTGTTTATTTTTTCATATGGACTGGCTTTTTGTGAAACACGGTGACCGAATTCCTTAGAGTTTTGCAAAATTTCTTGAAATTTGTTTTGTTGGTAGTTTGTGCCTTTGGCAACAACATTTTTGGGGGAGGTTAGCATTCAGCCACTGAAAGCTTTTGTTTCATTCAAAATGCAATTCTTGATGCAGTTTTGTAATTTTTATGAGTTCCAATGCATCAAATGTATCTACTTATCCCCTTATTAGTGGACTCTTAATCCGGGAACTTCGGGAATGGGTTGACAGGCAATGTTCAAGGTAGCTCGAAATTCAGAATTAAATGATTGTAAGAACCGGAAATCTTGTTTTTCATGCAGCTGGATTATGAAACGAAAAGCTTCAAGTTCTTTTTCTATAAAATTACTTATACTTTCACATCCAATATTTTTCCTGTTGTGAAGAGTCCTTTTAATCAGTCCTAAGGTGGTGAATTTCAATATAATTTTATCCATACCAAACTTTTTTCTTTCATTCTTTGTTACATTTATAATTTACCTTCTTTCGTGTTCAGTTTTTGTCTTTCAAGTGTGATCTTTTGTCCTGCCAACCTCTCACTTTTGACTGATTTGTTATTTGCTTTTGTTTATTATTTATGGACTTGTCTATTTGTTTATTCATTTATTTGTTTACATTTTCAGACAGCCCTTCTGATCGCTCTGGTGGTGGCTGTTTATTTTTGTTTATTGTTTATCTACCTATCTATCTGTTTATTCATTTATTTGTTTACATTTTCAGACAGCCCTTCTGATCGTTCTGGTGGTGGCTGTTTCGGCGGTACTTGGCAGTCCTGCTCCGACCAAATTCTTCGGAAAGAAGAAAGGTGGTGGCTTCGGTCGCCACATTCCAGTCCACGTCGTCCCCATCCCCGTATACCACAGTGTCGGATACGGGGGATACGGACACGGATATGGGGGATTCGGAGGATTCGGACATGGATTTGGGGATTCGGACACGGATATGGGGGATACGGAGGATACGGACATGGATATGGGTGGTAGTGGATGCCCGGATACATAAGCGGGTGTAGGATGCCAAAGTCGCAGCCGAGCGGATTCGGAGAAGAGGGGAAAACATTGCCACCGATGGCCGGATATTGTTCTCCTCTTGTCCCGTGTTCTGAGTCGTCTGCTGGTCTCTCCTTGTTTCTTTACTAACTTTACGAATACTTTATTGTCTCTGTCTTTGTGCCTTATTTTATGAAGACTTTCTTCTGTGTGTCTCTGTGTCATTATTTTCATCAATGCTATTTCCGCCTAATTCTGTCTTTTTTACCTGGAAGATTTTGTAATAAATGATGTTTGTATAAAAATTGTTTACTTTCCTTCATCAGTCTATGTGTAAATCCAGACCTACACACGAACGTTCGGGAATATTCTTTTGGCGAATCCTGTTTACGTACCTTCAGGTGTAAATCCACCCGAACGAAATTTCCTGTACTGATGCTGCCGCCTAGCGTCCATATTCTCATTGTATGTAACACTGGACTGTTTGAGGGTCGTTATTCGAAAGGAAATTTGTGGCTTAAAAAAATATTTGATTCTTTGAGTGACGAGTGATTTTATATATATATATATATATATATATATATATATATATATATATATATATATATATATATATATATATATATATATATATATATATATATATACAGTATAGTCTTGGATTAGGTGTATTTCAATCTTACCCTTGTTCAGATTTGGGGATTTGAAAATAACATTGCATTGTTTGAGGGTCGTTATTGAAGGGGATAATTGTGACTTAGAAGTATTTTTATTCAGATCGCACAGGGTGTTAATACCGTCACCCCTAACCCTCTCAATGGTTGGGGAAACTCTATTTCATGCCAGCTGAGGCTAGATGGTTTTATTCAGCTATGTGTGGGTCATATGAGCTGAGGGTGGGTCATAGGTGCTAAGGGTGGGTCACAGGAGCTGAAGGTGGGTCATGGGAGCTGAGGGTGGGTCATAGGAGCTGAGGGTGGGTCACAGGAGCTGAGGGTGGGTCATGGGAGCTGAAGAAGGGTCACTGGAGCTAAGGGTGGGTCATGGGAGCTGAGGGTGGGTTACAGGAGCTGAGGGTGGGTCATAGATGCTGAGGGTGGGTCACAGGAGCTGAGGGTGGGTCACAGGAGCTGAGGGTGGGTCACAGGAGCTGAAGGTGGGTCATAGGAGCTGAAGGTGGGTCATAGATGCTGAGGGTGGGTCACAGGAGCTGAGGGTGGGTCATAGGAGCTGAGGGTGGGTCATAGGAGCTGAGGGTGGATCGTGGGAACTGCGGGTGGGTCACAGGAGCTGAGGGTGGGTCACAGGAGCATAGGATGTTAAGTATTTATATTAAAGAAAAACAGAAATAGATTATATATCAAGGGTAACTGATGACTTGTTGGTGAAAAATGAACTAAGAACAACTCTATTAAGAAGCTCATTAGGAAAGGGAGGCAAGAGGCTGAAAATAACTCTGTCTTAAGAACTGAAAAAGGAGGAAAAAAAGGGAAAAGGGAAAATAGGGAGCCTTCATAGACCAACATCCCTTAAAAATAAAGAGGATATATATTGAACTGTAGTGATATAATATGAAAAATGTCTCTCTCTCTCTCTCTCTCTCTCTCTCTCTCTCTCCCTCTCTCTCTCTCTCTCTCTCTCTCTCAATTTTGGTGAAGAAAGTTAACTACCTTTGTATAATCTTGTGGAATTTTGGTGAAGAGAATAGAGGTCGTTTGCGTGTGTGTGTGTGTGTGTGTGTGTGTGTGTGTGTGTGTGTGTGTGTGTGTGTGTGTGAATTTTCGTGAAGAAAATCAACTTCATTTACGTACTTTTGTGAGATGAGAGAATAGCGATACTGGAAAAAAAAAAAACTCGAAAAATGGAATTTAGTATAAATAAAATCTGCTCCAAAATTGAAAATAAGACATGAAATCCATCTTGAAACAGCAAAAAAAAGAACAAAAGAAAAAGAAAACAGTGTATCAAAAAGGAAATAATAAGACCCCATAAAACACGACAAAAACACAGAAAAAACAGAGAAACAAAACTGGTGCCAAATGAACAGGTCAGTCGTTATGGATGTGATGAGGTGGTTGGGCAGTTAAGGGGTGCAAACAGGCCAATTGCAGGAGTGGAGAATGGCCAGGGAACGAGCGGTTGATGAGGGGTGATTAGTAAGCTGATGTGTATTTACTCTCTCTCTCTCTCTCTCTTAATATCTATCTATCTGTCCATATATCTATTTGTCCTTCTATGCCAGTCTATCAATTTATCAGTATATATATAAAACAATCTATCTATGTATCTATCTACGTATTCATCTGTGTATCTATCCTTATTACATCAGGCAAGCAGTCAATCCATTTATCTATCTACTTCTATCTTTTTACCTATCTATGTACCTATCCATCTCTGTCTCGGTTTATCTATCGGCCACTTTATCTATTTGTCTCTCAGTGCATACAGTATCAGTTCATCAGCCACTCTCTCTCTCTCTCTCTCTCTCTCTCTCTCTCTCTCTCTCTCTTCCTTCACCCCTTTTTCCTCTTGCTCACACTCAGTTTTCTCCCTCAAGCATCATCCTCTCCACCTCTCCTTACCATTCCCCTCCATCAGTCTGGTACAGTCCTGGCTCCAGCCCTGTTCCTAATTCATATCAATGATCTCTTATCTGTCACCCATAACCCCATTCACTCATATGCACATGACTCAACACTTCACAGTTCATTCACACTCAAACACCCATTCACAAAGTTTAATACCTCTAACTCACAACTCAGTACAGCCATCCCCATAAATCAAGACTTATCCAAGATCACTGAATGGGGACAAAATAACATTGTCTTATTATTTTAATGCTGGCAAAGCCAATATATATACAACTAACTAATAGAAAAGATTGCCTGATCCTATACTACCTTCAATGCCGCTAATATTCCTTGTCTAAAAATACTGACGTTTTTGTTGTTTCACTTAACAATGCCCTCAGCTGGACCTCTCATGTCAGATCACTTGCTAAAACCGCCTCAAAGAAGCTTGGATTATTGTACAGAGTCCGTAACTTGTTCACTGATGAGCAGTTAGTTATAATTTGCAAGAGTCATGTGCGCTGTCACCTGGATTATTGCTCACCCTTGTGGAATGGTTGTGGAGAGGTTGCACTTAAACAACTACACAAAATTCTGAGCAAAGTCTTTGGAATTATTAACAACCCTTCTATTACAAATAAACTACCTCCCCTACAAGGAAGAAGGAATGTTGCCACCCTTGCAATACCGTACTCTGTAGATACTTTTATGGCAAATGCTCAGAAGTTACGTCCATGGTGCCACCTCTCCCTGCCTTCCCCTGTGCTACACGGGCATGTGGTAGCGCTCATGACTGGAGTGTCACACTGACATATAAAACTTCTGCCTATCAGAATTCTTTTATTCCCCGAACTGCATATCTTGGGAACTCGCTTCCCCGGAGTTGTTTCCCACCAAACTTCAACCTACAGCTGTTCAAGTCCAACTGTTACAGATTTTTTGTGAAAGGAGGACGCCAGTACTCTGGTACATGGATTATTATTTTTTTTAAATTTGTTTTTTCTTCTCTGTTCCTCTGAAAAAAAAAGAAAAAAAAAAGGGGAATCTTTCCTCCTGTCTGCAATTTTTCTCCCTCCTCAATTTCTTCCTCCTCTCCAAGTCTCCATCTCTCCTTGTCCCCCTTCCTATCTCCCCAATCATACCTCCTCCGTTTCCTGCCCTATACCCAGTCCACCCCTACCCCCACCCCACCACTCCACGCCCCCCTCCCTCCACTCCCTTCCTGATCATATATAAACCAGACTGAGGCCACAGACGCCAGGGAGAAGCCAGCAAGCAACACCCACTGCACTCAACATGAAGATCGTAAGTAAACACCACATTCTGAGCCTTGCTATACCCTTTCTACTCTAACCTGGCCTAAAATTGCAGTCCCTCCATCTTGAATACCGAGTTGTAGCAAGAGATTAACCCTGGAATATGATGCTAGTCACGAAGAAGTGCTGAGAAAAATGTATAGAGCCACAGTGCTGTCCCTTTGGAGATGGTTATAGCTTCTTTTTTGTTGGTCTACGTTTTGACCAATTCTGTATCAGGAAGACTAATTTTTATCCATCCTATACTAGATTAAAAAAAAAATATTAGAGGGAATTTCAAAGAACTCATAACAGGGGAGGCGACTCCTCAATCGATAGAGAGGTGGCCTGCAGTCCTAACAGACCCAGGTTCAGATCCCCGCTGGGGCAGGGAACAGTTTAAGGATTTGAATGTCATAAAATCAGACTTTACTGATCTACCAGAAGACCCGCCGACATGTCGTGAAAATACCCCCGCTAATACCAGTACACCAGTCCTGTATGAGACAGCCCTAGCATGTATTCAGTATGGACGGTGGGTGTTGTAAAAATACCCCCGCTAATACCAATACACCAGTCCTGTATGAGACAGCCCTAGCATGTATTCAGTATGGACGGTGGGTGTTATAAAAATACCCCCGCTAATACCAATACACCAGTCCTGTATGAGACAGCCCTACCATGTACCCTATTCAATACAGACGGTGGGTGTTAGCGTCGAAGTGGTCACATGTAGAGGTGTATGGTATGTAGGAGGACTAC
The DNA here is from genome assembly GCF_032717465.1 of Coenobita brevimanus. Lineage (NCBI taxonomy): Eukaryota > Metazoa > Arthropoda > Malacostraca > Decapoda > Coenobitidae > Coenobita > Coenobita brevimanus. The sequence continues at coordinate 33,050,694 of NC_137062.1, read as the reverse complement.
TGGGCCATGAGAGCTGGCTGTGAAACCTATGCCCAGAGTCGGACAAAAAAAAAAAAAAATGTAAGGAGTTTCTCTCAGTTGAAGTAAGTCGTGTGGCATTAACCGGAACTTTAGCAAGGCGAGGTGATATTGTTTTTGTTTGTGTGTGTCTGTGAGTCCGTGTATGTATCTGTTTCCAAAATATCTCGAAAAGTTGTGGAGGAATTTCCACCAAACCTTTAGGAAATAGCAACCATGTGGATGTGCAGAAGCCTATTACCTTTGGTGAGGAACTGATCAAAGACGACCGAAATCCCGCTTCTGTTTATTTTTTCATATGGACTGGCTTTTTGTGAAACACGGTGACCGAATTCCTTAGAGTTTTGCAAAATTTCTTGAAATTTGTTTTGTTGGTAGTTTGTGCCTTTGGCAACAACATTTTTGGGGGAGGTTAGCATTCAGCCACTGAAAGCTTTTGTTTCATTCAAAATGCAATTCTTAATGCAGTTTTGTAATTTTAATGAGTTCCAATGCATCAAATGTATCTACTTATCCCCTTATTAGTGGACTCTTAATCCGGGAACTTCGGGAATGGGTTGACAGGCAATGTTCAAGGTAGCTCGAAATTCAGAATTAAATGATTGTAAGAACCGGAAATCTTGTTTTTCATGCAGCTGGATTATGAAACGAAAAGCTTCAAGTTCTTTTTCTATAAAATTACTTATACTTTCACATCCAATATTTTTCCTGTTACGAAGAGTCCTTTTAATCAGTCCTAAGGTGGTGAATTTCAATATAATTTTATCCATACCAAACTTTTTTCTTTCATTCTTTGTTACATTTATAATTTACCTTCTTTCGTGTTCAGTTTTTGTCTTTCAAGTGTGATCTTTTGTCCTGCCAACCTCTCACTTTTGACTGATTTGTTATTTGCTTTTGTTTATTATTTATGGACTTGTCTATTTGTTTATTCATTTATTTGTTTACATTTTCAGACAGCCCTTCTGATCGCTCTGGTGGTGGCTGTTTCGGCGGTACTTGGCAGTCCTGTGCCGACCAAATTCTTCGGAAAGAAGAAAGGTGGTGGCTTCGGTCGCCACATTCCAGTCCACGTCGTCCCCATCCCCGTATACCACAGTGTCGGATATGGGGGATACGGACACGGATATGGGGGATTCGGAGGATTCGGACATGGATTTGGGGGATTCGGACACGGATATGGGGGATACGGAGGATACGGACATGGATATGGGTGGTAGTGGATGCCCGGATACATAAGCGGGTGTAGGATGCCAAAGTCGCAGCCGAGCGGATTCGGAGAAGAGGGGAAAACATTGCCACCGATGGCCGGATATTGTTCTCCTCTTGTCCCGTGTTCTGAGTCGTCTGCTGGTCTCTCCTTGTTTCTTTACTAACTTTACGAATACCTTATTGTCTCTGTCTTTGTGCTTTATTTTATGAAGGCTTTCTTCTGTGTGTCTCTGTGTCATTATTTTCATCAATGCTATTTCTGCCTGATTCTGTCTTTTTTACCTGGAAGATTTTGTAATAAATGATGTTTGTATAAAAACTGTTTACTTTCCTTCATTAGTCTATGTGTAAATCCAGACCTATATACGAACGTTTGCGAATATTCTTTTGGCGAATCCTGTTTATGTCCGTTCAGGTGTAAATCCAACCGAACGAAATTTCCTGTATTAATGCTGCCACCTAGCGTCCATATTCTCATTGTATGGAACATTGGACTGTTTGAGGGTCGTTATTCGAAAGGATAATTGTGACTTAGAAAAAAAAAAATGATTCTTTGAGTGACGAGTGATTTTATATATATATATATATATATATATATATATATATATATATATATATATATATATATATATATATAGTCTTGGACTAAGTGTAATTCCCCTTGACGTCTGTTCAGAATTGGGGATTTGAATATTACACTGTATTGTTTGAGGGTCGTTATTCAAGGGGATACTTGTGACTCAGAAGTAATAAAATTCAGAGTGCTGAGGGTGTTAATACTGTCACCCGTAACCCTCTCATGGTGGGGAACTCTACTATTTCATGCTAGCTGATGCCATACGGTATTATTCAGCTGAGGGCGGGTCACAGGAGCTGAGGGTGGGTCATAGGAGCTGAGGGTGGGTCATAGGAGGTTAGGGTGGGTCATAGGAGCTGAGGATGGGTCGTGGGAGTTGAGGGTGGGTCATAGAAGCTGAGGGCGGGTCATAGGTGAGGGCGGGTCACAAGAGCTGAGGGTGGGTCATAGGAGCTGAGGGTGGGTCACACGAGCTGAGGGTGTGTCATAGGAGTTGAGGGCGTGTCACACGAGCTGAGGGTGGGTCATAGGAGTTGAGGGCGTGTCACACGAGCTGAGGGTGGGTCATAGGAGTTGAGGGCGTGTCATACGAGCTGAGGGTGGGTCATAGGAGCTGAGGGTGTTAAGTATCTATATAACAAAAACAGAAATGGATTATATATCAAGGGTAACTGATGACTTGTTGGTGGAAAATGAACTAAGAACAACTCAATTAAGAAGCTCATTAAGAAAGGGAGGCAAGAGGCTGAAAATAACTGTCTTAAGAACTGAAGGAGGAAAAAAAGGGAAAAGGGAAAATAGGGAGCCTTCACAGACCAACATCCATTAAAAATATAGAGGATATATATTGAACTGTAGTGATATAATGTGAAAAACGTCTCTCTCTCTCTCTCTCTCTCTCTCTCTCTCTCTCTCTCGAAAATTTGGTGAAGAAAGTTAACTACCTTTGTATAATCTTGTGGAATTTTGGTGAAGAGAATAGAGGTCGTTTGCGTGTGTGTGTGTGTGTGTGTGTGTGTGTGTGAATTTTCGTGAAGAAAATCAACTTCATTTACGTACTTTTGTGAGATGAGAGAAAAGCGATACTGGAAAAAAAAAAAACTCGAAGAATGGAATTTAGTATAAATAAAATCTGCTCCAAAATTGAAAATAAGACATGAAATCCATCTTGAAACAGCAAAAAAAAGAACAAAAGAAAAAGAAAACAGTGTATCAAAAAGGAAATAATAAGACCCCATAAAACACGACAAAAACACAGAAAAAACAGAGAAACAAAACTGGTGCCAAATGAACAGGTCAGTCGTTATGGATGTGATGAAGTGGTTGGGCAGTTAAGGGGTGCAAACAGGCCAATTGCAGGAGTGGAGAATGGCCAGGGAACGAGCGGTTGATGAGGGGTGATTAGTAAGCTGATGTGTTGTATTTACACCCCCCCCTCTCTGTTCTCTCTCTCTCTCTTCCTTCACCTCTTTCTCCTCTTCTTCACACTCAGTTTTCTCCCTCAAGCATCATCCCCTCCACCTCTTCATACCATTCCCCTCCATCAGTCTGGTACAATCCTGGCTCCAGCCTAATCCTAATTCATATCAATGATCTCTTATCTGTCACCCATAAACCCATTCACTCATATGCACATGACTCAACACTTCACAGTTCATTCACACTCACCCATTTACAAAGTTTAATATCTCTAACTCACAACGCAGTACAGGCATCTCCATAAACCAAGACTTATCCAAGATCACTGAATGGGGACAAAACTAACATTGTCTCATTATTTTAATGCTGGGAAAGCCAAATATATACAACTAACTAATAGAAAAAATTGCCTGATTCCTATACTACCTTCAATGCTGCTAATATTCCTTGTCTAAAAATACTGACGTTTTTGTTGTCTCACTTATGAATGCCCTCAGCTGGACCTCTCATGTCAGATCACTTACTAAAACCGCCTCAAAGAAGCTTGGATTACTGTACAGAGTCCGTAACTTCTTCACTGATGAGCAGTTAGTTATAATTTACAAGAGTCATGTGCGCTGTCAACTGGATTATTGCTCACCCTTGTGGAATGGTTGTGGAGAGGTTGCACTAAAACCACTAGACAAAATTCAGAACAAAGCTGTTGGAATTATTCATAACCCTGCTATTAAAAATAAACTACCTCCCCTACAAGTAAGAAATGTGCCTCCCTTGCATTATTTTGCAGATATTTTTATGGCAAATGCTCAGTTGAAGTTGCGTCCATGGTGCCACCTCTTCATGCCTTCCCCTGCGCTACACGGGCATCTGGTAGTGCTCATGACTGGAATGTCATACTGTCATATTGCATAACGTCTGCCTATCAGAATTCTTTTATTCCCAGAGGTGCATCTCTTTGGAAGTCGCTTCCCCAGAGTAGTTTCCCCCCAAACGTCAACCTACAGCAGTTCAAGTTCAACAGCTGGACAAAATTCAAAATAAAGTCATTAGAATAATTAATAATCCTACCATTACGCAGGACCTTCCTTAATTATCAGTACGTAGAGATGTTGCATGCTTAGCATTATATTATCGATATTTTTACCGTAAATGTTCTAACGAACTGGCTTCAATTGTGCCTCCCCTTCACATTTTCTCCCGAAATACTCGGGCAGCTGGGAGCGCCCATGAACTCACACTTTCTCCCCCGCAATGCAGAACCTCTGCTTATCAAAATTCATTTCTCCCCAGAACTACTACTCTCTGGAATTCACTTCCTGGGAGTTGCTTCCCACAAACATTTAAGCCACTTGTGTTTAAAACCAGTTGTTATGAATATTTTATGAATGGAGGATGCCTTTACGCACATGGACTTGTTTTTTTAAATTCCTTTGTTTTTCCTTCCTCCATTCATTCTCTTAAAAAAAAAATAATAATACAGATTTTTTGTGAAAGGAAGACACCTGTAATCTGGAGTATGGACTATTCTTTACTTAATTTTTTTCATTCCTCTGTTCATTACCTGTAAAAAGAAAAAAATCTTTCATTTTTTTCTCCCCTCACTTTCTTCCTCCTCTCCTGGTCTCCATGTCTCCTTGCCCCCGCCCCCTCCTGCCTCTGCCCTTCCCCCATCAGACCTTCACCGTTTTCCACCCAATACCCAGTCCACACCGACCCCCACCCCACCACTCCACGCCCCCCTCCCTCCACTCCCTTCCTGATCATATATAAACCAGACTGAGGCCACAGACGCCAGGGAGAAGCCAGCAAGCAACACCCACTGCACTCAACATGAAGATCGTGAGTAAACACCACATTCTCAGCCTTGCTATACCCTTTCTACTCTAACCTGGCCTAAAATTGCAGTCCCTCCATCTTGAATACCGAGTTGTAGCAAGAGATTAACCCTGGAATATGATGCTAGTCACGAAGAAGTGCTGCGAAAAATGTATGGATCCACAGTGCTGTCCCTTTGGAATTGGATGTATTTTTTTTATGTTGCGTTGACTATGTATTGACCAGTTCAGTATCAGTAAGTCTAATTCTTATCCATCCTATACCAGATCATAAAAAAAACAAACTAAAATAAACGTAATTTCAAAGAACACTTAACAGGTCAGGGGTTTCTCTCAGTTGAAGTAAACCGTGTGGCATTAACCAGAACTAAATCTACAAGTCAGGCTCTGCACTCACCTATGAAACAGCCATTTGTGCTCTCGTTTTTTGTTTCTGTAAGCGTACACGAAGAGAAGTTACTCTGTTCAGTATAACAATACATGACACTGCTTCCTGTTGACCTCTGCAAAGTTTCCGGGGGATTTTTGTGCTTTTTAATGAATTGCTATGTTGTCACCCGCCATTAGCAAGACAAGGTGATATAGTTCTTGTGGGCGTGTGAAAATGTGTGTGTGTGTGTGTGTGTGTGTGTGTGTGTCTGTTGCCAAAATATCTTGAAAAGTTGTGGAGCAATTTTCACCAAACCTTCAGGAAACAGCAACTATGTGGCTGTGCAGCAGCCTCTTGCTTTTGGTGAGAAACTGATCAAAGGCGACCGAAATCCAGCTTCTGTTTATCTTTCAATATGATTTTTTTTTTTTTTTTTTTTTTTTTTTTTTGAAACACGGTGATTGAGTTCCTTAGAGTTTTCCAAAATTTCTTCAAATTTGTTCTCTATGCAGTTTGGACCTTAGCCAACAACATATTTTTGTGTGAGATTAGCATTCAGCACTGAATGCTTTGTTTCATTTAAAATGCAGTTATAGATGCAGTTTTGTACTTTTCATGAGTTCCAGTGCATTAAATGTATTTACTCATCCACCTATTAGTAGACGCTTAATCCGAGAAATTAGTGAAGGTGTTGACAGGCAAGGGTCAAGTACCTCAAAATCTAGAGTTAAAAGATTGTAAGAACCGGGAATCTTGTTTTTAATGCGGCAGGATTATGAAATTAAAAGCTTCAAGGGGTCTTTTCAGTCCAAGGACACTGTTTTCACTATTTTTACTAAGACAATTTCATTTTTCTTAGGAAAGAACCCTACTACATTGTACTATGAATTACAGTATACGTCTTTCAATTTTAAACTTCTTGCTATGTAACTTGTCAACTTTGGAGTTATCTTCCTCAATCTGTCGCTATTTTCCCTATGACTTCTAACCCTCGCCTGTGATATATCTAGCATTTTAAAATAAGGGGATCTTGATTTTCGTTTACCATTGTTCTGTTATCACTGGAAATGATTTTTCTTTTTGTTTTTGTTTTTCTTTTGCTGACGGTTCTTTTACCATAAAATTTGTTATACTTCCCTTTACAGAAAGTCCTTGTCATCAATCCTAAGTGGGTGAATTTCAGTATAATTTTATCAGTACCAAACTTTTTTCTTTCAGTTTTTGATACATTAATAATTTCTCTTCTTTCGTGTTCAGTTTTTATATTTCGTGTGTGGTCTTTTCTCCTTGCCAACCTCTCACTCTCGACTGATTTGTTATTTGCTTTTGTTTATTTTTTATGGACTTGTCTATTTGTTTATTCATTTATTTGTTTACATTTTCAGACAGCCCTTCTGATCGCTCTGGTGGTGGCTGTTTCGGCGGTACTTGGCAGTCCTGCGCCGACCAAATTCTTCGGAAAGAAGAAAGGTGGTGGCTTCGGTCGCCCCATTCTCCACAAGCCGGTCCACGTCGTCCCCATCCCCGTATACCACAGTGTCGGATATGGGGGATACGGACACGGATATGGGGGATTCGGAGGATTCGGACATGGATTTGGGGGATTCGGACACGGATATGGGGGATACGGAGGATACGGACATGGATATGGGTGGTAGTGGATGCCCGGATACATAAGCGGGTGTAGGATGCCAAAGTCGCAGCCGAGCGGATTCGGAGAAGAGGGGAAAACATTGCCACCGATGGCCGGATATTGTTCTCCTCTTGTCCCGTGTTCTGAGTCGTCTGCTGGTCTCTCCTTGTTTCTTTATTAACTTTACGAATACTTTATTGTCTCTGTCTTTGTGCCTTATTTTATGAAGGCTTGATTCTGTGTCTCCGTTTATTTTCATCAGTACAATTTCCATATTATTCTGTCTTTTTTACCTCGAAGATTTTGTAATAAATGATGTTTGTATAAAAACTGTTTACTTTCCTTCATCAGTCTATGTGTAAATTCAGACCCATACACGAACGTTCGCGAATATTCTTTTGGTGATCCTTTAGGTTCATTCTCCAAGTGTAAATTTGGACCTATACACGAAAGTTGGTGAATATTCTTTTGGCGAATCCTGTTTACATTCGTTTCAGTGTAAATCCACCCGAGCGAAATTTCCTGTATTGGTGCTGCCATCTAGCGTCCGTATTCTTGTTCTTTAGGGAGGCTTCTTCCTTACTAGCAAAATTCTACCTCTAATACATTACTTTCTCACATTCTCTTTCATCTGGGATGCATGGTCGCGGAGTGATCAGACGTGTTTCTCTGGCTCTCCTCTAGCTGCAGGGTTGCCTCACCGGCGTTAGCTTTGTTTTGTCCGCCACTAGGGCGTTTTTCAATAAAGTTAGGTTAGCTAGTACTAATTCTCCTCCCAGCCCTTTAGAGATATAGTAAGTGTCTATATCTGTTTCCTGAGATTGCCTTTGCTTACTCACCTCTGGAGTGTACCCCCCACTGATCGCTCTGGGGTGTGAGTTACACACGGGCGCGTCCTCCCGAGAGTGGTTTGAGAGGGTAATCTCAGATTAGGTGTGTGTTCCCCGGGCAATTCTCCCTTGGTCGTTTTTCTCTTCTTCCCACTTCCCCGTGAGGGGGAAGTGGTAACTATGGCGGACGCCACTGCTGCCTCCTCCCCCTTCAGGGGGGGAGGTAGTCCTGACCGACCCCCGACTGTCTCACGGACTGACTACCCCCAGACTGAACGGCCCCAGACACGTACCCGCCTTGACATTAATGTACAAAACGCCGAGTTTGTTTTAATTCATGCGGTTGGTTCCACTCCCCTGTCCAGGCCTCAATCCCTTCATTATCAAGAAGGTGATTGATGGATGTGCAGGAGAGGTGGAACAGGTCAAAAAACTTGCTAGCGGAGATCTCCTAGTAAAGACTGCAAATTCGTCCCAGGTTAAGGATTTGATGAAGATGAGCAAATTCCATTGCTATGATGTTGTGCCAACGATCCCTCACTCCATGAATTCCTGCAAGGGAGTCATCACTTGCAGGGACCTCATGGCCATGGAAGAGGACGACATCGTACATGAACTTGCTCATGAAGATGTAATTGAAGCCCGTTTCATCACGAGATTTTCCGAGGGCAGGAGGACGAAAACGGCAACGGTTATATTGACTTTCGGTAAAGTGACTCTCCCAACCCATATCAAAGTGGGGTATGAAATTGTTAACGTAAGGACATACATCCCTAACCCACTTCGTTGTTTACGATGTCAGTTATATGGACACCATGAAAAGTCTTGTCGGGCTTTTCAATCAGTCTGTGGAAAGTGCGCAACACAAGGACATGATGCTGACCATTGCACATCAGAGGGTGTCAGCTGCTTTCACTGCAAGGGTGCTCACTTCACTTCCTCTAGGGATTGTCCCAAGTGGAAGGAGGAGAAAGAGGTCTGTGCGGTGAAGGCGACTGAGGGCATCTCTTTCTACGAAGGGAAAGGTGAAGGAGTTGCATGCAACTCCCACACCGAATAGGTCCTATGCTTCGGCAGTGATGTCCCGCCCTGTGATGTGCACTGTGGAGACGCAGACTGATCTCGTGCTTGTTAATCAAGTCACTCACTCAACCTCCACCTCCACCTCTAAACCTCCTGTACGATCCAACTCTCTAACTGACCTCCCTAAAGCTTCATCATACTCACAGGTCCGCTGCTGCTTCTCAGTCAGTCAAGCCTAAATCGAAGCCTGACAAGACTGTAAAACATAACTTCACCACCCTTTCAAAGCCACGTCCTCATGTCCTCCCTGCTCCTAGCCCAGCGAGGGAGAGGAAGAATAGCTCTTCCTCGGTGGAATCTGGGAGCCTTGTTATTGACCAAAATATGGAGGTTTCCGGCTGCAAGCACCGGGCAAGGTCCCCGAGGCGCCACTCGCCTGGTCGCGGGGGCATAAAAACTAAACACACTGGCCCCCGTAAATCTTAAACCGCCGCATTCACTATACTACAGTGGAATTGTAGAAGTATTGGGAATAAGTTACACAATATAGCAATCTTGCTTTCTATACACAGGCCAGACGTTGTTTGTTTACAGGAGACGCGCCTGGAGGATCACCCTGATCCTCCACAGTTCAAACACTACCACTTGTATAGAAGATATGAAGGTCACGGAGTAGCCATATACACACATAAATCACCCACAAACGGAAGTGATTCTAAATTCTACTCTGGAAGCTGTCGCGTGCAGAGTAAAATTTAATAACACGTATCTGTCTATTTGCTCTCTGTACTGTCCTCCACATGGCCCCATTGATAGTGATGCTTTAAATTCACTAGTTGAACATCTCCCTGGGAATAAGTTAGTGTTGGGCGATTTTAACGCCCATCACTATCAATGGGGTAGCTTGAGGATCGATGGTCGTGGGGAGCAAGTAGCCGACCTAATACTACAGTCCAACCTCTGTCTTCTGAACGATGGTAGAGCGACTCGTGTAGATGATCGTACTGGTAACTTTTCGGCCATTGACTTATCTTTGGCCTCCCCTGGTATATATCCAGATCTCTCATGGGGACCTCTACGACGACTCCTTGGGAAGTGATCATTTACCCATCTGTCTTTCTTATACACGCGACATCATTTCGGACCCTCCACCTCCAAAATTTAACTATAAGAAAGCAGATTGGGGATCCTTCTCAAGGATCGCCAATTTAGATATATCTGGGGAGACCATAGATGTCAAGGTCGAAAATATAAATACTTAAATATTACACGCAGCTGAGGCTGCTATTCCCAAGACTTCTACAGTTCATGCGAAGCATAGAGCACATTGGTGGACGCCGGATTGCCGACAAGCATTAAGAAAACGCAATAGGAGATACAGGATTTTTGATAGTCAGCCCACTGAGGAAAATTTTATTGCATACAAACAGGCACGGGCTGAGGCAAGGAGAATAATAAGAAGGGCCAAACGTGACTCCTGGCGGTCCTTTGTGTCCACGGTGACTCGTACAACACCATTACGTAAAGTCTGGTCCACCATAAGAATATTAAATAATAAAGGCCCATATTTCCCAGTCACCACCCTTCAGGTGAATAATAACATCTATGACGAGCCCGTGGACGTTGCTAACATCCTCGCCAGAGTTTTTTCATGTAAGTAGCTCAGAGAATGATGACCCGCGTTTGCAAAATCTTAAATGCACGGCTGAGCTACAGATATTAGACTTTGCCACAGAAGACGTAAACTCCCCGTACAACCAAGAGTTTACGCTAGATGAACTGCTCCTTGCCCTTAAATCCTGTAAAGACACCAGCCCTGGACCAGACACCATCACGTACGGTATGATCCAGCATCTTAATCAGGACAACCTGATCAAGATGTTAGCATTGTACAATGAGATTTGGGCGTCTCGAACGTTCCCAAACTCATGGCACTTTGCACACGTCATACCGATACCCAAAGAGGCTGGTCGTCTTATGAATCCCATTTCATTTCGTCCTATTGTGTTGACTTCTTGTCTATATAAGGTCATGGAACGAATGGTTAACAATAGGCTTCTTTTTGTTTTAGAGTCGAAGAATTTGTTAAATGATCAACAATGTGGCTTCCGTAAATACAGAAGTTCACTAGATCATTTAATGAATTTGGAGCATTATATTGCAGAGGCATTTGCCAATAAAGAATTCATGATAGGGGTGTTCCTGGACATCCATAAAGCCTATGACATGACCTGGCGACACGGTATATTAATGAAGCTCTATGCTTATGGTTTAAGAGGAAATTTACCTGTTTTTATTTCAAATTTCTTAAGGGACAGAACTTTCTCTGTCAAATTGCCCCGTAACGTAACATCGGATATATTTATCCAGGAAAACGGGGTGCCACAGGGAAGTGTGCTTAGTCCTACTTTATTTAGTATTATGATCAATGATATTCTGTCATCAGCTCCCATCCCGAGGAATCTTAAAAACTCACTCTACGCTGACGATTGTGCAATATGGCACTCTTCCCGTAATGCACAATTTTCGGCTAGATTCAAGCAGCCCTTGACTCCGTCCACCAATGGGCCTTGCAGTGGGGATTTAAGTTTTCCGTACGTAAGTGTGCCACTATAGTTTTCACTAATCGTAACGTACCTAATTTGTGCTTAACTTTGGATAATCAAGCGGTACCTTTTCAAAATTCTGTAAAATTTTTAGGAATACATTTTGATCGTAGAATGAATTTTAAACTTCACGTTAATACTTTGCTTGCTCGTTGTGATAAACCGTTAAATGTCCTCAAGTACCTAGCGGGTACTACCTGGGGTGCCGACAGAAAATCTTTATTAATGGTGTATAAGTCCCTTATTCGATCAAAGCTAGACTATGGCGCACAGGTGTATGGCTCGGCATCTGATGCCACGTTGAAAGGATTGGATGTGTTACAGAATAAATGCTTGCGAATGTGTCTTGGAGCTGCACGTGTACCCGCAGTGGCTCGTATGAAGTGGAGGCGAATGTGCCTCCCCTCCGTATTCGCCGTGACCACCTGGCATTGTCCTACGGCATAAGGACATTAAGAAAAAGTAATATCGGCAATGTGGCTCCTGTACCTCTGCGTCAATACCACCACCTTCTGCGGGGGTGCTGCGGCCAATTGCCGCTCGCCTCCACTTACTGACTCAGGAGCTTGATGTGGACCCCAGTGACTGTGACAAGTTGGTGCTTAAAAATATAGCGCCTTGGGAGCCACCCGGCTTTACAGTCGATGTTACATGGCTCCCAGCACCAAAGGCCAAGGCGCCGGAGGCGGAGGTCCACCACTTGTTTCGTAACATCATTGTTCGTCACTTGGGGTCCCATCAATTGTACACCGACGGCTCCAAGTCGAGTGAATGTGTGGGTGCAAGTGTGTGGTCGACTGAATGTGCCCTCAGGTATCGGTTGCCGACTCATACATCTGTGTTTACTTCAGAACTTTTTGCTATTGACAAAGCCATAGACTATGCTCTCAATTCTAGGCATGACTCATTTGTCATATTTTCAGATTCAAAATCAGCCCTTCAGGCAATTGCATCTTGCACTACGGACTCTCACGAGATCCAGGGCCGCATCGTTAATAAGTTGCATTCATGCAACAAGTCATTCACGCTGATCTGGGTGCCTGGTCATTGTCGTATCTACGGTAATGAGCAGGCTGACTTACTTGCAAAGTCGGCTGTAGAGCTCGAGGAGACTTGGGACGTTCCTCGTGATCTACGGTCGAGTCTCTCTCGGAAAGAAATCAATAAATCTTCTGTGGCAAGGTCAGTGGACCAGACTAAATATTCCAACTTGTAAGCCGTACCTGGGCGACTGGGACACTGCCAACCGTCCCAGTCGCCTAGAAGAAAAAGTGTTGGCACGGTTACGGCTGAATGCCACCATTTTAACCCACATAAAACCATATATGGAAAGACGCTTCCCACCGCACTGTGACATCTGTAATGCGGTGTTATCTATTAGTCATATCATCCTGCGCTGTCGGCGATTTATTCGTGAACGTGCTTCACTTATAAATTACTGCGGCGCAGTAGACGTCCCCTTCACTCTTTCCACCATCCTGGGTGATGGGGACATTGTTATGACTGATAAATTGATGGCTTTCTTGAGAGAGACCGGACTGATCAGAGTGATGTGACTTTTTTACTGTGTGGTTATGATTTTTATGAACAGTAAATATGTATATATTGTAATATTAATTAGGGTTGACAGTTGACATATTTTAAATAGTTCCTCCTCCCACCGATCTATTTCTAATATAGATGTCCCCACATTAAGTTAAGTTCCTCGCCCTGACAGTCACCAGATGATGAGTGCAAGTGTGCAATATAGGAAGGTATTGGGCACTTGCAGTCGATGGTGGTCTGCTGGGCGAGGTTCTTCACTTTTTGTACAAATTATGTAAATACATTATACTATCTTGCTTAAGTTGTTCTAATTAGGGACGACAGCTGACGTATATGGAAATGTTCCTGACTCGTCTGGTTCCCTTTCATATATTGATGTCCCCTATATTAGGTTGTGCCTCGACTGACAGTCACCAGGTGATGAGTGCAGGTATGTAATGTAGAAAGACATTACATATCTGTAGTCGATGGTGTTCTGTTAGTCGAGGTATTTTTACCATTAGTGTAGGTCTAGCTATTTGTCTCTGTAGGATTTAGTATAGGTTAGCGATTTGTCTGTTAGGTGATTAATTTTAGGGTCTTTAGATTAGTGTTCCTTTATAATATAAGGTATAAAAAATAAAAAACCAAGAAAAAATTAAAAAAAAATAAAAATACAAATAAATAAATAAATAAATAAGAT
>NC_137062.1:33021944-33031944 GCF_032717465.1 Coenobita brevimanus | reverse complement strand
GGAATTCAAACACCACATTTCACAAAAGCCAATCCATATTAAAAGATAAATAGATGCTGGAATTCGGTCGTCTTTGATCAGCTTCTCTCCAAAAGTAATAGGCTTCTTCACATCCACATAGTTGCCATTTCCTGAAGGTTTGGTTGAAATTCGTCCACAACTTTTCAAGATATTTTGGTAACAGATACATGTACACACTCACAGACACACCGACAAAAAATTTAACGCCTCACCCTGCTGCAGGCAGATGATAAACACAACAGTTCATGAAAAGAAAAAGAAGAAACAAGAAACTTTTGCAAAGGTAACAAGAAACAGTGTCAGGTATTGTTATTATGAACAGATCAACTCCTCTTCATGCACACTTACAGAAACAAAGAATGAGAGCACAAAGAGGTGTTTCATAGGTAAGAGCAGAACCTGACTTGGGGATTTAGTTCTGGTTAATGCCACACGACTTACTTCAACTGAGAGAAACCCCTGACCTGTTAAGAGTTCTTTGAAATTCCCTCTAATTTTTTTTTTTAATGATCTAGTATAGGATGGATAAAAATTAGTCTTACTGATACAGAATTGGTCAAAACGTAGTCAAAAAAAAAAAAAAAAATACAACCATCTCGAAAGGGACAGCAGTGTGGCTCTATACATTTTTCTCAGCACTTCTTCGTGACTAGCATCATATTCCAGGGTTAATCTCTTGCTACAACTCGGTATTCAAGGTGGAGGGACTGCAATTTTAGGCCAGGTTAGAGTAGAAAGGGTATAGCAAGGCTGAGAATGTGGTGTTTACTCACGATCTTCATGTTGAGTGCAGTGGGTGTTGCTTGCTGGATTCTCCCTGGCGTCTGTGGCCTCAGTCTGGTTTATATATGATCAGGAAGGGGGTGGAGGGAGGGGGGCGTGGAGTGGTGGGGTGGGGGTAGGGGTGGACTGGGTTTTGGGTGGGAGACGAAGAGGTGTGATGGGGAGGGAGAAGGAATGCAGGAGGGGACGAGGCGTGAAGGACACTGGGAAAGGATGAAGAAGGTGAGGAGGGAGAATATTTTGGTACTGGAGGATAGAATTCTTTTTTGCATATGAGAGGAAAAAAAAGAAAAAAATAGTCCATACACCAGATTACATGTGTCCTACATTTATAAAAAATCAGTAAAAGTTGGACTTGAACAGCTGTAAGTTTAAGTTTGGGGGAAACAACTCTCAAGAAGCGAGTTCCAAAGTGGTGCAGTTCAGGGAATAAAATAATTCTGACAGGCAGAGTTTATGCAATATGGCAGTGTGACATTCCAGCCATGAGCGCCACCAGATGCCCGTGTAGCACTGGAGAAGGCATGAAGAGGTGGCACAATGGACGCAAGTTCGTCTGAGCATTTGCCATAAAAGTATCTGTAAAATAATGCAAGGGAGGCAACATTCCTTCTTACCTGCAGGGGAGGTAGGTCATTGGTAATAGTGGTAGTTTGCTTATTAATAATTCCAGCAGCTTTCTGAATTTTGTGTAGTTGTTTTAGTGCAACTCTTCACCCACTCTACAAGGGTGAGCAATATTCCAGCTGAGAGCACACAAGACTCTTGTAAATTATAACTAACTGCTCGTCAGCGAAGAAGTTACGGACTCTGTACAATAATCCAAGTTTCTTTGAGGCGGTTTTAGCAAGCGATCTGACATGAGAGGTCCAGCTGAGGGCATTGCAAAGTGAAACACGAGAATTTTCCATACTTCTAGAGACAGAATTAATAGAACTGAAGGTAATATAGGAATCAGGAAACACCTGTCTATTAGCAAGTTTATATAATTGGTTCTGATAGCATTAAATGAGACAATGTTAGTTTTGTCCCCATTTGTCATAAAGACTTTGTAGTTACTTGTAGAGAAGTTATATATATATTAGACTTATGGACGAGCGGTTGTTATACTTGAGTAGCTTCGTAAGTAGCTAATCTTCTTTCCCATTTGTCATGTAGTGACAGGAGAGGTAAAGAATAGTATGGGACTATTTTTATTTGTCTTGGAAATATTAACAAGTCTCTCACACGGAACGAGTATAAGTCCCGGGTAGCTACCTCCCTGTCTCGCTATCTGTCTCTCTCTCTCTCTCAAATCGCTAAGCCCTTCTCCCGTGACCTGTCTCTAGGATCGCTTGTCCCCTTCTCGACCTCTCTGTTCTAAGGCTAATCTCCGTCTGAGCTCTCTTTCCTAAATTCTGGTGTAGCAGGGGTGTGTCTTTGTTCACGAGAGGACTGCTGACAGCTAACTGCATCATCTCCTTACTGGCCGCTGTCGTCAGCTTTCCTCAGTGTAAGCATGTTTAGCATTGCTCGATTCTCGCAGACACAACACCTTCTCATCATCTGACTCCCTGCTTCTATCTATCTATTTATCTATCTATCTATATAATATGTAGTCTTTACCACATTGCTCGGTCGCGCGAAAATGGCGTACCATCGACATTTAATAGTTATAACATATTAATATATATTATACACATTATAATGAACTTATAAGCTAATTAAGTGAAATACATAATATTGTAAAAGTAAATTGTATGAATATTGTATACATATAATATTCATAGTAAATAGTGATTATTCAGTAATAATACATTTTAAACAAGTTGTATACATATTTGAATAAATGCAATGGTTGTTGTATAACACTTTGTAAGACGTGCATGTACAACAGACGTACGCATATAATTGTGCAATGGTAATACTGCTAGGTTATACATTACATATTTGAGTTATCACTTTAGTAATGTCTAATATTTCACCTAACTTGTATGATGATACTGGTAATACAGAATTGTGCTATAATTGTATGACTTATAATATTGTACTAACATTGTGGTACTACATAATTGTAACATTTTATGAATTGTTACAAAATATTGTGTTAATGCATAATTGTGTTGGCCTTATAATTGTAGTTACATTTGTTAATGCAACTCTTACATAAGTGTCTTGGCCTTATAACTGTAGTTAAAGTTACATAAAAGTTACATCTTGTTAATGCAACTGTTTTGTCGTTACATAATTGTTACATATCGTTTGTAGGTACATAATTGTAATTAAAGTTACATAAAAGTTACATCTTGTTAATGCAACTGTTACATAATTGGCAAAGTGTAACATAATGCAATCGTTTGTCGTTACATAATTGTTACATATCGTTTGTAGTTACATAATTGTAGTTAGTGTAACATAATGCAATCGTTTGTCGTTACATAATTGTTACATATCGTTTGTAGGTACATAATTGTAGTTAGTGTAACATAATGCAATCGTTTGTCGTTACATTATTGTTACATATCGTTTGTAGTTACATAATTGTAATAACTGCAGTCCTAACATATGCTGCGGTCGATGATAGTGATGACGTGTCATGCCACTTGTTTGTGGAGACACAATTTGCTTTTTTGTTTGTAGTTTATGTGGTATTTTGGCATATGTAGTAACACTTACACTTATTTTCATTTGTTTGTTATGTGATCTTACTCTATTTCTCTTTTTTCTTTCTTACTTTTCTTTCTTTCTTTCTTTCTTTCATTTTTTTTTTTTGTATGTATTGATTTTCCATAGTTTGTTTTTCTTAGCTTGTGTACGCTTTTTCCATGTTGTTCATGGTTGCATAATTGCTGACTAATTTCCTTGAGATACTTTGTTAAAGTTTAGTTTATATTGCACAGAGATTATAAAATGATATTATATAGTCCCATATTTTGTTATTTTGTATAAAAAAATATATACACTATATACAGTATTAACTATACACACTGACTTGTTGTTCACCTGTACCTATCGTGAGTAATATGTGTGTCAGCACTGTGTGGAGATCATTGTCTTCACGATTGTGTTGAAGATGTTCACTCTTGCTGACGGCATTTGTGTCGGCCATTTTTTTTTTTCTAGTTAATTTATCTGTTTCCACTAGGTAGCTTTAATTAATAAATGTTTAATACAGTTCTTTTAATTGCTCACTGAGTAACTGTGATTGGATATTTTCTTTATCACTTTGTAGATATAATATGTATAGTTGTATATATGAAACACGTATTTTATGTAGGTATAAATGGTAACACTCGTTGATAGTAAATAAATGTTATAATAAATGAATGAATATATACAGTGTAGAATATTTATTGTTGGTGATTATTTAGTGTTTGAGTTATGCAGATGACTGAAGTAAGTATGTGTATTTAAGCTGTAACTATACAGCACGTTTTATATGTTTGTGCAGAAGCTTATTGTCTATCACTGTGTATTGTATGAATGAAGTAACTATGTAACTCACTAATTTTTACCGTGGTGGGAAATGGTGTGAGTGGTGTTGCACGTGGTGATAGCGTTGTCCTTCGCGGGTTGATTGGCGTGCTGTCGTCTCAGCACATGGTGACGTCGGCTTCCCACACTGGTAGCTGTGGTGAGTGAATGAGTAGCGATGAGTAACTTGAGTGAAGACGGGTGAGTAGGATGAGTTATGAGTCGTGTCTCACTCTTCGTTTGTTTGTTCCGTTTTTCTATGTCGATGTTTTCTCGGTCCTTTTCTCTAGTGATTTACTCGTTGTGGGATGAAGACTGCCGCTTCTTGTAGGTGCGTGTAGAAGATTATACAGACGACGTAGAGTTGTTAATTGTAGACTTGTAGACTATTTGCATTGTAGGCTGTATTTTGTAGGAATTCACTTGTAGACTGAAGCTAATCTTGTAGAGTATCGGTTGCTTTTGTAGAAGTTTGCTTTTAATTCGGAGACGATGTCCGTAGATTTGCTGGTTTGTCGTAAAAATAGCAAGATCGTATCAATATTTTGTTAAACTACTTGCAAGGCGTCGTGTGATCTCTTGACCTCTGCATCAGCATGATGATCTGGGAGATGGAGGGGGCTGGTTGGAGAGAAGCGTCAGGAGCTGGTTATGTTGTTGGTTGAGAGAGATATTCTTGTTTTCAATCTTGATATTTTGTAGGAATTTAATGTTGATTCGTAGACGAGGTTCGTATACGTTCGCTGCTACCAAATGTCATAAATGACATTTGGGTCATCCCTCTTCTTGACCTCCTGCCTGTCTCCTCTGAGGCCTCTCTGTTCTAAGGCTAATCTCCGTCAGAGCTCTCTTTCCTAAATTCTGGTGTAGCAGGGGTGTGTCTTTGTTCACGAGAGGACTGCTGACAGCTAACTGCATCATCTCCTTACTGGCCGCTGTCGTCAGCTTTCCTCAGTGTAAGCATGTTTAGCATTGCTCGATTCTCGCAGACACAACACCTTCTCATCATCTGACTCCCTGCTTCTATCTATCTATTTATCTATCTATCTATATAATATGTAGTCTTTACCACACATTCAGTGATCTTGGATAAGTCTTGATTTATGGAGATGGCTGTACTGCGTTATGAGTTAGAGATATTAAACTTTGTAAATGGGTGAGTGTGAATGAACTGTGAAGTGTTGAGTCATGTGCATATGAGTGAATGGGTTTATGGGTGACAGATAAGAGATCATTGATATGAATTAGGATTAGGCTGGAGCCAGGATTGTACCAGACTGATGGAGGGGAATGGTAAGGAGAGGTGGAGGGGATGATGCTTGAGGGAGAAAACTGAGTGCGAAGAAGAGGAGAAAGAGAGAGAGAGAAAAGAGAGAGAGAGAGAGAGAGAGAGAGAGAGAGAGAGAGAGAGAGAGAGAGGAAGGTACGTTTTTTATTTCTCTTACATTATCAATTACGACTTTTCTTTTACATAGCCATTTTTATTTTGGGGATAAGAACAGGTATTGGCTAGGTGTGTGTGTGTGTGTGTGTGTGTGTGTGTGTGTGTGTGTGTGTGTGTGTGTGTGTGTGTGTGTGTGTGACTATATTTGTGTAGATCAATGTGTGTGTGTGTGTGTGTGTGTGTGTGTATCAGAAAAATTAATGCAACCCATATACCTTGCCAGAATACATGCCTACATACACACAAATTCATATAGCCTATACATCCATTGCCTACATACACACCCACACACTTACCTACACATGGATAGTCGTACACACACACACACACACACACACACACACACACACACACACACACACACACACACACACACACACATTGATTTACACAAATATAGTCTCACACACACACACACACACACACACACACACACACACACACACACACACACACACACACACACACACACACACACACACACACACACACACACACACACACACCTCCCAGGGGGAGTCCACAGGATTTTTCACAAGGGAGGGGGGGCCAAACGGCTCGATCAGCTTCTTATGGCTCAGGAATAGGGATACCGAATATCTAATATATCCTGGAGAGTTAATTATCTTCCAGTTACTCATACAACTTGCAAGGTATAAAGAAGAAAATCAGGCATTCAGTCTTGTGTATATTATAGTGCAATATACAACGAAAATATAAAAATAAACCTTATGTGTAGAATAGTTCACATTCACAGACTACCGTACACTACAGATCCGTGAAAAGGCACGGTAGTCGTCGTCTGTCACTGGCAAAACGTTCAATGACGGTCTCAATGAACATAATTTCCTTCTTGGAGATCACTTTCATGCGGTGCACGCTAAGCATACAGACAGCTGGTAGGTGACTCGTTGACATCAGTGAACGTAGCCAGGTTTTCACTCCCTCTTCTAATGTCATTTTCACTCTGGTTATCACCCTACTGCTAGTAAAGACCTATAGGATCGCTGAAAATAAAGCACAGGACTCCTCACCATACCGTTCAACTTGCAGCCTCGAAGCTGAGGTAACTGGTTTAGTAATACAGGTTTAATTCTCACTGGTTAGCTGGGAGAACAAGGCCGACTCAGGCAGCCAGTCATAACTCAGCACCCTCGTCGGTAAAAACTAAGACCCACAGTTCCCACTCTCCCCAAGGCGAGATATTTGAAGTATGCCAGTGTGGCCCAACGGAATGTGTTATCTTTTTAATTATACTTAATATTACCCTTCCTAATTTCTTATGCAGATTTCTTTACAGTTTCCTTTAAATCTGTCGATATCCTTAGAATTTCCAAAGATTTCAAAATTCCTCGAAACTTTTCTTGTAAGGAACAAATTTCCTTAAAATAACGAC
The DNA here is from genome assembly GCF_032717465.1 of Coenobita brevimanus. Classification (NCBI taxonomy): domain Eukaryota; kingdom Metazoa; phylum Arthropoda; class Malacostraca; order Decapoda; family Coenobitidae; genus Coenobita; species Coenobita brevimanus. The sequence goes on along the minus strand of NC_137062.1, from coordinate 33,024,847 downwards.
GCTGACTGAGTTGCACTAAAATTATACAAGTCGTTGCGTGGGCGAACACAAACTTCTAAGGGGGGGGGGCAATTGCCCCCTCTTGCCCCCCCGTCCGGACGCCCATGCCCCTCCCCACCCACACATACATATCCCCTCCCCCCACCCACAACACTCATAAACTTCCCTCCCCCCACCCACACACACTCACAGACCTCCCCCCTCGCACACACACACACACACACACACACACACACACACATACACACACACTTACCTACACATACATAGTCGCACACAACACCCAGTTTCTCATTTACAAACGTTCTTGAGCATAGATTGTGAATAAGATTGCTATTATCTTTTTTTCACATTTATATTTATTAATATTTTTTCTTTCATTCAGTGAGGTACCCCACACTCCATTACCCATCTGGAGTTCTTAGTAGTAGTAGAAGTAGTAGTAGTAGTAGTAGTAGTAGTAGTAGTAGTGGTGGTGGTGGTGGTGGTGGTGGTGGTAGCAGTAATAATAATAATAATAATAATAATAATAATAACAATAATAATAATAATAATAATAATAATAAAATAATCACACACACACACACACACACACACACACACACACACACACACACACACACACACACACACACACACACACACACACACACTGTTTTGACATTCCACACATTTTTTTTTGGTCCAGCAATAGGCCTATATGCAATTCCATTCCTTCATGAGAGAGGGCAACGTAACAGAATTTTACTCGGTATCCTAAAAAACGATGACTCACACTACTCATATATACACAGAGTCTCACCACATCACTAAGTTTATATTGACAGTACATAAGAAGTCCTGATACATTTACACATATACATAAAGCACATGCACGTAAAAAGCACTTGTACATGCTCATTCAACACATGAATTCATATACATACACTACACTGTTAAAATAAATAACTCATATGTGCATACTCACAAATATGAATACAAATATCCCAAGCGTGTGTGCAGATGAACCAGATAATACATATAAAATACTGTAAAAGATTTCTGCTTATCATTATACATTCAAATTAATTGATATGCAGACTATAGGTACTTAACTACTACCGGTATCTAGCGTAGTTATGTTAGTTAATTTGTTGCATCATATTTGTTTATAATTTGCAAAATATTGTGAATAAAGTCACATAGGTCTCCAGAATTACTATTTACATTAACAGACTCGCCATGAAAGAATAGTCCAACACTGAGAACGGACCGAACCTCTACGACAATCAGGAGACAGTGGATACACACTTACCTACACACACACCCACACCCACCCACACACACACACACACAGTTGCAGTAGTAGGCTAGTAACAACCCCAGGTTCATCTAAACGTAAACCCAGTGGACTGCAGGCTGAAGTTGCCCTCCTCCTGCAGTCCACCATCGTCCTTTTGGAGGATAGGGAGGGAGTTGAGGGACGTGTGCATAACCAGGCAGCTCCACCACCCAGTTATATCAGTGCCACCACGTGAAGGTCGCCCTCTCCAACATCCAATATCAGTTAAAATAAAATGAAGGAGAGAGAGAGAGAGAGAGAGAGAGAGAGAGAGAGAGAGAGAGAGAGAGAGAGAGAGAGAGAGAGAGAGAGAGAGAGAGAGAGAGAGAGAGAGAGAGAGAGAAACTGGTTTCTTATAATAGTAAGCAAGCATGGAAAATTTGGCCCTGTCATGGAGAGAGAGAGAGAGAGAGAGAGAGAGAGAGAGAGAGAGGAAGTGGAAGCTGAGACAAAAGCTCCATGACAAATACGTTCCCTGGCACAAAGCTAACCGAAGCCAACATCGAGTCAGCTACAATACGACCCCCCAAAAAATTCTCTTGTTTACTCATTGGAATATTGGTGGACATTTCAACTTTTGGGTGGATGTTTGCTGGTATTATAATCTAGCTAGCCATGTTAGATTGGCGTACAGTCGCGGCCATAAATAATCACCTATCCTCCTGTACCCCGTGCCTCAGGCTGGCTCGTTTATGCGCGGCGAGTCACACGGGAGTAAGAGGGGCTGTGGGAGGGGCCAGGGAGAGAAGGGAAGGTGGGTGGGGGGACGAGCGATGGTGCTTGGGTGGAGTGAGGGAGGAGAGGGAGGGTAGGTAAGGGAGGAAGAATGAAATGCGAAGTTGTGGCCACATGATCTATTTTCTTTCATTCAGGGCATCATATAAAGGAGTTACTATTCGGTAGGTAAAGCAGCATTACACCTTGTATAGCGGCGTCATATAACAAACTTTAGATAGGTGGTGTTATCAAGGACTGGCTCGTGAGAGAAGTATACTGACGTGACAGATCAAATACGAGTATTGGCACAGGGCCATCGAGATTGTGTGGGCCCAGATTGTCAGCGTATGGAAGCCAGAGAACGAGAGGACACGGGCCTGCCTCCTCCAGCACACCGAGGACGAGTGGCAGCTGTTCAGACGAAACCTGCAAACCATCAACAACATTGTTTTCCCTGTGCCGCGAAACCTGCATGAGGTTTTTAAGGCATGAGGCCACTGGACTACTTTCTAAGGCGTTCCTGGTTGCTTTGGCTTGACCAGTGTCGGTAAACATTGACACAGATCTATTTTGGGAGTTTGGGTAGGATTTTGTTTCAATTTCCCTCTAACACATTATGAAAGATACCGTTATTATATCCACCCATGAGCACAGACATCAAATTTATTTACCTTTTCTGCACAGTTATTTTGAATAGCCTTTTCATATAGAGATATCATTAAATAATTATTGAACTGACATGATGGTGACTGTATAGGCCTAGACGGAGTGTATACCGCAAGGGTGATCATATTTACTGAGGAATCTGCCATGTCAGAGGTTGCATATAATACTTAGTTCCAGCAATTAATTACATGTAAGGGTA
>NC_137062.1:32994444-33016944 GCF_032717465.1 Coenobita brevimanus | reverse complement strand
CGGTATTGCGATGCGGAGTGTTGCAACTGGAATTGGTAGGCATTGTTAATTTTTTAAGTCTGCGTATACTAATTAACATGTTACTGGGAATAAAAGCAATCTTCAATACAGCAACAAAACAATATTACGTTTGCATTAACAGGACAACGGATGGTATAGGTGTTGGCTGTTGCTAACTTTGTAGTACAGTATTATTACAACTATTATCAGCTAGTAAGTTTTTCTAGCGAGTTAACGTAAACCTTATTAAGTGACAATAAGAAAATAAGAAAAAAACTAGTCTTGATGATTCGTAAAAATAATGACAAACATCACTCACATTATTATTATACTAACACCTTTACCACAAAATTTAGGTGTCATACTCACCAAACTCTTGTCTGTACATCTGCATGAGAAGTTGGTGGCTGTAGGGGGGTGGTGGGGCCTTAATAAGTGTCTCATATTCTAGCAGGAGGTCATCTTCGTCGACCTCTTCCTCGTCCTCAGCAGATGCATGACGGTCACTAGAGTTGCCTGGTCCCCTGTGATGGCTTGAAAATATTGGGCTTTTTCGTCTGGTGCAATGTAATGAAGTCCTCAATATCTCACTTTTTCACTAGGCAATGCAACAGGCTCCATTTACATACACAGGAGGTAGGTTGACAGAGCTTAGGTTGAATTTAGAGAGACTGTAGCCACCCCGACCATGCCTCAGACGAACCGTGAGTTTGCTGGCCATGTTGGTAACCCTCGTGCCTGGAATATCCCTTCACGCATGACATGTCGAAGCTGAGGATGCGTGTATCTGAAAAATTCAAATTCTTGCAGGTTCTTTTTGTCACATACTGCAGCAGAACACCCACACTGAGGAAGTCTTGTCGGGTCATCACAACATGGAAGCTGTCATGTGTGGCGCTCTGTATCATGTTTTGTGGGAATGTTGGCCGACCTCCGGAAATTATGTTCTATTACTCCATAATGACGATCACATGGCAGATATGAATGTCCTGGGACAAGGAAAAACTGCTTGATGTTAAGGAAGGCCTGGTCATGAAGTTGTTGCAAACAGAATAGCACCAAATTAATATTTTCATTCCGCCTGGAACAGTTATCTGATACGAACACCAGCTCTTTTTCATCGTCTGCATCATGGCTGTCTTGAACGTAACGCAAAAGACAGCTTGCTATTTCAGTACCCCATCGTTTTCAGGTAACTTCATTCCATACATACATGGTTGACTTGTTTTCAGATTACATGCAGAAGTTACATGTCCATAGTTTTCTTACGTAAAACAAACACTTGTCGAGAGGTAGGTAGAGTCTGTTGCAAGTCAAAACACACAGCCAAGCACATTAAGTCTGTTGTAAGGGTCAGTATGAACGTTGCCCAAAAAGTCCTGTTATTCACTGACCAGTCTCCACTTCACGAATCTATTCTTCAAATACGTCGTCTTTCTTCATGGTTTCTAATTTCGCCTTGAAAAAGCCACACATACTGCAGGTCTCAGATTTCATAGGAGCAAACTCGATTTTTAATTTCTGTATTAAATATCTTTCCGTACTAACTGAGCAACACTTTTTCACCATCATGATATTTTTCATTCATGGACTCGAGGTAAAGTTTCACAACACTATGGTCTGAGTCTAAGTATTTCCTATATGGGGACTTTGCTCCGTGTAATGCGATGCTACTGTGGGCAGAGGATGAATGTATTCGTGCATATACCGTAATTCATTGTTTCTGCAGACTTTCGCCAAATAGGGCTGTGCTTTCCTCGCTTGTCTGCGTCTGGGGTACCTGTGTGAGTCAGCTTCTTAAGGACTGTTTGCCCTCGCCCTTCACCAACACCAAAAACTGAGAGAAAACCCTTCTTGTACACACGGACAGTCTCATTATTATACGCTACATGGTACAACACTGTATGAAATCTTTTGTGGGCCTCCTCACCCAATGGCTGCCTCCTATGCTCCACTAGGACTGACTCGACCACTGACTGGAGATAAGCAGTTTGCTGATCACAGGAAGCCAGGTCTCAGAAATTCTTGAAAATTTCTTCCGTGGCAGGCAGCGCCAGTCTGTCGAAATATCCATCATTACTTGGAGGGCCTACGCTTACAGCTGGCACCAAAGCACCAGTATGTCCACTCCTGTATTCCCTGCCCACATTGCCATCAGACTTCGCTGTTCTTTTTCGACGTACTTTCATTTCTCACTCGCTTTCTCCCTCTGGAGGTACTTGGCTGCTCCAAATCACTGTCAGGACTTGCACTGTATGATGAGGTACCAGTCACTTCAGCCATAATTAATAATACGTACTGCTCAAACGATAATAATAAAACATTCCACTACACTCCTACCCCCCTCGTCAAAACCAGCGTGATGCAGGGTGAAGAATGTTTACATCAGTGTAACAGTGTGCCACACTTTTAGATAGGAAATAGCGTACCGGCTCTTCAAAATTTTCGTTCTTTCATTGGAATCACTGTAGTCTATTAAACTTTTTTTTTTTTTTTTTTTTTGTAGTGTTTGATAATCTAATGTATGTAAAACTGTCGCCGATACTTTGGTGTTTTTACTGAAAACTTACCCATTACAATTATTTTCATCAGTACCGTAATTTTGCAAGGTACTGAAATATACTCAGGTGTATATTTATCACTTCATTTTGTATCAGAAATAGGGCATACCATGTAAATCCCATGATGATAATATGAATATGATCATACACTTTATTACAAATGTAATAATGCAAGAAAAAGAAATTGTCTTTGCGCCACTCTAGAAAATTAATCTGACTAGCAGCAGAATGCAGTCCATAGAAATTAAACAGATAATTCTTAGAAATGTGCTTACTCTCGCAGATAATAACTCAGTAACACCATAAAAAAAAAAAAAAAAGCATTTTTAGTGATCATCATTACGTAGCCCTTAAGATCACTCATCTGTCAAACTGTGAAACAACTGTGCATGATTAACTATACGTGCCACAAAATATACTGCTATGCAAGTTTTTAACCCAGAATTATCGTACAACTGTAGGATGATAGAGAATGGGACGTACCTCGTACCAGAGGAAATGCAATGACACATATACGATAATTATCGTACATGTGACAACATTTGTTTACGTTCGTGATGTGGCTAGACGAGTGTGGTAGAACGTTCCTGATGGGTGTTTTCCGCTGGGGACACTCTGTCATTAGCTAACCCGTCTCTTCGCGGTATGATTGGAGCGTTGTCACTGGCCAGCTCACGCAGGCTCGCTTCCAGCCATTATTGGCTACCTGGCCGGGAAATTTAAAGGGACAGAGAGGCTTACGACTATCTGGAAGTAACCCAGGCTGCCGCTCTCTTCACGTCGTATGTTAGATTGGAAAACAAAATAAGTAATACTGGATTTTAGACCACTTTGCTTGTCACCATGTGTTCATAACTACTCAGGGAAAAATAGTGCTACACTCGAGGAGTCCGCCAGTACCCGTAACTCTTCCCCCGGGAGACCGCTTACGACTTCATGTAAGCAAGGCCCTCAGAAAGGCTTGGTATGTTTCTCTGGCCATAGATACAAAAGTTGGCCTAATATTTCACCTCTTCTACTTGTCACTTTCCTCTGCTGGCTAATATTCCTAAGCTGAGAGAGGCTTGGTATGTTTCTCTGGCCATAGATACAAAAGTTGGCCTAATATTTCACCTCTTCTACTTGTCACTTTCCTCTGCTGGCTAATATTCCTAAGCTGAGAGAGGCTTGGTATGTTTCTCTGGCCATAGATACAAAAGTTGGCCTAATATTTCACCTCTTCTACTTGTCACTTCCCTCTGCTGGCTAATATTCCTAAACTGAGAGAGGCTTGGTATGTTTCTCTGGCCATAGATACAAAAGTTGGCCTAATATTTCACCTCTTCTACTTGTCACTTTCCTCTGATGGCTAATATTCCCAAGCTGAGAAAGGCTTGGTATGTTTCTCTGGCCATAGATACAAAAGTTGGCCTAATATTTCACCTCTTCTACTTGTCACTTTCCTCTGCTGGCTAATATTCCTAAGCAGAGAAAGACTTGATGTTTCTCTGCCAATAGGCTATTATCTCTGATAGGATGCGTCAGGAAGGAAAGTGACAGACATGACCTAGTGAGAAGGAAAAAGTTGGAAATGAATGTGCGTCCATGACCGTACTATCTTCCTGCACACATAAGTGGATCCTAAAATAGCCAACGCTTTCCCGACTGGTTTGCACGTTTAATATTCTCCCTTGGCAACTCAGCCATCAATTACTAGTACGAGACGTTGCTTGGCTATATAAAACCCTGTTACTTAGGCCGCAGCTGTGTCAGAAAGCTGCTTGGTTCCCTGCACAGCCTTCCTCGTCCCTCTCCCTGCCACAGAAGATGAAGTTTGTAAGTGTGACCAGGAGGAGAAGCTGTTTTTTGCCTTACGATAGAGAGAAGGGAAGAGAGGGATAGTTGTGTTTTCCCTTTCACCACGAATTTGGGTGCTTCGGAGGGACGCCTTCGTGTGGTGGCACCGATATACCTGAGCTGGTTCTCTTCCCGGTTGTGCAAACGTCCCCTAGCTCACTTCCTATCCCCCAAAAGGACGATGGTGGACTGCAGGAGGAGGGCAACTTCAGCCTGCACTCCGCTTGCATCACGTTCATATGAACCTGGGGTTACTTCTACTACTACTGCTACTACTACTACTACTACTACGAAACTTGAGCATATATTATCATCGCTAACGAGACAAATACTTAATCGACAGACACAGGGAAAGACCTAATAAAGACTGCAGCTTCTCACTCTTTCATTTCCATAGTGCGTTTATTGTAACTTGGCAAAGATCTCTAACCTCTTTCAGCTTAGTTGATGGCCAGGTGTAGTTAGACTGGAGGGTTGATTTGACTAGTAACCAAGGAGACTCTTCCCCCTTTACTCCTTTTCAGCTTATTTGATGGCCAGGTATAGTTAGATTGGAGGATTGATTTGACTAGTAACCAAGGAGACTCGTTCCTGCTTTATAACTAAGGGTCATCAATTTTCATACAACCGCGAATTAATGTTCATGTTAAAGGAGTGGCACAGTTCCGCTAACCATCCACTCACTTGATGTAGTGGGGCCTTTAGGTGACTTTAGTGAGTGATAAAGGCATTTTTTTTCTTTTTTTATTTTTTCTTTTTTTTTCAAACCAGAGTACTATTTACTACGCTGGGTGGTAACCATATAACCAAATGGCGCCTGGTGGTTTAGTGGGGTAAGGCTCTCCAACCAGACTTAGCCAGCAAAGGTTTAGATCTAAAGGGAGGTTGGGGTTTAATACTCACCTAATGCTACTCAGGGGCGGGTGAGGCTGGCCCCCCTCTTCTGAAATGTCGGAAATAAGTAGCCTAGCCCTGGGTTCTTACGCTTCTGGTGGATTCTATGGAAAATCTCTGACTCACTTCACTACGACACTCACAGTAGTAACAGTAGTAGTAGTAGTAGTAGTAGTTGTAGTAGCGGTGGTGACGGTAGTAGCAGTAGCAGTAGTAGTAGCGGTGGTGGTGGTGGTGGTGGTGGTGGTGCTAGTGGTAGCAGTAGCAGTAGTACTAGTGGTTGTGGTGGTGTCAGTAGTAGAAGTAGTAGTAGTAGTAATAATAATAATAGTAGTAGTAGTGGTGGTGGTGGTGGTGGTGGTAGTAGTAGTAGTACTAGTGGTGGTGGTGGAGTGGTTGTAGTAATAGTAGCAGTAGTAGTAGTAGTAGTAGTAGTGGTAGTAGTAGTAGTGGTAGTAGTGGTAGTAGTAGTAGTAGTAGTGGTAGTAGTAGTAGTAGTAGTGGTAGTAGTTGCAGTAGTAGTAGTAGAATTAGTAATAGTAGTAGGAATAGTAGTAGTAGTGGTGGTGGTGGTGGTGGTGGTAGTAATAGTAGTAGTAGTAGTAGTAGTGGTGGTGCTGGTGGTCGAGTAGTATTAGTACTAGTAGTAGTATTAGTAGCAGTAGTAGTAGTAGTGGTAGTAGTAACAGCCCCAGGTTCATCTAAACGTGAACCCAGTGGACATCAGGCTGAAGTTGCCCTCCTCCTGCAGTCCACCATCGTCATTTCGGGGGATAGGGAGGGAGTTGAGGGACGTGTGTATAACCAGGCAGCTCCACCACCCAGTTATATCAGTGCCACCACGGGAAGGCCTCTCTCTGTCTCTGTCTCTGTCTCTCTGTTCTTGTCAGGTTACCAATATTTTATCAGTTAGGGAGTGAGTTAAAATTTATCCTTTATTATAATTATTATTATTATTATTATTATTGTTTGGGAGTGAATTTATTTTTTTCTTTGTTGTTACCTGTTTTTGTCTTAATTGGTTTATATAGGTAGGTCTCTCTCTCTCTCTCTCTCTCTCTCTCTCATGTGTAGCGGTGACCAGAAAAAACAAGTAAAGAAAGAAAAATTGAGAGAGAGAGAGAGAGAGAGAGAGAGAGAGAGAGAGTCGTGAGGTAACTTTCCACTTGCCTAGAGTTGTATTTCCTCATCACAGTCAGGTACTTGCCATTCCCTGACCCCTATCCTCTCACCTGTCTTTATATTTCTCTCTCTCTCTCTCTCTCTCTCTCTCTTTTTATCTATTTATATATGTATCTATCTGTCTTTCTATTTATCTCCTTCTTTCTCTACCTTCTTCTTCCTCTTCTTCTTCCTCCTCCTACTCTTCCTCTTCCACTTCCTCTTCCTCCTTCTCCTCTTCATCTATAACTTCCTCCCTTCTTCTCCTCCTTCTTTCTCTTCCTCCTCCTCCTCCTCCTCTTCCTCATCTTCCTCATCTTCCTCCTCTTTCTTTCTTTTCTTTTTTTTCCTCACTGTTCTCTCTACTACACGCTATTTTTTTATGTTTTTCTTCTAGGGGATAAATTTTCTCCCTCACAACAACTTATATACAGCTACGCCTTTGTTTCTTTTTCTTTTTTTTTTTTTTCAAGCGAGCATCTCCCACTCAAGACTTTTCGAACTGAAGGGGTTAGGTATAGCATTCATAACTACTGCCACTTCTAATGATGATGATGATGATGATGATGATGGAAATAATAATAGTAGTAGTAGTAATCATCATCATCATCATCAACATCATCATCATAACAATAATAATAACAATAACAATAATAATAATAATAATAATAATAATAATAATAATAATAATAACAATAATAATAATTCCAGAAACAAGAACACTTCCTCTATGGATGTGGAAACTTGTAATACTACTATTTACCCCAATCAAGCCAAGAACTATTGATTCAACCCGTCCCCTCCACTTCCTTTTCTTCCTACTCTTCCTCTTCCACTTCCTCCTCCTCCTCCTCCTCCTCTTCCTCGTCCTCCCTCCCCAATCAACCCTATCTATATCTAACCCTTCTAGGTCTAAGTCTCTCCTGATCTAGGCAAAATAACCTGACAGAAAGCAAAATTAAAACTATTTCTCCCCTCTCTCCCTCTCTCTCTCTTACAGACACCCCTTCCGCTGCTTCTCCTGCTGGCGGTGGCATGTGTGATGGCCACCCCGGAACCAAAATTCAAGGGTAAAAAGAAGAAAGGAGGGGGAGGAGGAGGACACCGGGTCATCTACGTCGAGAGCGGCTATGGGGGTCATGGTGGGGGTTACGGAGGTCACGGTGGCGGATTTGGCGGTCACGGTGGCGGGTATGGCGGTCAAGGTGGCGGATTTGGCGGATTTGGCGGGCACGGAGGCGGATTTGGCGGCTCCAGCGGAGGTTACGGTAGTTCCGGATTTGGCGGTTTTGGCGGGCACGGAGGCGGATTTGGCGGTTCCAGCGGAGGGTACGGTAGTTCTGGATTTGGCGATTTTGGAGGTCATGGTGGCGGATTTGGCGGGCACGGAGGAGGATTTGGCGGTTCCGGCGGAGGTTATGGCAGTTCTGGATTTGGCGGATTTGGCGGTCATGGTGGCGGATTTGGTGGACATGGAGGCGGATTTGGCGGTTCCAGCGGAGGCTATGGAAGCTCCGGATTTGGCGGATTTGGCGGACATGGTGGCGGCTTTGGCGGACAAGGTGGCGGATTTGGCGGACATGGTGGCGGATTTGGCGGACAAGGTGGCGGCCTCTACGGGAGATAAAGAAATGGCCTCGGAGATGGCAAGGGAAGTGAAGATCATGATAGTAGTCATGGTAGGGGCTTTAGCAATGAAAATGGTAGTTAGGGAAGTGGCTAATGATGGTTGAATACGTATGGTAGGCTGTGGATGGTAGGCCATGTATGGTAGGCTATCGATGGAAGGCTATTTATGGTAGGTTATGGATGGTAAGGTATGGATGGTAAGGTATGGATGGTAGGCCATGTATGGTTGGGTATGAATGGTAGACTATGGCAATGCAATGAATGGTACGATTTATGTGGTAGACTGTGATAATGCTATGGATGGTAGGCCGTGTATGGTAGTTTATGGTAGCCAGTGGTAGTCTATGGGAGGCTTCATTTTACTTGAGGAAGGAGGCAAAATGGCAGACTGTTATAAAGATTCTTGGCGTCTCTTTGCTCTAGTGAAGAATTTTTCATCCAATTATCCTCACAGTCACTTATTTATAACTATTTTTTGTAATCTTGTTCCATGGTGAATAAGGAACTGGTTTGTCCCTAATGCTAACCTCATTTTTATACATTTTTTCCTAACAAAATATATTATAAAACACTATCTTGTTGTTTTACTCCATAGCAGAGGTAGAAGTTGGAAAAAGGTACACTGGATGAATACATTTGGGTTTACTGGATGAGTGAAAGTGTAGAGAGACGCAGTGGAAAGGTGTGCTCTGGGCGGTACTATGGTGAGGATCAATATCTGTCTGTCTATCTATTTATTGACAGACGCCTCAATCCTGTAAGGGGTGGCCACAAACAAATCATCTCCATGTCATGCTGTCTTCATTTCGCTGCCCTCCGCCAAGCTCACACCCCCTCTCTCATATGCCTCTCCACTCCATCTCTGCATCTCACCCTCGGCTTCCCCCTCCCTCTCCCCGCCTCCACCTCAGTCACATACACTCTCCTAGTTAGTTTCCCATGCATGAGAAAGATTATCTACAGAGACAGTCAAAAGTTTACATGGGTGCAAGTTTACCAAAGTGAGAAAATACTGATGACAACACGATGAATCAACAACACACTGAAACAAAACAATGAAACAGCCAGACAACTGCTTCAGGAACCCTCTACATCTCCCCCCCCCAGTTGTCTTTATCCTCCCCCCCCCCCGGGAAGCAAGAGTCGCTCATGAGGAGAAACAGTACAATGAAAAAAAAAAAAAAAAAGAGTTTGGAAGAAGGAAAGGAAGAAACTGAAAAATATATAAGGTACTCCAGATTTTAATATAGAAAAAAATATTAAAAGAAAATGATGTATTTTTTTTTAGTTCACCATCTGAAAAAACTCCTATATAGAAAGCGGGACTCCTAAGTACCAAATACTACCAATATCAAATGTCACTTTCTTCTCGTCTGTCTGTCTGTCTGTCTGTCTTGGAGTCAGCCTGTCTGTCTGACTGTCTGTGTATCACTCTGTCTCTGCCTGTCTGTAGGTATTAATGTTATGACAATATGTAATAATTATGGGCATTAATATATACGTACTGATATGGGTAACATCCATCCATCCATCATCTATCATCGAATCCTATGTTGCCCCATGAGAAGCGTAGGATTCCAGGGCTAGGCAAGTTGGTTCTGACATTTAAGATGCGAGTGACCAGCCTCACTCGTCCCTGAGTGGCAATAGGTGAGTAATAAACCCCAACCATCCCTTAGATATAAACCTACACAGGCTCAATCCGATTGAAGTCTCCGTAATTACCCACTAAGCCACTAGGTGCCAAAATTTGGTTATATGGTTACCACCCAGCGTTGTGAATGGTTTCCTGGTGTATAGGAAACCATTTGGCTTGTTACTCAGTGTAGAGTCATCCGTAGGCAGAAGGAAGGGGAAAGAATGAAGGAAAGAGAGACAGAGGAGGGAGTGTAAAGTCATCCGTAGGCAGAAGGATGAGGAAAGAGTGAAGGAAAGAGAGACAAGAGGGAGTGTAAAGTCATCCGTAGGCAGAAGGATGAGGAAAGAATGAAGGAAAGAGAGACAAGAGGGAGTGTAAAGTCACCCGTAGGCAGAAGGATGAGGAAAGAATGAAGGAAAAAAAGACTGAAGAGGAAGGAAGGAAGAGAGGAAAGGGCAGACACCCAAAGCAGCATTAGGCTACATGGAGTGAATGGATGGTGAGCGCCCCCACCTACCACCACCTACACCATGTCATGTTTGGTGTACAAGGAAAGTCGAACACACATTCTAGTTAAAAAAAAATGTCAATAGATCACAAACTCTTTAAGCCAGAAAACACAAATATTTCATGAGCACGCAATATAACCATCTTGAGCCAGTAATCTGACGTCATGGAAAACTACATGTGGAAAGGTACCAAAGATGTGTGTGTGTGTGTGTGTGTGTGTGTGTGTGTGTGTGTGTGTGTGTGTGTGTGTAACCCCAGGGAAAGCAATTGTAAGGGAAGAGAGAGCCAGAAAGAATGATAGGAGACAGGGGAGGAGAAGGTAGTTTGGTGGCCCGCCGTTACATCTTCATATAACTTTGTACAATAAAATTACGTAGGCCAAGACGTGGCTATTACTCACCTGTTCACTCTACTCGACGCCTCACCGTTTTACCTGCAGCGGCCGACACACTCCACTGACGATCGAAGGGCAGCCATTAATTTACAATACACCTACAATATCTCTCATTCATCTACGATACCCCTACAATATCTCTCTCCATTTAACTAAACCCCTCAGCTACGTATACCAGCATGTCTGTCTGTCTGTCTGTCTCCCTCAAAGTGAAACCCTTACAATAAAGACATTTGATCCATCCATTCATCCATCCATCCATCCATCTATCCATCCATCCAACCATCCATCCATCCATTCATCCATCCATCCATCCATCCAATCATCCATCCATCCATCCATCCATCCATCCATTCATCCATCCATCCATCCATCCATCCATTCATTCATCCATCCATCCATCCATCCATCCAATCATCCATCCATCCATCCATCTATCCATCCATCTATCCATCCATCCATCCATCCATCCATCCATCCATTCATCCATCCATCGTCTAATCTTGTGTTGCCCGTGAAGGGAGTAGGAGCCCTGGGGTAGGCAAATTGGTCGTGACATTTGAAATGAAAGTGACCAACCTTACTCATCCCTGAGTGGCATTACGTGAGCAATAAACCCCAACCACGAGTCCCACTTCAGCCTGCGTGGAGTGCGAACGTTCTATGCTCCTCCTGGCGCTTGCTTGTGTATTTCGAAGCTGTTTCTTTGTGTTCGGATTTTCGATATAGTCACCGGCTGCTGTGAGTGTGGGCTGAGTGCTTCGCTAGTGTTCTGTCGAGGCCTTGCCTGGCCCGATGGAGTGTTCGGGGTCGGATGCTGGTTCACTCCTGGAAAATGATTTAGCCATGTCTGACGATGATGCCTCTCCTACCGTGAACCACTGGCCTGAACTGCCTGTGCCTGCCACCTCACAGCCCCTTCAGTCTTTGACCACTCATCAAGGGATATAGCCTTCCACCCAGTCCACTTCTAACAAGCGACCTGTGGAGGACTCTCCTGACGGTGAATGTGTGCCTCCTGTCACCAAGACTGCCAAAAGTGACTCATCTGTGCGTGACGTGCCTGTCTGTCTGCCTCCTCAGCCTCTCGCTGGTATTTCTCCCTCTTCCCACTCCCGGCCCTTGTCTCGCCGCCCTGCATTTGCACCCAGAGATGCCTACGTCAAGCTCTCCTTCAGTGGCGACCCTTCCACGGATATGAAGCTGCGATGGTTGTCTTCGGTTACCAGGGCCTTCCAACTACAGCGTGAGCAGGCAGAAGTCAAGATGGCTGCAGTCACCTCCCGGTTTGTCTACATTTCTAGACAAAGAGAGGACATCATTAACAGAGTCTTATCTGGTGAGTTTTTCTCACTGCCACTCGTTCTTCAGGACTCACCGGAGAGGCCACGTAAGTACCCCAGCTACATCCTCACCCGTTTCCCTGTTGATGTTGACCCAAATCTTGCCAAGGGATATCCTGGGGTGTACTCTGCTCGTCGTTTCATGCAGGATGGTTCTCCCATTAACCGGATTGTTCTCGTCTGGAGTCTTCCCGACCCACCTCCATCAGTTGTTAGTTTTGACTTCCTCCCCTGTCTTCCACCATGTGAGGTGCAGAAACTCCATAATGACCAGCCTTGGTGCTACAGATGCTGGGGCGTGGGACACATTGCCTTGCCGAAGTGTGCCTGGTGTGCGGCTGGCCACGAATCCAGGACGTGTCCTGTCAAGGGTGAGCCATCACGTCCCGCTGCCTCCGCACCCACCTCAGAACCCCCACCTCCTCGGGACACGTCTCTGTGGAAATGTCCGTGGTGTTTTCAGCCAGGGGTCAACGTATGGCATGGTTGTGCTCGGCACCAGGCCCCAGTTCGGGGCGTCATTCCCAGGCCACCCCCACCACCACCTCAGCCTGTTCCTCCCACCAGCACTGCCTCGGCTCCTGACCTGGCCCTCTGCAAGGCTGTTGCTTCCCTCATGGCACGATGTACGGCTCTCGAGGACCGCTTTTCTGCTCTTGAAGCCAGGATTGATGGGCTGGTTGCAGCTCATGCCTCTTCGGATAACAAACTCTCCACCTTGGTTGAGGCTCAGCAGAGCATCATCCCCACTGTCACCACCCTCACCGACAAGATGGGTACTATCGCCTCTCGCCTTGAAAAACTCTGTGAGTCATTCCCTTCTGGTTCATTCTCTAACCCAGGTCGTTCGTCTGCCTCCACTCTCCGGTCACCTTCTTTCAAGCATAAGGTTCGCTCCTGATTGCCAGCAAGATGTCATCTCTTGGAACGTCTGTGGTATCACCAATTATGCAAAGCTCGCTCAACTCAAGGCCTTTGTTTTTCGACACCATCCTAGTGTTATTATTCTCCAGGAAGCGTTCCCAGGCCGGCCGATTGCCGCTGGGCAAGCTCCCCCCCTCACAGGTTATATTCTGTACGTCCATCTGGTAAGGAATGGCCTGTTGACTTACATACACAGCTCCTTACCACACCGCCTTCTCCGCAACTCCACTGACCCTGAGATGACTTTCGAGCTCTTTGAGGTCACACTTGGGGATGGCGTGCTCCAGCTGTGTAATGTCTATTCCGCCCCTGCCAGACTCTCTCTTGAGGCTCTTCCTCCTCCTACAGTGCGTGGGGTGGTGTATATGGGAGATTTCAATGCTCGGCATCATGACTTAGGTGATCGTTCTGGCTCTTACAATCGTAATGGTCTTCATCTCATTTCTTACATCCGCAGGCATCACCTCGCATGCTGGGATACTGGCAGCGCCACTCACTCCCAGGGAGGCACTCTGGACCACGTCATCACGTCCGGCTTGATAGCGTCTCGGGTCCAATGCTCCTCAGTGCCAGCCTTATTCTCTGATCACGTCGCACTTCGATATCGTTATTCTCTGCCTGCTGCTTCTACTGCTCCTGCTGCTCGTTTACGCATTACTGTGCCCCCTAAGTATTGCCCAACGTACATATCGTATATGCTGCAGATGGTATCTACTTTTTAGCTTTCTTCACCTGACCAGTTATACTCTGATCTTGTCTCTGCCACTCATGATTTTTACAGGCAGTATGTCTCCCGCCCACATCTGCAGTGCCACTGTACCGCCCACTCCTGGACGCTTGATGCACGTATACGAGAGGCGAAGAAGGCGGCTGAACGTGATGGGCTCTTGTTTCAAGCCAGCCCGAATCCTGGCACACTCCATTGTTATCAAACGTCCAGGGATGCACTAGTCGCAATGCAGGAGTGTGTCATTACTGAGTCCTGGCAGCGGTTTACGGACAGTATTAACCAACAGACAAGTATGGCTTCCATGTGGCACCTCATCCATCGAGTTGTCAAGAAGACGCCCGCCACTGCTCGCCATCACACTCCCGCTGTCTACGCCCAAAACCTTGTCGATGCCTGGTCGGAACAGTCTACCCCAGCAAGTCTTCCCAACCACATACAAGATGCACTCTCTTCCTGTGCTCCTGCCCATCAGCTTTGTTTGATGTCTGCTTTGCTGCAGGATGATGATGATGAAGCAGAGGAGATAACCGAGACAGAGCTGCGCTGTGCTCTCTCTCGAGGTAAGGCATCATCCCCTGGTGATGACTTTATCACCTATGCTGTGCTATGTCTGCAGCAACAAGTTCCTGGTAACCCTTTACTTAAATTGTACAATCTTTGTTTCAGAGATGGTTGTGTACCACGAGCCTGGACCAGCAGTACAATTGTCCCCATCCCCAAGCCTGGCGCGGCGAAGTTCAGGCCGATTTCCCTTACTTCTTGTTTCTGCAAGGTGATGGAGAAGATCTTACTCAACCGTCTCATGTACAGGCTTCAGGACAGCCTTTCTCCACATCTGTATGGTTTCCTTCTTCAGCGTAGCACGCACCACTGCCACGTTGACTTGTATTCTTGCCTCTCCCGGGACAGTGTGGTGGCCTTCGTCGACCTTCAGAGTGCCTACGATATTGCTAACAGAGACATCATTTTGGATCAACTTGTCGACTTTGGGATAAAGGGTAATCTCTTGCTGTGGATTCGGGGCTATCTCAGTAACAGGACCTCTCGCATGTTTTTCAGTGGTGTGTACAGTCCTCGATGCAGTTTTCATTTTGGTACGCCACAAGGGGGTGTTCTTAGCCCATTTTTGTTTGATGTACTGATGCATCGGTTGCTCACTTCTCTCCCTATTATTCCTGAAACTACAATTACATGCTATGCTGATGATATTTGTGTTCACTCTTCCTCGCCAAGGGATCTCCAGCGGTTTCTTGACTCCTTCTATGTGGCTTCCTCTCACTGTGGCATTATTCTTTCCCCAGATAAGAGCAGAATATTCTCCTGCTGCCCTCCTCAAGCTCTGCCTAACTTCACCATCAGAGGGACTGTCATTCCCTTGTGTTTCCAGTACTGCTACCTGGGGGCACCTGTTAAGATCTCGGCTGTTCCTCCCGCCAGGCGCCAGGGCCATCCCTTCATCTGTGACCTGCTGGATCGCCTCCAGCGCCGACTTGCACCACTTCAGTGGCTCACCAACAACTCTTCGGGAATCTCCATCCATGTGGCCAGGACAGTCTATATTACTTTCATTCGCTCTGTTGTTGACTATCTCTCCTCTGCCTTGATTCAGCTTTCTAGGACTGCTCTGGAGCCTTTAGAAAAATATCAGAATAGAGCAATGAGAGTAATTCTTGGCTGTCCCATGTCTACCAGGATAGTGAACATGCAGCACCTTTAATAGAAAGAATTTATTCTAATGTCACTCGCCTCACTGTCAAGTGCCTCCATTTCCCACAACTTTCGCCCCACTACTTACAGTTAGTCAGGACTTCTCTGAGACCAAACTCCCCCATTCCTCCTATTTTGCGCGGTGGACGTGCTCTTATTAAATCTGTTTCCTCTATGCTCTGCAGCCTTAATTTGGATGTTCTTGTTGCAGAAGTACCCCCAACCTCCGCACCCTGGGTGCTGCCTATGCCAGAGGTGAGCTTCGCTCCCACCTCCAGATCTGACCCACCTTATCTACAGCTGCAGCTGGCTCTGGAACACGTGGCGACAGTGACGTCCTCTATCACAGCTCCATATAACCTCTATACTGACGGGTCACTGCAATCGGATGGTGCTGCTGGTGGTGCTGTCTACTCGCCCGACTTGGAGCCATCCCCAAGGGGGTTGGGTTGGCCGACGTCTCCGTGATCACTCCAGCTCCACACTGTGTGAACTGTCTGCCATTCTGGATGCTGTTAGCCTTGTCTGCCAACGGGGAGTAAATGCTGTCATCATATGCGACTCCAAGCCTGCCCTTCAGTTCCTATCCAGTGTTCGGCCCACACACTCTACAGTTGTTCAACTGATCTTATCTTTTCTGGCTTTACTGCTTCATCGTAACTTGACTGTCATATTTATATGGGTGCCATCTCATGTTGGCTTACGCCACAATGCCACAGTCGACAGACTCGCGAAGGAAGCCTGCCGTTTGCCTCCTCGTGGTGATAGTCGTCCTCTCTCCCTGACTTGTTACCTCTCCAGAGTTCGCACCGCTGCTTTCCTCCCTGTGCGATGCCGCAGAGAGGCCCTACAGAGTATCCATCAACCATTATGAGTCTGTCTGCCGCCTCAAGTATTCCTACCGTTGCTGGGGTCTCATGGTTCGGAGGCACAATGTTGTCTCTGCTCGTCTGCGGCTGGGCTACTGGCAACAGTGGCAGGTCGCTGGGTTGGAAGGGGAGCCTCCCTTCGCTGAGTGTCGCTTGTGCCACTCGCCTCGCTCCGACACTATAGAGCATTATTGCCTGGAGTGCCCTACCGTTCGACATCTGCTGCCCCAGGGCCAGCCGCTTGATGTGGTGTGTCGACACTTATTAAACCAGGAAGTTTTAGAAGAACTCTTGGTGCGTCACCCTCGTTTTGGCGGGTTTAAGTAGCTCACTGTGCCCTGTGTGGCATATACCTCCATGTAATGTTCCTACATGTTCATGAGTTTTGTCTTTATTTGTGTGTGTGTGTGTGTATATATATATATATATATATATATATATATATATATTGTTACGCTGTCCGCCTGTCCGTTCCCACGGGTGCAGCCGTTACAGCTGGGCTAGGGGATTATGCAGTATCCGTGTCATTCGCGGAGAGTAAATTAGCGAGTGTTACAAGTTCTTTTGTTTCTTTCGTTCCTGCCATTGAGGGCAATTTTATTTAATACCATGCTGAGTATGCATTTGATTATTTTGATTGTCTTATGTGAGCTACCAGTATATTTAATGATGTTGTGCTTTCATTAGAAGTACCAATTCATTGTAGAGAGAGAGGGGCACGAATTTAAGTTCCTTATTAATTAATCTGATTCATGCGTTCACGCTTGGCTGCACACGAGCCTAGCATCAGTGCAGTGTCTTCCCAACCAGCTTCAGTATCGTGTGTGTGTGTGTGTACACTCTCTCTCTCTCCCCAGTCATTTTTGTGCCGAGCTGGCGTTTTCATTTAAGTTCATTTTATTCTTTTGTTTGCTGACTGAGGGAAGTAGCTATTTTATTTGATTTTGTGACCGTGTTGTCTTTGGAGGGCCAGTCTGGCTCACCGTGGTCCTCTCGCTGCCTTTATTAACGTTCCCCAACACACGTACATACACACACACCCCTAACCCCTACACAGTTCAATCCCATCTCCTTGCACAAGGCTAGTGAGAACTATCATGAGCTATCAACTGCGTTCCCCCTTGGACACGGGTTAAGTAGAAATTCGTCACCACCGGAAATAAGTGGGAGGTGTTCCTGTAGACTGTCTCGGGCGGTATTATTTCCGGTAGTGACGATAGTAGGCTAGATCCATAGGTAGGCTGTTCCGTTTGTTACTATCAAAGTACAGAGTGTTGCGTACTTAAGTGATAATTCTTCCATTGCGCAGTTTTTCTCTAGTTTACGGAGTGTGAGTGCCGGGGTCTGCGTTATTTTCACAACGCAGCGGAGGCCGATCATCTAAAACTACCTTGTTGTCTTTTTGTAATAGCCCCGGGCTGGCGCTACCGTAACAGTGGTGACCTCGCATCAGGATATCCTACCAGTGCCTTCTTGCTAGGATATCGTTACCTTGGCGTTCTCTGTGCTTTGAGGTGAAGTTGATGAGTGTGAAGTTTCTCAGTCAGCATTAGTTATTTCATTATTCAGTACTGCCATTGAATTGTCGCCATGGAGTCACGCGTGTCTATACCAGAAGGCGTACGTGCTGAGTCACCTGTGGATAAGGAAAATATGGAACAACGAGAGGCACATAGCAAAGGTACTCCCCGTGTGAGCCCTGAGTTTAACTATGGTGCTGAGCTGCCTCGTTTCGCTACCCCACCATTACCATCTATATGCCTCTGAGCCAGTTTACAGCAGTTCCCCCAGGTATGTCTAGTGCTTTCCCTGGAGTTGTTCATTCCACTCCCATATACCCTGGAGTCTTGTCACCGGAGGCTCAGGTGCAGTTGGAGTTGAAAAAGATGGAGATGGAAATGCAGCGTGCAAGAGAGAAAGAAGAGAGGGAGATGCAGCGTGCAAGAGAGAAAGATGAGATGGAGATGGAGATGCAGCATGAAAAAATGCGATTTGAGCTGGAGAAGTCTCGCTTGGAGGTGACTGCTAAAAGGTCTAGTTCAGATACCCAAACCTCAGGCCGTGCAGAGGATAGGGAGAGTTGGCTCTCAAGGAGTCTGAAATTAGTGCCAGCATTTGATGAGTTGAAGGTGACAGAATGGTTTGTCAGGTTTGAAAAGAAGGCTAGGGAGTTTGAATGGCCCAGGAAGCGCTGGGTGGGCTTGGTATCTAATGTGCTGAAGGGAAAAGCTTTGGAAGCGTATAATAGGATGAGCCCTGAGGATGTAGATGATTATGATGAATTTAAAGCAGCCATTCTGAAGGCATATGAACTTAGACCAGAGGCTTATCGGTTGTTGTTCCGTGGTGCTCGGAAAAGACCTGCTGACACCTATATGGCCTACGCCAGGTATCTGGAGGAGAGGTTAGACGAGTGGTTGCTGAGTGAGAGCCCCACTTCGTATAACGAGGTGCGTGAACTGCTTTTGATGGAACATTTTACCAACATGGCTGACAAAGAAATTGGTGTTAAAATTAGGGAGAAGAGATTTAAGACCGTGAAGGAAGCAGCGACGTGGGCTGATGACCGGGTGTTTGCCTTGCGGAGTATGGGGGTCAAGTATGCTAATTTTCAGCATTCCAGGGAGAGGACTGTGAGTGGTCCGGCCTGGGATAAATCTCCCGTGAATCAGTCCAAGGGAAGTACAGAGGAGAAAAGGAATTTAGGGAGAAAGAGCCCCGTATCCAGTTCGAAGCTAGTTTGTTACTTTTGCAAACAGAGTGGGCACATCAAGCCTAACTGCCCTAAGTGGAAGGCCTCCCAAAATGCCAAACCAGTGGCACTAGTTGTAGGTTCGAGTCAGGTGAACGAGAGGAGTTGAGAGAGTGGTAACGGTGAGGGAGAAGTCTGTGGAAAGCTGGAGTGCAGCCGGCTGTGCTCGCTGCCAGCTCAGGCTGAAAAAGTTACTCAACATGCTACGCCACCTCCGGATGAACTGCCTCAGAAATAGTCCCTAGACTGGTGTAAACCTTTTATGTGTCACGGCACAGTGAAAATTCATGGGATCAGTTATCCAGTTACTGTGGTTCGTGATACCGGTGCACAACAGTCCGTGTGCAGAAACGTGACTGGAGGGCCTGTAAACTCAGGGAAGTATGTGCTGTGTAGAGGCATGAACGCAAATGAATACTATGATTATGTTCATGTGGAACTCGATTACCCCATTGTTCAGGCTGCAGCTCAAGTAGCTGTTGCTGATGTAATGCCAGTAGAGGGGGCTGATTTTCTGCTGGGGAACGACCTGGCTGGGGAGAAAGTATTTCCATCTCTTCCCCCACCAGTTGTTGTGGCAGAGAAGTGTTTTGACGCCCCAGAAATTGGTATTGAAGTTGATGCAGAAGTGGAAGCCATGTTCCCGGTCTGTGCAATTACAAGATCTATGGCACAGGTTGCAGCCTGGGAGGAAGAACTGGCGAAGTCACAGGTTCTTGGGGTCGACTGTGATGAGGCAGGGCCACCAATGGAGGAACCTAGTGAGCAGAGCGTTGCTGTGGTGGGTGAGGAGAGTGGGAATGCGTGCATGGGCGCCGCCCCACTTCCCACTCAGGACACTAGAGGTGGTGCTGAGTGTGTCTGTGTGGAGACTGAACCCAGCCCACCGACTGAATTAGAAGAATTTCAGGACGCTGGGGTCGACTGCGGGGATGCAGGACCACCGTCAAATGCGCCTGAGGAACAGAGTGTCACTGTTGAGGGTAGAGGTGATGATGATGTCAGTGTGGAGTTTGACATTCCTTCCCCTGTCGAGTGTACTAGAGGTGGCGCTGAGATTGATCGCCCTTCGCAATCCAGTGTCCTGACCAGTCCCTTATCTCAGTCCTCAGTAGAGCTGGCGGGTGTTGGGCCAGCAGAATTGAGGGTGAAGCAACAGGAGGATGTAACATTAAAGCCCTTGTTTGCTCGAGTAGGGGAAGAAAGAAGTATGGAGTGTGGTAAGGAGGAGTTCCTGATTAAAGACAATGTTTTACATCGCCAATGGACGCCCACTGGCGCCACGGTGGATGGAGGAGTGGGTGAGTTAGTGCAGGTGGTGGTGCCTGTGCAGTATAGGGTGCCGTTAATATAGTTAGCACATGAGGGACCTTTAGCAGGTCACCTGGGAAATAGAAAGACAGTGCAGCGCTTAAGATATAACTTTTGGTGGCCAAGTATGCCGGGACAAGTTGCGGCGTACATCAAGAGCTGTCACACGTGTCAGATAGTGGGCAAGCCTAATCAAGTTCTTCCTGTGGCCCCTTTGACTCCCATTCCTGCAGTTGAACCTCCGTTTACCCGGGTAATCATTGATATCGTGGGCCCTTTACCTCCTACTTCTGCTGGAAACAAGTATTTGTTAACCATAATGGATGTTACAACGCGATACCCAGAGGCTATACCAATCAGAAGCATGCAGGCGAAGTCAGTAGTCAAGCAACTTATCCTGTTATTAACTCATTTTGGCCTGCCCAAGGAGTTGCAGTCAGACCGTGGAGTGAATTTTACATCTAATGTGTTTAAGCAGACAATGACAGAGTTGGGCATCAAGCACATTTTGTCCAGTGCCTACCATCCGCAGTCACAAGGTGCCCTGGAAAGGCATCATTAGACCTTAAAGACAATGCTGCGCACCTTCTGCTATGATAGTGGAAAGGACTGGGACCTAGCGGTACCCTTTGTTATGTTTGCAGTGAGAGAGGTACCAACTGAGTCATTAGGGTTTTCACCCAATGAGTTAGTGTTTGGGCACAGAGTTCGTGGTCCCTTGGATGTGGTGCGAGAGGCCTGGACTAACAACAAATCTGGCAACCAGGAATCCATGCTTGACTATGTCTGCTGCACTCGGGAGAGACTGCATTGCGCTTTAGAGCTTGCCGTGACCATCTAATTGGGGCTCAAGTGAAAATGAAGGCTCATTACGATAAGAGGGTCAGAAGTCGTGAGTTTAAGCAAGGAGATGAAGTTTTGGCACTGCTGCCCATGCAAGGAAAACCTCTGGCGGCTAGATTCAGTGGTCCTTATATTGTGAAGAAGAGAGTTGGGGAACTTGACTATCTAATTGTTACCCCAGATAGGCGGAAGAGTACTCAGTTGTGCCACATCAATATGTTGAAGCTATCCTACCGCCCAGTTGATTCTCATTGTGGGATGACTGCTGATGTCTCTCACCTGGGATGTGAAGGACGGGGAAGGGAGGACGTGGCATCAAAGGAACGTGCTGTGGAGGGAGCTGTTGGTGCCGGTGATGTGAGTAGTGGACCAGGGTTACGGCCACAGTCCCTAGAAGGTGACTTTGGAGTGGACGTTGAGGGAATCAGGGATAAGAGCGCTCCTGTAGTTTTGGTGGTTGGTAGTGAGTTGGAGGAGCAGGAGGAAGTGCTTAGTCGTGGTGAGATGTTACCAGCTGACCTATGGGAGGGCAATGGTTATGCAACTCTGGTGGAGAAATTGCGACACCTTGATCCAGTAAAGCGAGAAGAGCTGTGCAACAGATTATGGAAACATCCGAAAGTTTTTGGAGATTCACCGGGATTGACAACTTGGGCTACTCATGACATTGATGTTGGGGATAGTAAGCCTGTAAAATTAGCTCCCTACCGCATCAACCCTATCAGACATAAAGCTCTCGATAATGAGATCAAGTATATGTTGGACCATGGATTGATCAAGAGGAGTTTCAGTGAGTGGAGTTCACCAGTTACCTTGCAGCCGAAGCCAGATGGGAAGGTTAGGTTGTGTGTGGACTTCCGGAAGGTTAACTCACTGTCTAAGACCGATGCTTATCCCTTGCCTCGGGTCGATGACTCCGTGGACAAGGTGGGAAATGCCACTTATATCACCAAACTTGACTTAGTAAAAGGATACTGGCAGGTCCCGCTGACGGAACGGGCTAAACAAGTGGCTAGCTTTGTTGTCAGTGGTGCAGTATATCAGTGCCAGGTGATGCCTTATGGACTGAAGAATGCTCCAGCCACTTTCCAGAGGCTTATGGATAAGGTGGTGGATGGCATACCTAATTGTGTCGTTTACATCGATGATGTCATTGTGTATGACACCAAGTGGGAGGAGCACCTTGATCATGTGGAAATGCTCATTAAGCGGTTGGAGGAAGCTGGCTTAGTAGTCAACTTGGACAAGTGCGAGTTCGTACGTGCTAAGGTCCAGTACCTTGGATTTGTTGTAGGACATGGGCAAGTGGCTCCACCTCGGGCTAAGGTGGATGCCATTTCCAACTATGCAGCACCCCAGTGTCGCCGTGCCCTCCAGCGATTTTTGGGCATGATCGG
>NC_137062.1:32964444-32986944 GCF_032717465.1 Coenobita brevimanus | reverse complement strand
AGCCAGCTGAGCTTTATCTGCCCGTCGCGTAGTGCACTTATTCTCAAAGAGCGCCGGAGTATAGCTGCATAACTCACATTGGCATCCCTCTAACAGGTTGTCTTGACGCGTCGCCAATGTTATAAATCTCTGAAGGAACAGCTGAGGATCTACTTGGACCATTCCCTCTTTCGCCTTCACTTCAATGCTAAGCAGCGTGATCTCTTTTCCTGAGTGGGTATTTTGCAGCACCTTTCCCAAACACACCATTCAAGATATTTTCTCCCACCTCTCTTGCAAAGTCCACATTGCCGGTGTCTCATCAACCGCAACACCAGTCACAGTATAATACAGTGCTGGGTCTTCATGAAAGGCGTCTCTTGGGATCAGGAAGTCAAGGAGCTCTCTTGTGTCTGCCATGTCCTTCTTCTGCCTTGCCTCTGACATATCCTGGGCCTTTTTCGTCTGTTTTTCCTCTGACATCTCATTATGCTGTTCACTGGTCATGTAGTCCACCAATGTTAATTCCTGCATAGCCTAGTTGACCTCTGAGCAGGCCTTAAAAGACAACAAACAAACTAGACGTTGTGTTTTTGTCATACCTCTGCCTCGTGTTAGTCCACCAGTAGTTTTTAGTCTTCTCATGATTTGCTCGATGAGCAAGTCTTCAGATAGCCCAGCCCAGTATCGATCTGACCTTCGACCTGCAAGGAAACCGTCTTGGAAGTGTTGATAAACTTCTTGATGTTGTTCCGCTAGGTTTTCCATTTTGCTCAGGTAGATATGAAGAGATTTTGTGTGGTTGGTGTGGCCTCTGCTAGATACGGTAATATATCGTGCAATGACTTCAGGTGTAGGTCTCAATTATCCGTAGGTCCCAATTACCCGTAGGTCCCAAATACTCTTACGTCCAGCAATGCTCAACACTTGTAAAACTGCCACCTTTTCCATATACCGCAGTCACAAGCTAGCACTGCATTTGTTCTGCATTGTATCTTTTGCTGCTTGTGACTGTGTTCTTATATTGTTCCTTGGCCCTTAAAATAATAGTTGTGCCCATCCATCCATCATCCAGTCCTATGTCGTCCCATGAGGAGCGTAGAAGTCCGGGGCTAGGCAAGTTGGTCCTGACAAGCTGAGAGTGAAAAATAATAGGTATAAACACTGAGACTTAAACTCAAGATCCTGGACACTGACTTGTGGGCAGAAGTATTTTGTAATGGCCAGAGAAATGGATCAGTCTAGAGTATAATATTATATCTATATCTATATCTATATCTTTATCTATCTATCTATCTATCTATCTATATATACAGTACATACAGAGAGAGAGAGAGAGAGAGAGAGAGAGAGAGAGAGAGAGAGAGAGAGAGAGAGAGAGAGAGAGAGAGAGAGAGAGAGAGAGAGAGAAATAAGATAGACGGGTAGATAGGCGTGATGGATAGACAAATAGACAGAGAGATAGATAGATAGACAGACAGATAGCCAGGCAAACACAATACACACCGTAGCTTCCAATATGTCAACAGAATATAGAGTTTCCTTACGTCCTTGTGTGAAAATAGATCCTGCTTTCTTGCACTTCTTCGTGACTATTACTCTACGTGTGACATTAATGCTTATATTGTAACAGACATTATATTTCCCAAACGATCCTTCTTCTACTTTTTTTTTTCTTTTTGCTTTTTAAAATCTACTGCTTCTTGTTATTCTTCTCCTTCTCACCCAGGCTTGGCATCTTAAGACAGCGTTCTCAGATTATTGCTAAACCCCTTGGAAGCGATTTAATCCTCCGAAAAGTGTAGTCAAACGGGCGCTGAGCCACTACACACCAAAATAACCAAAGCAGAAAAGACAAAAGTTCTCCCAGACCTCTCAGGTGGTCATGGTACGGAGCGAAATTCAAGGTGCGATTTAGCTTTTTCTCATGTCATTCTTTCTGAGTTACAAAATACAAGGAGATATACAGATGCAGCTTTAGGGCCACGGAGCTGCCTACCCATATTAGTGCCACCGCGTGAAGGCCCCCCTCTCCAGTGCCAGATTTTCCTAGTGAGACAGGTATACCCACACCTTGAATAAAACCTTGGATTATAATATTATTTACGTGGGTGCATTTAGGTCAGAGAGAGAGAGAGAGAGAGAGAGAGAGAGAGAGAGAGAGAGACAAAGTGATAGGTTGCAGAAAAACCGCTAAATAGAAAGATAGATAGATAGATAGAGATAGATAGATAGATAGATAGATAGATAGATAGATAGAGAGAGAGAGAGAGAGAGAGAGAGAGAGAGAGAGAGAGAGAGAGAGAGAGAGAGAGAGAGAGAGAGAGAGAGAGAGAGACAGGATATTCCATCTTACATAATTCATTCAACTTCCATGAGGAGAAAGTGGTTAGTAATGTGACCTTGTGTTGGTGTTACTCTCCCTTTAATGTGTTATTATTATTATTATTATTACTATTATCATTATTTGGCTTCCTAAAGTCAGATAAAACACACACACACACACACACACACACACACACACACACACACACACACACACACACACACACACACAGCTCATTCATTTATTCATTTATACCTATTATCCATATAAATATTTCACATCCAGTAACTCTTCTCTTTTTCTTTATTTCTCCTTATTCATCTCCAGTACTCCATTTCTCTCTACTCTCTCTTTCTCTTTATTCCCCTCTCTATTTCTCCTCCTCTCTACTCCTCTTTATTTCTCTCAGCCTCAGAATTCCGTCATTATTTCCTGTCCTCTCTCACTTCCCACCATCTTATAACCCTGGCCATCACGCCCACATCCGTGCCAGAAAATACTCTGAAGGTCAGTTTTTGTATGCACCCAGAGTTCCAGTTCCTGTGTTCCGTATGTTGTTCCGGATACGTGGGCAGGCAAGATGGAGTTACGCCTGTGTGGGGGGGAGAGTATATATACACTAGCCTGCGACTGGAGTGACATTATAAGCGCAGACGTACACACACACTGCCAACATGAAGCTTGTAAGTCAACCATATTATTACTGTTATACCCAAGTGTTATCCAGGTGTAGTATTATTTATATAGCTACCTATGAAATTAGGAGTAATATTATAACTGTCACTCATCGCCAAAATACAGGGAATATTACGGCTACTACACGAACATGTTAAGGAGCAATATTACTAGTGACAAATACCCACCAAATTACAAAGATTATTACTGCTATTACACCAACATCTTAAGGAGCAATATTACTAGTGATAAATACCCATTAGAATACAAGGAATATTACTCCCATTATACATGCATATCTAGTTATATAAGAAAGATTACTAGTACTATCTAATATATACCTAAATATATATCAAAGCTTTAGGATTCACCTCAGTCTGAATTTCTTAGGTGGAAGGTTATGTCTTAGGCACATATGAAGATGGTTTTAGGAAGGAAGGAAAAAAGGAAGGAGGGAAGGAGGGAAAGAAAGAAGTAAGGAAGGAAGGAAGGAAGGAAGGAGGGAAGGAAGGAAAGAAGGAAGGAGGGAAGGAAGGAAAGAAGGAAGGAGGGAAGGAAGGAAGGATGGATTCTAGTTAGTCCCATACCGAACATGCTAGGTCACATTCCCAGTCTTGATACACACACACACACACACACACACACACACACACACACACACACACACTCTCTCTCTCTCTCTCTCTCTCCCTCTCTCTCTCTCTCTCTCTCTCTCTCTCTCTCTCTCTCTCTCTCTCATACTACCCATTATTCTTTCCAACTGTACAAACCTTCTTCCTCTCTTATCCTACCTCTTTTATACATCCATCTCTCTCTCTCTCTCTCTCTCTCTCTCTCTCTCTCTCTCAGCCCAACTCTCCTTCTCTCCCCAGACCTACCTGGCGTTGTTACTGGTGGTGTTGGTATCAGCAGAGCCCACTTCTAAGGGCAAAGGCATAAGCGGTCGTCACTTGGGCTACGGAGGCTACGGGGGCCACGGAGGCTACGGAGGCTACGGAGACTACGGAGGCTATGGGGGCTACGGGGGCCACGGGGGCTATGGGGGCTACGGGGGCTACGGGGGCCACGGGGGCCACGGGGGCTATGGGGGCTACGGGGGCCACGGGGGCTACGGGGGCTATGGAGGCTACGGAGGCTACCCAAGCTATGGGCTAGGCTACGGGGGTCACCATGGTGGATTTGGTAGCCTCTTAGGTGGTTATGGCGGTGGTTATGGTGGCTATGGGGGCCATGGGGGCTATGGGGGCTACGGGGGCTATGGGGGCTATGGTGGCTATGGTGGCTATGGCGGCTATGGGGTCTACGGCAAGTAAGAGAGTCTAAATGGAAGAGTGAAGAGTGTGGCAAGAGTTTTTCACCTTCAGTTAGTCAAGCAAATTAAGTTATTCTGTCCCTCCCATACACTTCCTTCACCCTGCCTCACCCTTATCACCACACTGCATCCTTATCATCAGCTGGAGGCGGTTTAGCGAGGCCTCCTTATCCTCGTATCCATCTTGTATCACTGAGGGATATACAGTTCTTATTTATTACTTTCTAAACCAAATAAATCTATGAGGAATTTGAGGTTGTTTGAAGTTCCTACTCTTGTACCTTTCTTCTCCAAAATCCCCAATCACTGCCCCCAATCAGGTAAAATTTCCTGCTTCCAGACGATTTTATTCAGCTTCAGGGAGGGTTAGGGAAGACGTGAACAAGAAGGGAGCATTCAGGGAGCGCATACCCCCGCTAACGATGACACAGAACCACTCAGATCACCATCAAACTTAACTCTTCCTTCACCCACGACCCACACATCCACAAAATGCCATCGAAATCCACCAATAAATTTGTTGAGAGATCTTGGCAATAAACAGACAAACAGGTAAACAAACAAACAAACAAACAAACAGGCGTGAATGCATAACCTCCTCCAAACAATGATGTAATTTTGTTTGTTTTTTCTTTCGTTAATTATCGTAATAAAGTTAATTGATATGTATGACTGAAATTGATGTGAAAATAGTTCCTTGGCGTATTGTCGAAGCTGAGATAGATAGATAGATAGATAGATAGATAGATAGATAGATAGATAGAGAGAGAGAGAGAGAGAGAGAGAGAGAGAGAGAGAGAGAGAGAGAGAGAGAGAGAGAGAGAGAGAGAGAGAGAGAGAGAGAGAGAGAGAGAGAGAGAGAGAGCAGAAGAAGAGAAGCGAGGGTTGGGAGTGAAAGGAATGTTAGAGAAGAATATTGGAACGAGAGAGAGAGAGAGAGAGAGAGAGAGAGAGAGAGAGAGAGAGAGAGAGAGAGAGAGAGAGAGAGAGAGAGAGGGATATTGTGAAACTTCTACAGGTAACACACGTAATATTGTCGAAGGTGAGTCTAATTAACCTGCCTTACTTACCTGGTATGTGTGGGAGGTGGTTGGTGTGGATTGGTTGTTGTTGCTGCTAGCTCTTTAGTGTATCAAAATAGTAATAATAATAATAATAATAATAATAATGATAATAATGATAATAATAATAATAATAATGATTTTTATGGTTACTATTACTACTACAACTACTATTGCTACTGCTGCCACTAACTATTATTATTATTATTATTATTATTCCTGCTCAGGACGATGATAGAATTCCCAGTTGACCTATTGTGAGTGACTGAGCTCGTGTGTGTGTGTGTGTGTGTGTGCCATAACTCCTCTTCGAGACTTTGATGGATCTGAGTGAAACGTCTCAAGTGTGTTCGTCTGGTTACCCTCAAGGTCTTACTCCATACACAATTTTCCAAGCACGACCTTTAGGGTGGGTCAGCTCCTTTCACCTAATGACAGTAAAAAAAAAAAAAAAAAGGTGAAAGGAAACGAGATTATTGACTTGATATCTTAGTTCATGTAGTGTGACCCCCTCAGTGATTCTTGGGGGGGTTCAGGCCCCTACCCCAAAATAAAAAGATTAGAAATAGAGGATTGTGAGCACTCGAAAATCAACGAAGCTTCTCAGGTAAATTCGTCTGGTTCCTTCATAGAATTTTCCATAGTTATTTTCAGTTGGGTCCGTCTCTCGCCAATATATAAAAAAAATACACAATAGGGGAAGGAGGATAGATACCGTTTGGATAGTATAAGTTATAGAATGGGCTACCTTCTACTAACTACCCCTACTACTACTACTCCTACTACTACTACTACTACTACTACGATTCCCCGAGCGTAGTCTGGGATATCGCCCCCTAACCCAAATTTACAGTCACTTGGCTTGTACATCGGCACTCTCACTTCTTATATAATGCAGTAATATCATTTTGTAAGGGTTTCAGATCGGTGTGTATGTTCCAGGATTGGGTATGAGGTCTCCATGCTTCCTCTCAATGCATGGGAAAAAGTTGCACGTCTGGTTTATATATATACATTTTTTTTTGGGGGGAGGGGTGTATGAGAAGAATGTTTTCAAGAGAAGGTAGTTTAGGTATATTGCAAAACACACACACACACACACACACACACACACACACACACACACGGACACCCCCCACACGCACACAAACACCAACATCCACTCACCCACCCACCCACCCACCCACACACACACAATGACACCCCCCACCCACCCACACACCGACACCCCCACACACATACACCCGTCCACCCTCCCACCTTCCCAACCACCCACACACACACACATCCGCACACCCACACCCACACACACACAATGTTAATTCACGGTCACTTACCCTCGCTGTTCATTCATCCTCCCAGCTGGTCATTGCGTTCCAGGTGGTCAGTGTGTTCCAGGTGGTCAGTGTGTTCCAGGTGGTCAGTGTGTTCCAGGTGGTCATTGTGTTCCAGCTGTTTTAATCTCGATACAACAATTAAGTCTTTCACTTCCACAGCCTTTACATCCGCTTTATGTGTATATATAAATGTAACTCTAAATATCTATCTGTGTGTCTGTCTATTTGTGTGTTAATATACAGACACACACACTTACATACAAAGGCACACACACATAAGCACATACACACACGCAGAGAGAGAGAGAGAGAGAGAGAGAGAGAGAGAGAGAGAGAGAGAGAGAGAGAATGACAGGTTGATAAATGTATGTGTGTGTGTGTGTGTGTGTGTGTGTGTGTGTGTGTGTGTTCAGAGAGTTACATAGAGTTACATAGATACACAGACCACACAGACCTTACGGTCCCTACGAGGTGGTCCGGCCTTAATCCTAATATAGTGCATAGGAGCAGGAGAAAAGGATAGCACAGCAGAAGGCTCTCTCCCCCACCCTCCAGACCCTCCGGCATTTGCCGTAGAGGAAACAAGAGAGGAAGTAATACCTTGCAGAAATGAAAAACCTGAAGGAATTTTATAGGCTCGGCAGAAAGTAGAATAATATGGAAAAGGAAAATTTGGGCATACAGCCACATACTTACTCTATGCATGCAATTTTTTTTTTTTTTTTATCAAAGGATGAATAGAATGTTTATCTATTATTTATATTCTACAATATTGTCTGTGTCTAATAGACACATGAATGCAGACGCGAATATGCAATAATTGCTCCATCCTAACTAAACGATACCAATTGCGTCGAGATACATGTCGTCTCTTTTTAAACATATTTATGGTACCACTCTCAATCACATTCCCAGGGAGTTTATTCCACTCGCTTACAACAGAGTAAGTGAAGAAGTTTTTGGTTGTATCAAGATTAGCCCTCCTTGCTTGCAACTTCATACCATTTCCTCGAGTTACAGTCTCGGCAATTACTGTGAATAGCTTGTTTGAATCAGTATTACTGAAGCCTTTTAGCATCTTAAAACATTCAATCAGTTGTCCCCTGAGTCTCCGTTTTCTAAGAGAGAATAGGTTTAATTCCTTGAGTCTCTCGAGGTATGGTTTATTCCTCAGGGACGGGATTAACTTGGTAGCCCTACGCTGGACCGCTTCCAGTATTTCTATATCTTTAATTAGGTGAGGCGCCCAAAACTGCACTGCAAACTCTAAGTGTGGCCAGACTATGCTTTTGTATAGGGGGATTACAATATCTTTGCTTTTATATGTAAAATGTCTTTTGATGAAGCCTAGGGTCCTGTTGGCTTTATTGGCGGCAGAGATACATTGATTCGAACATTTCAGATCGTCTGAAATTAGTACGCCTAGATCCTTAACTAGTGAGGACTTGCTAATGATTTGGCCCTTCATTTCGTAATCATACCTGTTGTTTTTCTTCCCACATTGCAGTACCTGACATTTGCTTATATTGAAGGGCATTTGCCATTTTTCTGACCAGCTGATAATTTTATCAAGGTCATTTTGAAGGCTAATTCTGTCTTCTTCAGTTAATATAGTGTTGCCGATTTTTGTGTCGTCTGCAAATTTAGAAATGAAGTTGTTTAGACCAACATCGATATCGTTAATATACATAATAAATAGGACTGGTCCCAACACTGATCCCTGAGGAACACCACTGGTCACTGGAGCCCAGTCTGACTCTACTCCATTTATAACGACTCGTTGCTTTCTTTCACTTAACCAGCCAGAGAGAGAGAGAGAGAGAGAGAGAGAGAGAGAGGGAGGGAGAGAGAGAGATACATGTGTGTGTGTGTGTGTGTGTGTGTGTGTGTGTGTGTGTACAGGGAGGTCCCCTTATAACACTCACATGTAAACTCACCTGCCAGTGTATAATTAGTCGTGAGAACGGATCAGTCTGCTGGTATGGGCGTGCTGTTGGTGTGGCACTGGGAGTAGGAAAGGAACAGACAATGCAGGAACGACACTGATATCACTGAATCAGCCGTCACCAGAGCACACAAATAATGGCCAGCAGAGTGGAAGGGGGCGGTACATGAATACCACATCCATATCTCCATTGCTACATATATCTTCCTCAAACAGTCAATCAATCTATCAATCAGTATCTATCAATCTATCTACCAATATGTTATTTGTTTGTAAGTGGTAATTCTCTTTATCCATTATCCATGATCAACAGACTTTGAACATATGACATGGTTTAAAAAGTTCACTAGTCAGTTCTTACATCCATCAACCTGACAATCTTCCGCAGGAATACCCTCTAATTTTGAACAATATCCAACTCAGTCCTGCCTCATCTTTAAACATACTTGGGGTTTCATTTTCCTGGGACTTATCTTGGAAAGATCATATTACTTCTCTTGTAAAATCCGCTTCCAAGAGATTATGTGCGCTAAGCCGACTTCGTACCTTCTTTACTCCTGCACAGTTGTTGACTCTATACAGGGGTTTTATTCACCCCTGTGTAAAGTACAACTCTTGTGTGTGGGGGGGCTCCCCACATACAGCTCTTCTCAATAGGGTGGAGTCAAAGGCTTTTCGTCTCATTAACTCTCCTCCTCTTACTGGCTCCCTTCAACCTCTGTCTCTTCGTCGCACTGTTGCATCTTTATCTCTTTTCTGTCGCTGCATCAATGGTCACTGCTCCTCTGAACTATCTGCTTGCATTCCTCCACCTCTACGACGGGCGCGTAGCACCGGATTAGCAAAAAACTCTCATTCCTTTTCTCTCCAACTCTCTAATTCAAGAGTTAACCGTTACTCCCAGTCCTTCATTTATGCAACAGGTAAACTCTGGAATTGTCTCCCTCTGTCTGTATTTCCTACTGCCTATGACCTCCAGTCTGTCAAACGCAGTGTGTCCAGGCATCTCAAAATGCATCGATCTTGCATTTGGCTCTTTGTTATCTAGTTTTCATTTTTTCTTGGAAGGAACAATTTGTAGGTTCCTGATGGCCTTGGGTTCCTTCTTCCTTGCATAAAAAATTTTCCTGACCCATCGCCATGCTATTACCTGGTAACCTTGATGCCTAAACCCAGATCCATGCTATAAAATCCCTCAAAGGCCAGTGTGTGTGAGAATAGGTATTGTGCTGAGTCATGGTTACAGGTGTTGGCCTCTGCAATTGCTCACCTTTGAGATATAATTCTGCCTACGTGACCTGACAAGATGTATTTCCGCCTCTGCGACCTGACAAGTGTATAAATAGGCCAGCGTGTGACTAGACTGGCATCATAGGCACAGACCCACACAAACTGCCAACATGAAGTTTGTAAGTCAACCAATAATAATACTAATGTTATACCAAAATGATAACCAGGAGTAGTATTTGTTATATACCCATCAAGTAATTAGGAGCAATATTACAACTGTCATGCATCATCAAAATACGAAGAATATTACTGCTATTACACAAACACGCTAAGGAGCAATATTACAACTGTCATGCATCACCAAAATAGGAAGAATATTACTGCTATTACACAAACACGCTAAGGAGCAATATTACTAGTGCTATATACCCATCAAAATACAAGAAATATTACTACTTTTATATACCTACCAACACAGGGAGGAATATTGCCAATGTTATATATGCACCTCAATATATATTAAAGATTTTTTAGTCAGTCTCACTGTCAATGTCTTAGGAGGGAGAGAGACTTTTAAGTGATCATATTAAGATTGTTTAAGAAGGAAGGATAATTGTGAGAAACCATATACTGAATGTTTTAGTCATAATCACACTCTGGATTGACTTTCCCTCCCCCTCCCTCCCTCCCTCCCTCTCTCTCTCTCTCTCTCTCTCTCTCTCTCTCTCTCTCTCTCTCTCTCTCTCTCTCTCAGCACCTCTCTCCTTCTCTCCCCAGACCTGCCTCCTGCTGACACTGATGCTGGTGGTGGTGGTATCGGGTCAGCCTAACATAGCCAAGGGAAAAGGCTTGGCTGGTTCTCGCTTCATCTACTCCCCTGTGAGCTACGTGGGCTACGGAGGAGGACATGGAGGCTACGGAGGTGTCCATGGGGGAGGATACGGAGGATACAGGGGCTATGGAGGCTACGGGGGCTACCCAAGCTATGGTGGAGGCTACGGGGGTTACTCGGGTGGATTTGGTGGCCTCTCCAGCGGCCTCATCAGTGGCCATGGCAGTGCTTATGGTGGTTATGGTGGCGGCTATGGTGGCGGCTATGGGGGCTATGGGGGCTACGGCCACGGCTGGTAAACTTCACAAGCCAAACAGAGTCTAAATGGGAGTTTGGGTGGAAAGTGTGGCAGAGTTTTTATCTTCAGTTAGTCAAACAAGATAAGTTATTCCGCCCCTCCCATCCACCCTTATCACCACATGACATCCTTAGCATAAGCTGGAGGAGGTTTAGCGATGCCTCCTTACCCTCATGTCCCTTTCGAAGGCTAGGGTGATATGCTATTCTTATTTCTGTACATTATTTCTCTGCTAAAATATATGTAAATAATACGAGATTGATTGACTTATTCGTTTTACCTTTCTGTACCACGGTGGAGAGGGAGGCCTTCACGTGGTGGCTCTGATATAACTAGTTGGTGGTGCTGCCTGGTTATACAGACGTCCCTCAACTCTCTCCTTATCCACCTACAAGGGGATGATGGACTGCAGGAGGGCAACTTCAGCCTGCAGTCCACTGGGTTCTCATCCGTTTGTGACTTGGGGTTTTGGTTACCACAACTACTACTATTATTACTACTACTACTACTACTGGTACTACTATTACTACACTACCTCATTTACTACTACTGCTACTACTACTACTACTACTACTACTACTACTGTAATACACTACCTCATTTGCTACTACTACTACTACTACTACACTACCTCATTTACTACTAGTGCTGCTACTACTACTACTATTACTACTACTACTACATATAAGGCCAGGGAGCTGCCTCCTTATATTGGTGCCACCGCGTGAAGGTGTCCGTCCATAGCACCAAAATCTCTAAGTAAGCCACAGGTTAATTCAGACCCTTTGCTTAAAGAATTGAATCCCTTTGTTATAAGATGGTGGTGTAGTCAGTAATATAACAGTTGTAGGGGCGTATTCAGAACTGCAGGAAGGGAGTTGGATTCCACTACGTAAACATCATTGGCCAAGAATACTGAGAGAGAGAGAGAGAGAGAGAGAGAGAGAGAGAGAGAGAGAGAGAGAGAGAGAGAGAGAGAGAGAGAGAGAGAGAGAGAGAGAGAGAGAGAGAGAGAGAGAGAGAGAGAGAGAGAGAGAGAGAATTAACACTGTGAAAGGATCCCCTTAAATTCTTCGATAATATTCGTCATAAAACACTATGCCACAATAATAATAATAATAATAATAGTAGTAGTAGTAGAAGTAGTAGTAGTAGTAGTAGTAAGAAGAAGAAGTAGAAGAAGAAGAAGAGGAAGAAGAAGAAGAAGAAGAAGAAGAAGAAGAAGAAGAGGAAGAGGAAGAGGAAGAAGAAGAAGAGGAAGAAGAAGAAGAAGAAGAAGAGGAAGAAGAAGAAGAAGAAGAAGAGGAAGAAGAAGAAGAAGAAGAAGAAGAAGAGGAAGAAGAAGAAGAAGAAGAAGAAGAAGAAGAAGAAGAAGAGGAAGAAGAAGAGGAAGAAGAAGAAGAAGAAGAAGAAGAGGAAGAAGGAGAAGAAGAAGAGGAAGAGGAAGAAGAAGAAGAGGAAGAAGAAGAAGAAGAAGAAGAAGAAGAAGAAGAAGAAGAGGAAGAAGGAGAAGAAGAAGAGGAAGAGGAAGAGGAAGAAGAAGAAGAGGAAGAGGAAGAAGAAAAAGAAGAAGAGAAAGAGGAAGAAGAAGAAGAAGAAGAAGAAGAAGAGGAAGAGGAAGAAGAAGAAGAAAAAGAAGACGAAGAAGAAAGTATAATGGCTCCACTGAGAAGGTTCCCCCCCCTTTTTTTAAGAAAATAATTAAATAAGTTGATTAGAGAAACAATTAAAAAAAAACTGACGCATTTGCCTTTCACTAGAGGTATGCCCTGTTAAAACACAAAGAACGCTATACTGTTGCAACCCTCCACCTGACCAAGCACATACCGCCCCCACCTCCCTGCACACTTACCCATGCGCATAACGGCCCTCCCATCAACCCCCTCTGTAAAACACATCAAAAGGCACCAGTTGGCTATAAGACTCATAACTATGTGAAATTCCATGACTCTGTAGTGAATACTGTCCGAGTTTTGGCTTCAGATTCCTTGTGCAGGTCGCATTGAAATCTAAAGAAAAAAAATTAAGACACTGATTCTAACTCTCAAAAGGCACCAGTTCACTGTAAGGGAAATAATTATGTGAAATTTCATGACTCTATAGGTAATACTTTATGAGTTTTGCTCCAGAAACGAAATTTTTACGTCCAGCCACCCAACTCTACAGATGGACACCAGTGATAACAATACTCTCCTCTGACCTTGCTAGGTGGAGGGTAAAAAGTATTAGTATCTTCCCAAAGTCCAGCGAATACTCAGAAGAAGAAATGCAGGTATCTGAAAAAACACACCAGTAAAGATTGGATTTTCCACTTTATTTCGCCTGTTGTCATTTTTTTTTTTTTTTCGATGGAACAGGGAAGCTAGTTGCTTCTCTGACTGTGCATCGTAAAGTGGAAGCCAGATGTTTGGATTATTTGCTACTGCTTCTGTATAACAATATTTATTGTCAACAGTTTCAACTGCAAGCACAATACACAAGAAGGAACATTGCCTTGCTGTGGTAATGAAGCTTGTGTATCCCAGTGTTCAGCAAAAGTAGAACTGAAACCATACTGTACTTTGTTTTTACTAAATCAAAACTAAAAAGCACAATCTTAGACTTTACTTCAGGTCAGCGATTCATCATACACAATCCTCGTTAAGCAGCAATCACATTCATAAAAGCTCTAACACCTTTGAAGCTTTGAACTGGTGAACCGAGATACCGTCCTTCCACGCTGTTTGCATTCTGGTGATAGTTTATTTAGGATCTCACTGGCTTGGACACAGTTTAGAGGAAGTATGAGGGAACTATTTTCCATGTCTGTAGAGTGGCAGATGCTAATACTGATTTGCTTCATTACGGTAATTAGTGATACAATGAACACTGACTTTCGAAACCCGGTGACGCCATTGTTTGATTTAGTAGATGAGCAGCACGTTCCATAATTGTCTGACTAAAAGTTGAACTAGTATTATTGTGCCATATTCTAGAGTTATTGATAGATATATTGATTCACTTTATTACTATAAAATGACGATGCAGTGAACAATGAATTTCGAAACTCGCCGATCCCAATCTCAGATCCCTCCAAATTTTCAGAGCATAGTATATTTGATTAAAAGGTGAAAAAAATGTCAAAAACTGTTTAGGCAGAAAGATAGGGGTAGATAGAAGGATAGATAGATAGGTAGTAAAGGAATAAATACTTCAAACTTGTACTCTTTACATATATTTAAAAAGAAAAAAGTACAAAAATGAAAATTGTATACAACTTGGAGACTTCAAGTGCAAATGAGGACAAGGAAACACTTATAAAACTCCTCACAGTGATGCTAAGGATGTCATGTGGTGATAAGGGTGAGGTAGGGTGATGGCAGTGGATGGGAGGGGCGGAAAAACTTATCTTGTTTGACTAACTGAAGATAAAAACTCTGCCACACTCTCCACCCAAACTCCCATTTAGACTCTGCTTGGCTTGTGAAGTTTACCAGCCGTGGCCGTAGCCCCCATAGCCGCCATAGCCGCCACCATAACCACCATAACCACCATAAGCACTGCCATGGCCACTGATGAGGCCGCTGGAGAGGCCACCAAATCCACCCGAGTAACCCCCGTAGCCTCCACCATAGCTTGGGTAGCCCCCGTAGCCTCCATAGCCCCCGTATCCTCCCGCATGGACACCTCCGTAGCCTCCATGTCCTCCTCCATAGCCCACGTAGCTCACAGGGGAGTAGATGAAGCGAGAACCAGCCAAGCCTTTTCCCTTGGCTATGTTAGGCTGACCCGATACCAGCACCACCAGCATCAGTGTCAGCAGGAGGCAGGTCTGGGGAGAGAAGGAGAGATGTGCTGTGAGAGAGAGAGAGAGAGAGAGAGAGAGAGAGAGAGAGAGAGAGAGAGAGAGAGAGAGAGAGAGAGAGAGAGAGAGAGGGGGGGAGGGAGGGAGGGAGGGGGAGGGAAAGTCAATCCAGAGTGTGATTATGACTAAAACATTCAGTATATGGTTTCTCACAATTATCCTTCCTTCTTAAACAATCTTAATATGATCACTTAAAAGTCTTTCTCCCTCCTAAGACATTGACAGTGAGACTGACTAAAAAATCTTTCATATATATTGAGGTGCATATATAACATTGGCAATATTCCTCCCTGTGTTGGTAGGTATATAAAAGTAGTAATATTTCTTGTATTTTGATGGGTATATAGCACTAGTAATATTGCTCCTTAGCGTGTTTGTGTAATAGCAGTAATATTCTTCCTATTTTGGTGATGCATGACAGTTGTAATATTGCTCCTTAGCGTGTTTGTGTAATAGCAGTAATATTCTTCGTATTTTGGTGATGCATGACAGTTGTAATATTGCTCGTAATTACTTGGATGGCTATATAACAAATACTACTCCTGGTTATCATTTTGGTCTAACATTAGTAATATTATTGGTTGACTTACAAACTTCATGTTGGCAGTTTGTGTGGGTCTGTGCCTATGATGCCAGTCTAGTCACACGCTGGCCTATTTATACACTTGTCAGGTCGCAGAGGCGGAACTACATCTTGTCAGGTCACGTAGGCAGAATTATATCTCAAAGGTGAGCAATTGCAGAGGCCAACACCTGTAACCATGACTCAGCACAATACCTATTCTCACACACACTGGCCTTTGAGGGATTTTATAGCATGGATCTGGGTTTAGGCATCAAGGTTGTAAGATAATTATTGAGTGGTAGATCAGGAAATCAGGAGTGAAGTTTTTTTAATTTTAAGTCATAGTAGAATTTGTTTAAAGGTTGTGTGTGTGTGTGTGTGTGTGTGTGTGTGTGTGTGTGCTAATTCCACCATAATCCCTAACATTTCCCAACACACGCTGATGTATTATGATGGATAGGTGATCCCGTTTTCTATTCCCCAGGGTAACTAATACAATGTCCATCAAAACAGCCCATTCCCTGTATCTCACCACAGTAATACCCTCACCACATCATTATTTTCTTTGTTTTAACTCTACCTATCTCTGAATAACTTTACTGAACTTTCAAATGATCTCTGCTATAGTGCGTTTACTGTAACCTGACAGATGATGGCCAGGTGTAGTCAGATTGGAGGGCTGATTTGACTAGTGACCAAGGAGACTCATTCGTACCTCATAACCACGTCTCATGAACTGGAAAATAAGAGGACGATATTTCATTGCTCTCTCTCTCTCTCTCTCTCTCTCTCTCCTTCCTAATATTTTCACCTTGGCTTTGAACAACTCTGGCTCTTTTCATCTTCCTCTTTTTCCTTAGTCAGTTACTCTCTTCTTACTCTTTTCGTCTTCTTCCTCCTCTTCCTCATACGTTCCTAGTCTTCTCTTTTCTTCCTCCTCCTCCTCTCTTTCTCTTTTCCTTATATTCCCTTTGTTTCTTAGTCTTTAATTTCTCTTCTTCTTCTTCTTATCCTCCCCCTCCTCCTCCTCCTCCTTCTTCTTCTTTTCCTCTCTTCTTCTCTTCTCTCTGCAACCTCTCCTCTCTGCTTCCTTCGCCCTCTTTTACTCCGGTCTTCTCTCCTCGTCCTCCACCTTCTCCTTTTCCCTCCTCTTCTCTCCTCTCTCCTCTTCCTCTTCCTCTCTCTCTTTTTCATTTTCTTTCTCTTTTCTTGTTATATATTTTTCTTTCTCTGATATCCTTATTCCTCTTCAATTTTAGTATTCTCTCTCTTTCTCTCTCTCTATATGTGTGTGTGTGTGTGTGTGTGTGTGTGTGTGTGTGTTTATTCGGTGTGCATGAATTAGATATTATATTCTTTTTGCCCTCGATTTATTTGATGAAAATGAGAGAGAGAGAGAGAGAGAGAGAGAGAGAGAGAGAGAGAGAGAGAGAGAGAGAGAGAGAGAGAGAGAGATTTGTGTTACCCCTCTAGTTGTAAAAGTCTCTACAAAGTCAGAAAGAGAGAGAGAGAGAGAGAGAGAGAGAGAGAAAGGAAAAACGAACTCTAATCCTGGAGACCTAAGTAGTCAATAAATCACCAGACTAAATCGCTCAAAATAATGTGCTTGACCCTCTACAGTCACTCTGGTAGGGATTTTCATGGATTACAAAAAGTTGCCCAATTAATCCTAGTGCCAACGGCCATACCACGTTGAGTACACCGCTTCCCGTCCGATCAGCGAAGTTAAGCAACGTTGGGTCTGGTTAGTACTTGGATGGGTGACCGCCTGGGAACACCAGATGCTGTTGGCATCCCTACGTGTCAAGTGGGGTTGGTGGAGGATTAGTGCCCCTCCCTGTAAAACAATTAACTCTAAGCCCTTGGCCACCCCGTTTGGGATACATGGCGTCTGGCAATGAATGAATGAAACTTGGCCTGTACTTTCTTCGGGTAAGGAAGCTCCCTAACACCTTTTCCTCACCGATTCATTTTTGGATATGGTTGGCTAGCATCACCTTCTAAGTTATTGATGCACATGATGGTGATATTGGAAGGATTTAAGTAACACAAAAGAAGACGGGATGAAGTAATAAGCAAAATAAATCGCTCAGGAAGAGGTGTTAGGGAGACGTGCCTTAATCTCACATCCCACACCTCACTCCACACCCCAGTGTTTCCTCTCCCAGTACTCCACACCTCTCATTCTACTCTCACACTCCACACTACTCTATTCCACATCTCACGTCCCATCACTCCACACTCCTTCGTCCTCTACACCCAACGCAGCCCCCTCCCCTTCCCTCCAAGCCTCATTCCCACGCCTACACACATTCCACACTCAACAGAAACCCTCTTACTCCTCACCCCACACCACACATCTCCACACCCCATTCCTGACACCTCCACACCTCACCATACCATAACACCCCATACCTCACAGCTCTCATCTCCACACTTCACCACACCCCATATCCACACCTTCACACTCTACACCCAATAACCAAACTCCACACTTCAGACTCCACACCCTTCACTCCACTGCTCACACTCCACACCCTGCACCTCCCACTCCAATTCCCTCCACTCCTATATCCCATTCTCTCACACTCAAATTCCACAGTTCATCTTATCTCGAGTTTCCTTTCCCAATACCCACACTCATCTTTCTCTCCTTGTCCTCCTCCTTCTCTTCCTCCTCCTCCTCCTTCTCCTCTTCCTCTTCCTATTTCTTCCCTTTTAGTCCCTTCTCATCTCGAATATTCTCACCCAACACCCACACTCACCTATCCCTCCTCCTTCTCCTCCTCTTCTCCCTCCTCCTCCTCCGTCTCCTGCTTTGGTTCTTCCCTCTTCCCGTTCACCATGGAGTAAATATAGGGACCTGCATATAACATCAATGGTTGTGGAAAAAAAATAATCAGGAAATGTTGTATTCTTCAATTAAAGAACAGAAAGGTGTATGTAAGCCTCCAGTCTAAAGATCATTAGGGAACACCTGTGTAGAAAGGTAACAGCTGTACGCTCTCTCTCTCTCTCTCTCTCTCTCTCGCCTAATGACAATTCATTTTCTCTCCTTTTTCTTCCACTCTCACTTGTCTTGTTTCTCACTTTCCCGGTGTGTGTGTGTGTGTGTGTGTGTGTGTGTGTGTGTGTGTGTTTTGCATGTCAGGTATATTAAGTGTGTGTGTATGTGTGTGTGTGTGTGTGTGTGTGTGTGTGTGTGTGTGTGTGTGTGTGTGTGT
Organism: Coenobita brevimanus; assembly: GCF_032717465.1. NCBI lineage: Eukaryota > Metazoa > Arthropoda > Malacostraca > Decapoda > Coenobitidae > Coenobita > Coenobita brevimanus. The sequence continues at coordinate 32,968,316 of NC_137062.1, read as the reverse complement.
GTGTGTGTGTGTTTGCATCTCGGGTATAATTATAATAATATTAATGATAATAATAATAATAATAATAATAATAATAGTAATGATAATAATAATAACAATAATAATAGTAATAATAATAGTAATAATAATAATAATAATAATAACAATAATAACAGAACCCTTATAGATAGCACTATAACCTATAAGATTCCCCAAACCGATAAAACACCGATACTTGACTATCTTCTGGTCCCGAACCGATACCGATTTTTTCTGCCGATATCGAAAAACCTGATATAGACGGAAAAAACATTAAACTACTTTTACTGAAGATCCAGTTCATTGCTTAGCCTGATTCTGTGTGTGTGTGTTGTTGCCTTGACTCTTTTTTGCTGTCTAATAAAGAAGAGTTTTACTGAAAGCCATTAAAGATTCGGAATAATTAGTGGGTGAGTGAGAAAGGAGAAAAATGAAGGCTAAAAGCAAGGAGTTGGGAGTGAGGTGAAGTGTATTGTGTACTGATGTGTGGGTATGGTGGTTGTATGGGTTTATGTACGTAAATGGTGTACACACGTGGGGGAAGTGCTCACTGCCATTAGACTTATTCTTTACCTTGAGGAAATTTGCTGGAGGTTTTGAGGGGGTAGCCTGTGACTCGACTGACTGTTTCTCAGAGCAATGGCTTAAATGTCAAGGTCTTAGAACAAGGTAAGCTTCGAGGTTGCCCTGTAGGGGGTGTCTTTAAGCTACGGTACTGCTGTGGGGCCTCTTAAATATTGTTATGAGACGCCCCTTGACCACTGTACCAAATCTAATGGAGATGTTAAGGGGTAACCCAGCCAAAACCTACAACTTTTCGAAATCATAGGACGAAAATGAAGGTCCCAAGGCAATGTCAATGTTGAAATTGTACTGTTGGTTTTAGTTTTAAGCTACTGATTTCAAACCTCGTAGATTTTTTTCACGAGGAGCCCGTCCACCATAGCGCCAAAACTGGTTCATATCGGAGAAAACTATGTGCGTACTGAGGGCCGGAACTGTTCTCACGGCTGCCCTGAGAACAGTCGCAGCCCCTTAATAACGAGCTTACCCTGTAGTCCACACCTTTCAACTTTCGCTCTGAATTTTCGTAGGTTTTGTCATGAGCAGCCCTTCGACATCTTTACCAAGTTTGGGTATTATTGGATAAATACTACGTGTATGCTGTGGACCAGAATTCTCACGTCTGCAGTGAGAATAGTTCCGGCCTCTTTATACTGAGACGTTTTTATCTTGTTTAAACATAAATTTTTACATCACAGTCCTCGTCTTCACTTTCCCACATTAATTTTCGCTTCTCAGTCCTGGTCCTCTGTCGTCTCATTTCCCCACATGGCCTGCTGCGGGGGCCCTAGGGTGCTTGGGCTGGACAACACACACACACACACACACACCTTGATGACCGCAGTGTGCCCCAAACTTTAGGCTGACAGCTTGAGGATGACCAAAGAGACCTGGTGCCCCTTGAAGAAAGACCTCTAGACCGAGTGGGTGTTGAATGAAACCTCTTTTAGCCAAGGATTCCAAGCTGACTGGCTGGATAGATTTATGACCTTGTTCCTGATGTCCTCCCAGCGTGAAGCTTCCTTGGAGGAGTGTGTTGGGTTGGTGTCCTTAGGTCCTTGCTGCCTGGCTCTTCGTTCTGGCTTGTGGGTCCAGTGTAGCAGCTCACACACACACACACACACACACACCAACTAAAATTTATCACTCAAGAAAAATCACTCCACCTTACCATCTCTCCACGGGGATGTTCCACTTTGAGGTTTGTGGGTCTTGTGTCACGCTGCCCTCTCCCCAGCCCTTATATATCACTGCCCAGTCACCTTCCAATGACCTGTTTCAATGCCGTAGAGTTTCTGGGCATAAGACTGGCCCATTTTCTTTTTTTTTTTAAGGTGATTTTTATTAACTGATGTCACGAGTGAGAATGATATAGGTCAGTGAAGAAACTCGTACATACATACATACATGCAAACATTCATACACACATGAATACATAGTTAAATATACGTGTTGGCAGTGGTATGTGCCCACCCCCTCCCCCTGTCCCCCCTCCACCTGACTCACAAACTCTCTCCTAGTCAGTTTCTTATTCTCCATCCTCTCCACATGGCCAAACCATCTCATAGCATTTCTCTTAACACATTCCATCACATCCACATCACAACACTTCTTTACTTCCTCATTTGTCTGTCTGTCTCTCCACGTAACTCCATATCCACATCAACACCACAACGCTCCTTTACTTCCCCATTTGTCTGTCTGTCTCTCCATGTAACTCCACATCTACATCAACACCACAACGCTCCTTTACATCCTCATTTGTCTGTCTGTCTCTCCATGTAACTCCACATCCACATCAACACCACAACTCTCCTTTACATTCACATTTGTCTGTCTCACCACGTAACTCCACATCCACATCAACACCACAACGCTCCTTTACTCCCTCATTTGTCTGTCAGTCTCTTAACTCATACTCTCATAGGCTCAGGTTCTCTCTCAAACCTAGGTTCAATTCAGCTTATCCTCTTTCATTTGCTTACGTTCTTTCTAAGGCTTACCATCTCTCACGTTTTCTGAAGTTTACGTTCTATCTCAACTTCACGTTCTCTTTTAAGCCCCCGTTTTCTTTCACCCTTGGTTGAGTTGCCAGTTAGGCGTTAGGTGTAATTTTTCGAAAAGAGGCGTCCGAGAAACAAGGCGAATATTTAGTGACGTCATGTTTGAAGTGTTCAGTGTAGGCCGAGCTGTGGAGAGGGAAGGTTGTGCATGGCTTCTCCTGGACGTTTTTCCTCATTAAGGGTAAATAATATGTACAAAAACCTATAGTATGTTAATTTAGACTTGGTTAATACGCGTGTGGGACAATATGGATAAATTTGAGCCAGGGGGATAGGTGTAATGTTGAGTTAGTTTGGACAGGCGCCGGGTTAGGGAGGAAGGAATGTTGATGTTGCTTTTCCGTGACATTTTTTCTTCATTAAAGGTAAAGTATATGGTAAGAAAATCCATGTATATTAACTTAGTGTGATATGCAAAGGAGTCAACATGGATGCACCTAAGGCAGGATGGTGGGTGGCTTGCTGGGTTGGTGTGTTTACTGAAATATAACTACCAGACAAGCTTGTGGTTGGGTGTGGTTGTTTGGTAGTTTGTGTGGTTACTCGAGGTGCCACTGGAAGCTCCGTAGCAACTCTTACGTAGGGACTTATTCTGAAAACTGTCGTAATCTATCGAAGGTCAAGGACAAATGGCAAAGGCAAATATTCGGCCCTTAGACCAGTTGGCTAGTACTGGTGTTGGTCTGAGTGTTCCTTGTAGAATGTGCTAATGTTGCTATTATTATTATTATTATTATTAGTTACTATTATTATTATTATTACGTGGAGAGAGACTGACAAACGAGGAAGTGAAGGAGCGTTGTGGTGTGGATATTGATGTGATAGGAAGCGTTAGGAGTAACACATTGAGGTGGTTTGGCCATGTGGAGAGGATGGAGAGCGAGAGACTAACGAGGAGAGTGTATGTGGGTGAAGTGGAGGGGGGGAGAGGGAGGGGGAGGCCAAGGATGAGAGGGAGGGATGGAGAGGTATATGAGAGAGGGTGGTGTCACGGTTTTTTTTTTTTTATAATATCACGGTATTTTTAAAATAAATGTTTAAATATTATTTAATTGATAATAATATTCAATAATATTAAAGAGCAGGGACAATGATTGTCTTGCTAAATCGAGCAACGATTCTCTAAGAACGAGAATTTATAAACTTTCTCAACAGTACACAGCAGAGACTAATTTTTTTTTTTTTTTTTTTATGTGTTTGACTCTGGGCATAGGCTTCACAGCCTGC
>NC_137062.1:32929444-32951944 GCF_032717465.1 Coenobita brevimanus | reverse complement strand
TTCTTATCACTGCTTTCAAAGAACCAGCAACCTTTCTTCCTTGTTGTACCCTTTGAAGCACTTCATCCTCCAAACCTCCATCCTTACTCATCACACTCCCCAAGTACTTAAAAGCACTCAGATTTTCAATTTCCTCATCCAGTCTCATTGTACATTCACTGACTTCATTTCTCTCGAAGACCATTACTTTACTCTTCCCTACATTCACCTTTAGATTCCGTTTCTTACACACTCTCTCTTACTCATTCACCAAGCCTTGCAGCTCCCCTTCGTCTTCACTTAACAACACAGTATCATCTGCAAACAACAGTACAGGGAGTTTCCAAACACTGCCCTACCTCATTAGGGCAGCTCCAACATCCACTGCCCTACCTTGTATCTCTTTTATAACTCCATCCATATACAGATTGAACAACCATGGAGACATGACACATCCAACCTTCAAAGAGAAAAATTCACTCAGTTCACTGTCCACACACTGCAGCCTTAGCACCCTAATACATACTTTTCACGGCATTCAACAACTTTCCATCTACTCCATATATTCTTGATACTTTCCACAGTCCTTGTCTATCCACCCTGTCATATGCTTTCTCCAAATCCATGAAAGCCGCATACAACTTCTTTCTCTTCTCTAGAAACTTTTCCATTAAAGACCTAAGAATGAATACCTGATCTACACAACCTGTTTCCTTCCTAAAACCTCCCTGTTCTTCTCCATCTAATGTCTGTTATTTCCCTAACTCTGTCATCAAGTATCCTACCATATACTTTTCCTATTACAATATGAAGACAAATGCCCCTAGGATTACCACACACCTTTTTTTCCCCTTTTCCTTTGTACAGGGGAATAACTATACCTGACTTCCCATCCTCTGGGACTCTACCCTCCTCCCAGGCCAATCTGCACATCTTCCACATCCATTCTACTACTATCTCTCACCCATGCTTCAGCATTTCACCACATACTCCATCAATTCCTGGAGCTTTCTCCATTTTAACTTTCTTCATTGCTTCCGCAACTTCCATCCTACCGATATCTTCCTCTCTTCTCACATCTCTCCGTTTCCCAGCCATTCCCCAGCCACTTATATTCACATTTTACTTTCATTCTCTATGTTCAACAGTTTCTTAAAGTGTTCTCTCCATCTGCTCACTTTTTCTCCCTTGTCCACTAGTAATCTACCATTTTTATCTTTCACTCCCCTGCTAACTTCTTTGACATCCTGTTTAACTTTCTTTACCTCTTTCCAGAACATTTTCTTACATTCCCTCCACTTTACACTCAGATTTCTTCCAAATTCCTCATCCACTCTCTTCTTACTCTCTCTTATTAATATTTTCACCTCACTCCTTCTCACTACACCGTCTCTCAACTTCTTCCACACCTCTGTTTCTCATCCACCCACTATATGCTTTCTTCATTTGTGCCACATCCTGTCTCACCTCTTCATTCCACCATGTTGTTCCTTGCATCCCCTTTCTCTTCACCCCACACACCACCTAACATGCTGCACATATTTCTTCTGTGAATATCCTGCACACACCTTCCACATCCCCCATTTGTTCCAATCCATATTTACCCAATCGCTCCTCCACTTCTCTCTTATTTTCTGTCTTTTTTTCCATCCTCTTGTAACCTTTCCACTCTCCTTCCATGAACTACTTCCTTCCATCCTTCCCCTCTTTTATTCCTCCATTTCATTTGAACCTTAATTCTCACCACCACCAAGTGGTGGCCAGAAAATCCACTCCCCCAACCTCTATATGCTCTTGCATCCATTACACACCTTCTCATCCTATCATCCACACACACATAATCAGTCATTGCTTTCCATTCATTCAATTCACCACCCACTCTTCTCATTACTCGCCACGTATACCTGTGGATCATTTTGTATCTGAAAAGGGTATTTTCTATCACCAACCCCCTCCCGGCACAAATGTCCACTAGAGCGCTGCTATTCTCATCCATCTCTACAGGCACACTCCATTCACCAACTCCTCCATCCACCTTCTCATTCCCTACTTTTTCACTCATATCTCCAATCAAAAACTCTCATTCCTTTCAGACTTTTCCATGCACGCTTGCACATTTGTCCAGAACTCTTCTTTCACTCTGCTTGCACGTTCATACATTGGCACATACACACACACAATCGCCCACATTTGTAGTCCAACTTTCAGTCTTTCCCACACAATCCTTGAGCCAACTGATCCATACTCTCTTATAATCTCCTTCCATCTCTTGCACACCGGAATACACACACTTTCTTTTGCCCTCTCATTCTCACCCAGTCCTGCGCATATACCCCATCCATACTCCCATTCTCTCACACTCTTACCTTATTATTTAGTTTCAGTTAATCCACATACATCCACTTTTGCACCCTCAAGCACCTGGACAATCCCTCTCTCTTTCACCTCATCATTTGCACCCCTTACATTCCATTTAGCAATCCATACCATGTCCTTTGGTCGGTCCTTGGTCGTCACCTTTTGGTCAGCCCAGGTCCGAGGCTTCTTATTTGTATTTTTAGTTAGTTGTTTTCCGAGGAGGGGCACTAACCCTCCGCCAACCCACTTGTTGTCACGTAGGGAACACGTGTTGGTTGGTTATAAGGTTACCACCCAGCGTTGTAAATGATTTCCTGGTTTACAGGAAATCATTTGGCTTGCCACTCAGTGTAGAGCTACCCTAAAAACAGAGTACCGCTACACTAAGTGGGTGGATGATGAGTGTCCCCACCTACCTCTTAGTCTAGTCTTAACATCTTCTAAGTCTCATCTTAATATCTTCTTAGTCTCATCTTAACATCATAGTTTAATCTTAATATCTTCTTAGTCTATAATCTTAATATCTTCTTAAGTTTGATTGAGGCTATTCGAACTGGAGGGGCTAGATGAAGGTTAATGAAGCTCCCTAACACCTCTTCCTTAGCGATTTATTTTTGGGTACGGTTGGCTAATACTCTCTTGTGGGTTAGGGAAAGTATGGCTGTGTCTGAAGGATTTGTACAGTATAACCCATGATCGGACAGTAAGGAGTAATAAGCAAAATAAATCGCTTAGGAAAAGGTGTTAGGGGGCTTCCTTGAGAATAGCGACCAAAGCCTTCATTAATCCATTTACTACTGCTCTTAGCCTGAATCCCTAACACCTCTTCCTCATTTATTTATTTTTGGATATGGCTGGTTAATATTCTTTTGTATGCTATTTATGCAGAGTAGGGCGATATTGGAAGTTTTTTTTTTTTTTTTTTACAAAGAAAAAGGATAATGTGGTGGAATAAACAAAATAAATCGGTTAGGAAGAGGTGTTAGGGATTTTTGTCTCGAGGGAGCAAGAATATAAGACATTTGTTTAAGATTCTTTTTTGTTTACTTATTTATTTATTTTTGTGAAGAGGTCAAGGTGTGTATGTTGGTGTGGTGGAGGAAGTTTTTGGTGTGTGGTGTGGTGTGGTGTGGTGTGGTGTGGTGTGGCTTGGTGGGGTGAGGTGAGGTGAGGTGTGGTATGGTGGGGTGATGTGTGGTGTGATGTGATGTGATGTGAAGTGATGTGAAGTGATATGGTGTGTGGTGTGGTGCGTGGTGTGATGTAGTGGGGTGGGGTGTGGTGTGATGTAGTGGAGTGGGGTGTGGTGTGATGTAATGGTGTGGGGTGTGGTGAGATGTAGTGGAGTGGGGTGTGGTGTGATGTAGTGGGGTGGAGTGTGGTGTGATGTAGTGGGGTGTGGTGTGATGTAGTGGAGTGGGGTGTGGTGTGATGTAGTGGAGTGGGGTGTGGTGTGATGTAGTGGGGTGGGGTGTGGTGTGATGAAGTGGTGTGTGGTGTGGTGTGATGTAGTGGGGTGGGGTGTGGTGTGATGTAGTGGGGTGGGGTGTGGTGTGATGTAGTGGGGTGGGGTGTGGTGTGATGTAGTGGGGTGGGGTGTGGTGTGATGTAGTGGTGTGGAGTGTGGTGTGGTGTGTGGTGTGGTGTGTGTGGTGGTGTGTGGTGTGGCTGTCAGGTGTATCCAGGTGGCACAGAAGTCGTTGCACCTCTTCCTAAGCGATTTATTTTGCCTCTTTCACCTACTGTTGATTCAAGTTATCATGTAAACAATGTCAAGAGATAGAGACAGCATACGAGTGGATATCAAGGTGTCATATGCAGAATAAATCGCTATGGAAAAGACATTACGATGTCTCTTATGCTACTTTGAATATAACCCTCGAGCACATAACATGTACCCTAGACAACAAAACTCATCCACACACCCAAGAGACTTTGCAGCAGGATCAGTGTTTCACGCCTGTCAATCTATACATGCTGCAACTGACACACCGCACATACAAAATCGGCATTATTTTGTGGCCTACCTCCAATGTCACTACATCCCTAATGCATCCACTAATCACAAACACTGCACAAGATGGAGTTACTTCCCACACACTTGCAGCCGGCTGCACATGGTTACACTCTCTCTGCTTTGACAGTATCGCCACCAGCCCTAGATATCATCACTTTTGTTGTATACGCATTTGCTCAAACCCTTGTGCCCCATTCCCTCTTTCCGTTCCTAAATCTTTCCCCCGTCTCCCTTTCATTCTCTGCAGTCAGTACAAGGTCATCATACATCCTCAACGGAGTCCATAGGTTATCTAAAGTTGCATGAGAACTTTAAGCACCATGATTAGCAATAAGAGGCTCAAGATTGACCCCTGATGAACGCCATCATTCACGAAAAACTCATCACTCAAATCTCCATTCACTCTCACTTGCGTGCAGGCACCCTTGCAACATTGCCATTGCTACTCTAACCAATCACACTTCGATCTCCAGCTTTCTCATTGCCCTGCCAAGGGACTCTGTCAAAGGCTTTCTCCAAATCAACGAAAACAAAGTACAGTTCCCTTTTCTTTCCAAAATATTTTTCCTAAAGCTGCCAGACCATGAATATGGCATCAGTAACCCCTTCGCCCGGCATAAACCCAAACTGCATCTCATCATTATTCATTCTTGCCCTTATCATACCTTCCAGGACTCTCTCCATACCTTCATTATCTGGGCCAAAAGTTTTATGCCCTCCCTGTGGGGGGGGGGGACAGTCTGGCCGCACTATGGGGTGGTACTACTACTCTGCGGCCAGGTTGTGTTGGGAAGAATTCTGCCACCGTATTCACTGCGTATCGTAAAAGGCGACTAAAAGGGGCGGGGTGAGGGGACAAGGGACCCCTCCTCTGTTTTTTAGTTCCTGCTGTGAGACAGGGAATAGAAAGAGAAGGGAGACTGAGTTATGCCCGTACCCTGAAGATTGGGTCTATGAATGTGCGTGGATGTAGTACGACTGAGGCTAAAAGGGAGGAGATTGGGAGAATGTTTGTGAGAAGAAAGTTGGATGTGTTAGCTCGAGTGAAGCAAAGATGAAAAGGAAAGGTGTCTATGTTTGGAAGTGTGAATGGAAGGATGTTAGGTGTTGATAGAGGAAGGGCAAGAGAAGGTGTGGCCTTGTTAGTGAGTCCGGAAGTGCAGCAGTGTGTCATTGAATGGAAGGAGGTGTCATCGAGACTGATGTGGGTGAAAGCGAAGTTTGAACGTGAGTTGTGGGTGTTTGTGAGTGCATATGGGCCTGGTAGTGAAAGGGATGAAGAAGAGAGGGAGTCTTTCTGGAATGATGTTGATGAGTGTCTGCAGAGTTTTGGAGCAAATGTGAATGTGGTAATGATGGGAGATCTGAATGCTAGAGTGGGAAATGTAGCAGTTGAAGGTGTAGTTGGTATGCAAGGTGTGCCTGGAAGAAATGAGAATGGGGAACGAATGATAGGGATGTGCATTGAGCGAGAGATGGTGATTGGAAATACCCTGTTTGAGAAGAATGATACAAGTATACATGGGTGAGACAGGAGGGTGGAAGGGTTGTTGATAGAGCTTTGATGGACTATGTGGTTGTGTCTAGGAATGTAATAGGAAGATTGTTAGATGTGAGAGTTTTGAGAGGGGAGGGTGGAGGTATATCTGACCACTACCTAGTGGCGGGAAAGTTGAGAGTAGGTAAGAGATGAGTGAGAGCTAGGAGAGCTAGGTGTGGCAGGGAGGTTTTGAAAATGAGTGAGTTGGATAAAAGAGAGAAAATGATAGAGTATCAGGAGAAATTGAAAGATGAGTGGAACGCAGTGAAAGATCAGGAGAATGGCAGTGTGGAGGAGGAATGGCAGTTGTTTAAGAGTGCTGTGGTGGGGCATGCAGAAGAGGTGTGTGGTGTGAGACGAGTGGGTGGTGGTGTAAGAAAAGGAAGTGAATGGTGGTGCGAGGAAGTAAGTATGGCTGTGGCTGAGAAGAGACGTGCATATGAAGTGTGGCTGCAGAAGAATGAGGTGTCATATGAGAGGTATAAGGAAAAGAGGAATAGGGCGAGAAGGGCTGTGGGTGATGCTAAAGTGGCAGCAGATGAGAGGTGGGGTAGGTGGTTGACTGAGAATTTTCAACAGAATGAAATGTTTTGGAAGGAGGTGAAAAGGGTGCGAAAGGGAGAGTCTGGGAAGGAAGAGCGAGTAAAAGCAGAGGATGGAAGGATGTTAACTGAGATGGATGCAGTAAGGAAGAGATGGGCGGAGTATTTTGAAAGATTGTTAAAGTTTAGGAGGAAAGGGAGACTGAGATTGTGGCAGGTGGAAGGGTGCAAGGCATAAATGAGTTGGGAGAGTTGAATGATTCTTTGATCACGAAGGAGGAAGTGCAGGAGGCAGTAAAGGAGATGAAAACAGGGAAAGCTGCAGGTATGGATGGGTGTGCTGTGGAATGTCTGAAAGGTGGTGGAGCGACTATTGTTGACTGGTTAGTAAGACTGTCGAACGTGTGTTTTATGAGAGGTATGGTGCCAGTTGACTGGGCAAGTGCTTGTGTGGTCCTGTTGTACAAAGGTAAGGGTGATAAGTATGAATATACTAGCTTTAGGGTATTAGTCTGTTGAGTGTTGTAGGTAAGGTGTATGGTAGAGTGTTGAGAGAGAGACGGTACAGAGGGAGTAATTGGTGATGAGCAGTGTGGCTTTAGGAGAGGGAGGGGATGCGTGGATCAGGTGTTTGTTGTGAGACAGGTGTGTGAAAAGTATTTATCGAAAGGCAAGGATGTGTTTTGGGAGTTCATGGATTTAGAGAAAGCGTATGATAGAACTGACAGGGAGGCTTTGTGGACTGTTTTAAGATTGTATGGACGATTGTAGGTTACTAAAAGGGATGAAAAATTTTTATGTAAATAGTAGAGCGTGTGTAAGAGTGGGAAATGCTGTGAGTGATTGGTTTCCTGTGACAGTGGGGCTGCGACAGGGATGTGTGATATCGCCTTGGTTGTTTAATTTTTATATGGATGGTGTTGTAAGGGAGGTGAATGCAAGAGTGTTATGTGGAGGTCTGAGTCTGGTGAATGTTGATGGTGGAGAGTGGAATCTGAAGCAGCTACTGTTTGCAGATGATACTGCACTGGTGGCTGATTCAGAGGAGAGATTGAGACTGTTGGTAGAGGAGTTTGGAAGGGTGTGTGAAAGGAGAAAATTGAGGGTAAATGAGAATAAGAGTAAAGTGATGAAGTGTATGAGGTTGCTAGATGGTAGGAGGATGAATATAGTTTTGAATGGCGAGTTGCTTGAGGAGGTAGAGTGTTTTAAATATTTAGGGTCACATGTTGCTGTGGATGGAAGAATAGATACAGAAGTGAAGTTTAGAATGAATGAAGTAGGAAAGGTGCTGGGAGGAATGAAAAAAGTGTTTAGATGTCGTTCACTTAGAATGGATGTAAAGAGAAGGCTGTATGAGGGTGTTGTGGTACCGACTGCGTTATATGGGGCTGAAACATGGAATATGGGTGTAGCAGAGAGGAAAAGTTTGAATGTAATGGAGATGAGGTGTCTGAGGAGTATGTGTGGAGTGACGCCAATGGATCAAGTGAGAAATGATGAAGTGCGAAGGAGAACTGGAGTTGTTCGGGAGATGGCTGATCGAGTTGAGCAGAGGGTGTTGCGATGGTTTGGGCATATGGAGAGAATGGATAATGAGCGATTGGTGAAAAAGATAACTGGATTGGATGTGAGAGGTGTAAGGCTGAGAGGGAGACCACGAATAGGATGGATGGACAGTGTGAAGAGAGTGTTGGATGCGAGAGGGATGTCTGTTGAGCAAGGAAGAGTGGCTGTGCGTGACAGAAATGACTGGAGAGAAATTGTGAATGAATAAATGATGACACAGCCCTGAGGGGAAATTTTCCCTCATTTGATCTGATCAGCTGATCAGGTCAGGTGCAGGTAAGATGGATCCATTATGATGTGGCAGGGGTAAACCAGCTCTGCTGTCAGGCTCTGATGCAGATGTCGCTGATTGCACTGCACAACCCTCATGCGGTGTGGTGCGGTGAGGATCTGTCCCTTCTCCCCCTGGGGCTTAGATGCGGATGAATGTGTGTGTGTGGATGAGTAGATTGGGAGTGTGTCGTCCTGTCTTGGCTACCTCCCTTTCTCTGGGGGAGGAGGGCTAGGTATAGAGATAGATAGATAATTTCATTCCAGGACATCACCCATTTTCTTGTACACATTTACAGTCACACTCTTCAGCCAGTCATCTGGGACAACACACTCATATATAATCGAATTTATCAGGTCAGTAACTAAACCCACTGCTGTATCTCATGATCTCTTCAGCATTTCAGCAGTCAACCCAGACACACATGCCACCCTCCTCAACTGCATCCTAAATACAGTATTACCCACCTCACAGTAGCAGCATCAGTGAAAGGCCTCGGGGCAAACACTGGATCCACTGACTCCAAACCTTTCCAATTCCTGTCAAACCCCAAATTCAGCAAGCAGTTCTAATGCTATCTTCCAAGCAGTTTTAATATCCTTACTGTCCACCACTACTTTTCCATCATAGTTCTTCACACACAGCTCAGTTATGATATCCCTGTTTTCTCTCTTCCTCTTATATACCGCCTTAAATACCACATTCTTTCCCTCGGCACCAGAGACCACCCAGTAAAGTCTCTGAGACTCAAATTTTGGTCTGTATACCTCCATTCTGGCCTTACACTTTGCAGCCAAGGATTCCTCTCTGTTACTACCCATTTTTCGGGAAAAGTCTATTCTACTCCTTCACTGCGGCTTCTACATCATCATCCCACCACCGTGCAGCCTTGTTTTGATGCACTGGCTGTCTATCAATATTGTATCCTTAACTCTAACGAAACTGCTTTTGAGAGCTATGTACTATTCATTAATAGTCTACAGCTCCCTGTTCAACCAGCACTCTGCTCATTTCTCTATAGAGGGCATCCCTTACTGCTTGGTTCTTCAACTTCCATATTTTCTTCCTGGATGCATAGGTCCCTTTCTTCACCAAATGCCTTCTGAGCATCATTTTGCTCTCAGTAACTTGTGTTGCTGCACACACACTTCACTCTTTATAACTTTACATCATTCACTATCCTCCTATCAACGCTCCTGACCAGGAAATAATCAATCTGGCTGCTGTTACTCCTAGACTTAAATGTAATCTCTCTCATGTATGGTGCTTATCGTTAAGTTTACAAAGTCTCCAACATGGACTATAGTATCCTCCTCAGACTATAGTATCCTTTTCCCTTCTGCCTTTCTCTTACCGTATGCACATTCCCGGTCCACCCCTTCATATCCAGGAGTTGTGGCACCCACATGATCATTTATATTCCCATCCAAAACGAGTGTCTCATCATTCCCCGTACCATAAACCTCACATGTCAAATCATCCCCAAATCTGTCCCTTTCATCATCATCCAAGCCAACCTGTGAGGCATACACTAAAATAAATGCAACCAGGAGTTCTCCAAACAGTTTATTCCCTCATTACATCCATGGTATATTCCACTCATTTCTCTTCGATCAGTACGCCCACACTACCATGTCTGTGCAGTTCCCTCCCAAAATAACTTATAACTGCAATCCTTCCCAACACTCATCGTAGCTGACCCTCCCCCGAACCTAACTTCCCATAAGCAGCAGACATCTACCTGCCTCCTGGTCAAGGTGTCCACCACTTTACCACTTTTACCTTTCAAGCTACCTACATTTCAACTCTGAACCCCAAAGGTGATTTGGGTTCTTCAGGCTTACTTTTTACACTTGGCTTTGAGTGTCATGATAAGTTAAAGGAGGGGATGGACTACCGGTCCTGCCCACCAGCACAGCTGCAAGTCCAGGCAGGGGTCAAGGATCCACATCAAGGATCCACAGCCCACTATTCATGTCCAGCTGCTGTGGCAATGGCCTCAGGGCACCCTGCCAAGACCGTTACAGGGGCACCCTCCTAATGCTCCTTGGCACTGTAACTGTTACGCCCCACCATTATACACCCACTGATAGTACACCATCCTGGGGCACTACTCCCTGGTTCAGGTCCCTCTCTACTGAGTGGAAGCTGCAGCCTAGGCACCACAATGCCCTGTACCCTCTGGCACAGATCTGAGCCCCATCCCATCCTGGCCCCAACACTGCACCAACAGCTTGCACCTCGCCTCGCCTCAAGTCCACCACTAGGTAGCGGGGCAAATTGTTCTGGCCGCATGCCCTTGCTGGCGTCAACCCCTGTGACATAGTAGGGTACAGTGTGTGGTATGCCAAAAGCTTGTAGTGTGGTGCATAAAAAAGAAAAGTGTTCATCTAATTGCTATTTTCCTCCACAGAAACCGATGGTAATCGCAGAATATCAAACCCATAATATTATAAGATTAGCAACCAAAGACAACAAGATGGCAACCCCAGAAGACAAGACAACCCTAGACAGCAGAACGACGAAAGATGACAACGAAGCGACAGACGAAGAGATGGCACCCTAGGACGACAAATGGCAACCTTGGATGGCAAGAGGACAGCAGTAGAAGGAAGCTCAAGAAAGCAAGATGGCAACCCTGGAGAGCAAGCATGGCAACCCAGGGAAACCATCAACGTCTGGGTCCAAAGTGGTGTAGGGGGCCTGGCAGCACTTTTCCCTTAGCGATTTATTTTCCTCTTCATCAAAGCTTTCTCTCACATGCTGTTTATAATTTCAGTACCGATAGTTTGCATCAGTAACAAGATTGAAGTGAAATATGTAGACTAAATCGCTAAGGAAGAGTTGTTATGAAGCCTCCAAAGCCACATAGACCCGGTAGTGTGATTTTGTAGGTGATGTGGATGGTAGTAGCAGTTATGGCAGCACTCGTATACCTTTGCTCTTGTAGGCAATCCACTCCTCAGGCATCTTTGATATTCCTCTATTTTCCCAGGTTATAGAGAACTGATGTTAGGGAGAGAGGGGAGAGAGAGAGAGAATGGGAACCAGCGATAGAGAGACTGGTGTTAGAGAGAGAGGAGAGACAATATCGGAGTCAGCTGAGAGAGACCAGAAAGGAAATGGGAGCGCCAGACAGGACAGGTTTCAGGTTGTATTTTTCTATGTATTCTTCCTTTAGGGTGTGATCTGTGTGTGTACTGTTCTAGAGTGAGCAGGGTAAAGAGGAGCAGGAACGCAAGTAGGCTGGAGATGGAGACAGCCTATTGCACGACAGGGTAGAGAGAAGGAGAGCAAGCTTTGCCATTGCAGCTGACCTCTAAAAAGCTTTCATTTGAGTCTGGCATATATATTTAATTTCCAAACTGTCCTCTTACGGTTTCTATCCTTCTATCTGTGCCTTCACCTACAGCTTCCATTCTGGTCGTTCTATAGCTGCTGTTGTAGAGGGCCACCGTTCTTCTCCTAGAGGTATCAATAGTGGTGTTCCTCAGGGCTCTGTCCTATCACCAACTCTCTTTCTTTTATTCATCAATGACCTAAGCTGTACATCTAACCCTATCCACTCATACGCTGATGACTCCACCCTTCACCTTTCCATTTGTTTCCTGCAGTGTCCATCTCAGCAGATACTTCAACAAACAGAGGATGAGGCTATGGCACACCCAATGTCTGACTTGGCTCATACATCTGATTGGGGTTAAAGTAATCTTGTTGTTTGTAATGCATCAAAAACTCGGTTTTTAAATTTTACAACCTGACAAAATCTTTCGCAGGAGTGCTCTCTAATTTTTAATAATATCCAACTCAATCCTGCATCATCTTTAAACATACCTGGGGTTTCATTGTTTCGGGATTTGTCTTGGGATCATACGAGTATTACATCTCCTGTAAAATCTGTTTCCAAGAGATCTATCTATCCATCTATAGCCCGACGCCCTAATCCCTCAAAGGGTGGCCGCAGACAAAACGCCTCCAAGTCGCTCTGTCACCCACCGTTTGACTACCCTCCCCCCAGCTCACCCCCCGTCCCTCGTATATCTCTCAACTCCATCCCTCCACCTCATCCTCGGTCTACCCCTCCCTCTCCCTCCCTCCACCTCACCTACATACACCCTCCTAGTCAGTCTTTCATTCTCCATTCTCTCCACATGTCCAAACCACCTCAGGTTATTTCTCCTAATCTTTTCAACCACATCCACATCTACCCCATAAAGTTCCTTCACTTCTTCATTCGTCAACCTGGCCCTCCATGTCACTCCACATGCTCCTCTCAAGTAACTCATTTCCACTGCTCTCACTCTTGACTTGTTCCCCTCTTGCAAGGTCCACGCCTCGCTTCCATACGTCAGGGTAGGGATCACAATACTATCATGCAGTGACTTCGTAACTTCCATA
Organism: Coenobita brevimanus; assembly: GCF_032717465.1. Taxonomy (NCBI): domain Eukaryota; kingdom Metazoa; phylum Arthropoda; class Malacostraca; order Decapoda; family Coenobitidae; genus Coenobita; species Coenobita brevimanus. Next base: position 32,939,270 of record NC_137062.1, on the reverse strand, counting down.
CTCACCTCCCTATTTCTCATCACTGCTTTCAGTGAACCAACAACCTTCCTTCCCTGCTGTACCCTTTCACGCACTTCATCCCCCAAAGTTCCATCCTTACTCATCACACTACCCAAGTACTTGAATGCACTCACACTCTCCAAATCCTCACCATCCAACCTTACTGTACATTCTGTGACTTCATTCCTCTCGAACACCATAACTTTACTTTTGTTTATATTAACTTTCAGATTCCTCTTCCTACACACTGTCCCAAACTCATTCACCAAACCTTGCAACTCCCATTCATCTTCACTCAACAATACTGTATCATCAGCAAACAGCAACACCGGAATCTTCCAAATCTCACCCTCATTCATTAGAGCCACCCCCACATCCACTGCCCTACCTTGCACCTCCTTTACAACCCCATCCATGTATATATTAAACAGCCATGAAGATATCACACAACCCTGTTTCGGTCCCACACTTAGATCAAAGAACTCACTCAGCTCACCATCCACTCTCACCGTAGCCCTAGCTCCTTCGTACATACTATTCACAGCACTCAACAATTTCCCCTCCACTCCATATATTCTTAATACCTTCCACATACCTTGCCTATCTATTCTGTCATAAGCTTTCTCCAATCCATGAAGGCAGCATACACTTTCTTTCCCTTCTCTAGATACTTCTCCACTAAACATCTTAGAACAAATATCTGATTTACATACCCTTTCCCCTTCCTAAATCCCCCTTGTTCTTCTCCAACTAGCTCCTCTGTCATATGCCTAACCCTATCATTGAGTATTCTACCATATATTTTACCAGTCATACTAAGAAGGCAAATACCCCTATGGTTACCACATACTTCTCTCTTCTCTTTTCCTTTGTATAAAGGAACAATTATACCTGATTTCCAGTCCTCTGGAACCCTTCCCTCTTCCCAAGCCAATCTACACAACTTCCATATCCACTCTACAACAATCTCACCCCCATACCTCAGCATTTCACCACACACTCCATCAATTCCTGGGGTCTTTCCCGTCTTGATCTTCTTCATTGCTTCCGCTATTTCTGCCCTACAGATCTCTTCCTCCCTTCTCTCTTTCTTCTCCCAGCCATTCCCCAACCACTTATACTCACACTGCTCTCACTCTCTACATTCAACAAATCCTCAAAGTGCTCCTTCTATCTCCTCAATTTCTCTCTCTTCTCCACCAACAATCTATTATTCCTATCTTTCACTCCCCTACTATTTCCCCTTTCACACTGCCTTACTTTCTTTACCTCCTTCCAAAACAATTTCTTACTCTCCCTTCATTTCACACTCAGATTCCTCCCAAACTCTTCATCCACTTTCTTCTTACTCTCCTTCACCAGTCTCTTCACCTCCCTTCTCCTGCTCACATATACCTCTCTCTTCTTTCTCTTTCATCTTCTCCCCTACCTCTACTCGCCAACCATTCACTATATGCCTTCTTCTTTTGTTCCACAGCTCGTTTCACCTCATCATTCCACCATGCTGTCCCTTGCACACCCTTGCATCTCCTCCTCACTCCACAAACCACTTCACACGCTGTGCCTATCTCTTCCATGAATATCTTACATACGCCTTCCACCCCTTCCATCTGCTCTAGCTCATACCTTCCCAATCTTTCTTCCACTATGCTCTTATACTCTGCCATTTTCTCACTATCTTGCAATTTCTCCACTCTTCTCACAGGAGCTGTTTCCTCCTGTCTTCCCCATCGTCTCTTCAACCAATTTTTTTGCAGCTTGACCTTGGCCATCACTAAGTGATGGTCCGAGACTCCATTCCCCCACCCTCTCCACACTCTTGCATCCAACACTTGTCTTCTCATTCGCTCATCCACACACACGTAGTCTATCATTGCCTTTCGTTCAACAAGTTCACCATCCATCCTCCTCATTACTCTCCATGTATACCGGTGGATCATCTTATGCCGAAAGTAGGTGTTGGCTATTGCCAACCCCTTACCAGCACAGATGTCCACCAAAGCACTACCATTCCCATCTACTTCAGCTGGCACACCCCACTGACCAACCACTCCATCCACTCGTACATTCCCAACTTTGCCATTCATGTCTTCAATCAAAAGCACGAGATGTGTTAAACCAACTCCGTGCCTTTTTTACCTCTGCACAATTGTTGACTTTATACACGGGTTTTATTCGCCCCTGTGTAGAGTACAACTCTCATGTGTGGGGAGGTTCCCCACATACAGCTCTTCTCAACAAGATGGAGTCAAAGGCTTTTTGTTTCAATAACTCTTCTCCTCTTACTGACTCCCTTCAACCTCTGTCTCTTCGCCGCAGTGTTGCATTTTTATCTCTTTTCTATCGCTGCTTCAATGGTCACTGCTTCTCTGAACTGTCTGCTTGCATCACTCCACCCCTACGACGGGTGCGTAGCACCCGTCTAGCAACAAACTCTCATTCCTTTTCTGTCCAACCCTCTTATGAAGGAGTTAATCATTACTCCCAGTCCTTCATTTATGCAACAGGTCAACTCTGCAACTGTTTTCCTCTGCCTGTATTTCCTACTGCCTATGATCTCCAGTCCTTCAATTGCAGTGTGTCCAGGCATCTCGAAATGAACGGATCTTGAATTTGGCTCTCTGTTATCTTATTTTTAATCGTTTTTTCTTGGAAGGAACAATCTTGTGGGCTCCTGGCCTTTGGTTCCTTCTTTCTTGCATAAAAAAAAAAAACGAGCTAGATATGGACATAGCTTATTACACTAAATTCACTGATATACTTTGATAATACTTGAAATATATTGGGTGTGTTGGTTACGGAGAAATGGGTGGTATATGTTATAAATGTTATGAGAGTAAGTGATAGGATATTTGTAGTGAAAAATTTGTTCAGTGGAATGATGTCTGCAATTATATCGGCGTATGCTCCACAGGCAGGCTTGAATGAGGCAGAGAAGGATAGATTTTCGGATGATTTAATACGTGTAGTAAATGGTATGCGGGATGATGAGATAGTGGTTTTGGGAGGGGACTTAAATGGTCATGTAGGTGAAGCAGCCCAAGGTTATGAAGGAGTGCATGGGGGATGTGCGTATGGTATAAGGAATGTGGAAGGGGAAAGGATACTCGAGTTTGGGGAGGCAACGGACATGATTGTGTGCAACACATATTTTAGGAAAAGAGAGAGTAGGTTAATTACGTATGAGTCTGGGGGAAATAGCAGTCAGATAGATTATTTTCTGGTTAGGAGGGCCGATAGGAGGTTAGTGAGGGATGTTAAAGTTATAGGAAGTGAGGAGTGTGTGCAGCAGCACAAACTATTGATTTGTGATATGGTGCTTAAATAACGAGTGATGAAAAAGAGGACTTATGTACCTAGGAGGAAAATATGGAAACTGAAAAACCATGCAGTAAGGGATGCCTTCTATAGCGAGATGAGGAGAGTTGTGGCTGAACAGGGAGCCATAGACAGAGGCGTTAATGAACAGTACAGAGCCCTCAAGAACAATCTCTTGAGAGTTACTGATGTAATATGCGGTTGGACAAGACATAAAGTAACTTGGTGGTGGGATGAGGGTGTAGAAGCTGCAGTTAAGGAGAAAGGAAGGCTTTTCCGGGGATGGAAGAAGGGTGGTAGCAAAGAGGAATATTTGGCTGCCAAGCGTAGGGCTAGAAGAGAGGTATACAGGGCTAAGTCTGAGTCACAGAGACTTTTACTTGATAACCTAAATCATGGGGAAAGGAAAAATATGATATTTAAAGTGGCAAATCAGATGAAGAGGGATAATCGGGATATTACAGGTGAGCAGTGTGTGAAGAATGATGAAGGAAGGGTAGTGGTGAACAGTGGGGGTATTAAGGATGCATGGAGAGAGCATTATAGCCGCTTGTTGAATGAGGAGTTTGACTGGGGCAGGGAAGGTTTGGAGTCAGCAAATCCAGTGTTTGGCCCTTGGCCTTTGATTGACGCTGCTACTGTGAGTGAGGCAATAGGCAGGATGCAGGGGAGGAAGGCAGCAGGTGTGTCTGAGTTGACTGCCGAAATGTTGAAGGCCTCAGGAGATATAGGGGTGAGGTTAGTCACTGACCTGATAAATATGATTATACATGAGTGTGTTGTCCCAGATGATTGGTTGAAGAGTGTAATTGTAAATGTGCACAAAGGGAAGGGTGATGCCCTGGAAAGGGGAAATTATAGAGGTATAAAGCTTTTAGATCAGATAATGAAGGTAATCGGGAGAGTTCTAGAAGGTATGATTAGAGAAAGAGTGAATATTGATGAGATGCAGTTTGGGTTTATGCCAGGCAGGGGGACCACTGATGCCATATTCATTGTTCGGCAGCTTCAGGAAAAATATATTGGGAAGAAAAGGGATCTGTATTTTGATTTTGTTGATTTGGAAAAGGCCTTTGACAGAGTCCCTAGAGAGGTGGTGAAGTGGGCAATGAGAAAGCTTGGCTTGGAGGGGTGGCCGGTTAGGGTGGTTATGGCCATGTATATGGGTGCTCATTCCCAGGTAAGAATGAATGGAGATTTGAGTGATGAGTTTTCCGTGATTGTTGGTGTGCATCAGGGGTCAGTTTTGAGTCCCATGTTGTTTATCATGGTACTTGAAGCCCTCTCACGTGACTTCAGAAACGGACTCCTGTGGGAGTTGTTGTATGCTGATGATTTGGTGTTGATTGCAGAGAATGAAAGGGAGGCGAAGGAAAGATGTAGGAAGTGGAGAGTTGGTATGGGGCACAAGGGCTTAAGGGCAAATGCAGATAAAACAAAGGTGATGATATCTAGGGTTGGTGGCGGTACTGTCAAAGACGAGGGAAAGTGGCCATGTGCAGTTTGCCACAAGGGCGTGGGAAGTAATTCCATCTTGTGCAGTGTTTGTGATAAATGGGTGCATAAGAGATGTAGTGGTATCAGAGGTAGACTGTGAGATAATGCAGTGTTTGTGATAAAGTGGGTGCATAAGAGATGTAGTGGTATTAGAGGTAGACTGCGAAATAATGCAGTGTTTGTGATAAGTGGGTGCATAAGAGATGTAGTGGTATTAGAGGTAGACTGCGAGATAATGCAGTGTTTGTGATAAGTGGGTGCATAAGAGATGTAGTGGTATTAGAGGTAGACTGCGAGATAATGATTTCATGTGTGTGGTGTGTTGGGGAGAGCAGGTGGAGATTGTCAGGCGTGAAAGGATTGAACTTGCTGGTGAGTCTCTTGAGTGTGTGGAAGAGTTTTGTTATTTGGGAGACTTGTTATGTACTGAAGGTTGGGCTGGAGCTAGCTCTGTGACTAGGGTAAGGAGAGGTTGGAGGAAGTTCAGGGAGCTGTTGCCTCTCCTGACATTGAGAGGGCTCTCCCTACGTGCCAAGGGGTCTTTGTATGCAGCATGTGTTAGGAGTGTAATGCTGTATGGTACTGAGACATGGGCAGTAAAGGAAGAGGATATTCGCAGGCTTAAACGCACAGAAATGACAATGATTAGGTGGATGTGCAGTGCGTCCGTGGGTGCAAGGCCTGGGGGAGCTCGGTTTACGATGGAAGAGTTGAGAGGTAGCATGGGACTGGAGTGTATTGGTGTTGTGATGAGGAGAGGTAGACTGTGGTGGTTTGGACATGTGGAGAGGATGGGGGATGATTATTGGGTGCAGAAGGTGAGAAGTGTTAATATTGGGGGTGGGGTTGCGAGGGGTAGATCGATAAAGACGTGGGACGAGGTCATTAAGTGTGACCTCAGGGTTAAGGGACTGAACGGGGAGGCTGCAATGGATCGTGCAGCGTGGAGAGCCGCCATTAGGTGACCAAGGCCGACGCATACATGCATGTTGGAGCCTTCAAAAACGAAAGGAAACGAACGATATTTAGAACTTGTTTTTGATATATGCTTTTACAATACTGATAGATAATAACACTACCTCCTGCCAGAGTCACTTAACATGCTGCCATCAGAGCTACTGATGTATTATGTAAATATGTATTGCAAATGTGAACACTTGTAAGGAAATGTACGGTAATAAAAGAGGTTTATCAAAATTACTCAACCTTATATGGTATGATTAAAAAAAAGTCAGTTGCTAGAGAATACCCAGTACTTACAGTAGATAGAACTAGAAAAAAAAAAAATAGAGCGCCATAGGAACTCTAGTGGAACAAACACACTTAATTCAGTTTATGATTTTAGAGATTTGTGGACAGTGGCATGAAATCTAGGGATGCAAAACCCACAATTCAAGTTTTTTTTTTTTTTTTTTTTTTTTTTTTTTTTAGATACTCTAAAGTGGAACTGGGTAAAAAAAAAAAAAGTCTGGACATAAATCCAACATTTCATTTTTTTTTTTTTTTCTAGATCCTGTGGGGTATGATATAAACTCTACGGATCCAAAAACCCCTATTTCAACTCTGAATATTTGAATCCACGTATATGGAAAGCAAAACTAAGTACGATAATCTGTAAAGGTGTTGCAGGTTGAGTCCCAGGTGCTGTTTACTTGCAGGTTAAGTGGCTAGCCTTAATAGCCTCATCTTGGCGTAATCCTGCACATAGTTACTCGCTACTGCCAGGCTATTTCATACAGCTGAAGGGAGGTACCTGGTAATGCCCTTGTACACTAGTTCTCCAGGTCATCTTTTATCTGTAAATACCCAGGATGGAGAGCGAGAGACTGACGAGGAGAGAGTATGTGAGTGAGGTGGAGAGGGGAGAGGAAGGAAGAGGTCAAGGATGAGATGGAGGGATGGAGTGGAGAGGTAGAGGAGAGAGGGGGATGTGAGCTGGAAACAGGACAGTGAAATGGCAAGGGAGAGGGTGACATGGAGGCGATTTGTTTGTGGCCACCCCTTACAGGATCAAGACGTCTGGCAATAGAGAGAGAGACCCAGGATTATGCTTTATATAACAGTACTACTACATACCAGCACTATACCTTCCTTTACACCAAGAGCCTTGTAATCCTTTCTCTATCAGGTTAATGGGTGTTTATCCAAGCTCCTCTTTCAGTTCAGTTACCAGCGTTTACAGAATGCCTTCATAACGTATTTCTATAGTGGAACAAAACCGCCATCTAAAGTTCCATTGCTACCCATGAAACAGATTTACCAGCCTGCCCCAGCTTAGAGAGTTTTATTGAACCAGTATACACAGTGGGTCTTCATAACTTAGGTCTATAGTGGCGTAAAACTACAAATAAAAGTTCCACTGCCACCTATGGAACAGATTTGCCAGTTTCCCCCGTTTGGTGCGTTTTCTGTCATGGTTTACGGAGTGGCCTGCCTGTGTTGTCAAAGCCACTGCTCTTGTTCAAGCCATTTTTACTGTCGCTAATGGCTATTCTTTTTACCTATGTCTTTACTTCAAAGGAGATCCACATACCGATTCCATTTGCACTATTACCAAGCCATTCTGGTGGCTTAATATGCACAATACACTTGAGTTTCCCCTTGTTTATTACCGATGCCAAACAACTAAAATACAGTACAAGTTCGGGGCGTAACTTGAGTAGGGTCGTGATGGCCGAGAGAGAAGAGCGTTGGCTTGCCAATGTTGCTGACCCGGGTTCGATTCCCGGGCAATTAGAGGATATTTAAAAAATGTGGCAGTGTCCGTAGTGGCCTGTCACTGGACCCGGGTTCGATTTCCGGTTGATATAGAGGTGAATTTGGGACAGTTTGGCAGCCACTTAGTGGTCTGTCAGGGTGTGGTGGGGTGATGGGCAGTCACGTAGTGGCTGCCTGTAAGGGGGGCACGCACACTTACACTTCTCACACACACACTCTCCTCACATACATACACACTCATCACATACATGCACGCACACTCACATACATACACATCTCACACTAGATACACACACAGACAGACACCCAGTGGGCTTATACAAAACAGTAGGGGGTGGAAAGGAGGGGGGTTTTATTTTAAAGTCCAAAAAAAAGGTATACCCTTTTTTGGAGTTGGAAATAAAACCCTCCTCCTTTCCACCCCCTACTGTTTTGCCCCCTGTGTGTCTGAGGGTGTATGTGTCTAGTGTGAGGTGTGCGTGTGGGTGTCTTGTGTAAATGAGGTATGTGTGTGAGTGGTAGTGTAAGTGAACATGTGTGTGAATGTTTGTTTATGTGTGTGTGAGTGTGTCAGTGAGTGAATGTATGTGTGCCTACTTTTACATTCCCCCCTCCCAAGGCAGCCACTCCCATCACCCCCCTGACAGACCACTTAGTGGCTGCTAAACTGTCCCAAATTCACCTCTATATCAACCGGGAGTCGAACCAGGGTCCAGTGACAGGCCACTAAGGACACTGCCACATTTTTTAAATATCCTCTAATTGCCCGGGAATCGAACCCGGGTCAGCAGCATTGGCAAGCCAACGCTCTCCTCACTCGGCCACCACGGCCCCGCTTAAATAGAGCCCCGAACTCCTACTGTATTTAAGTGATTCGGTGCCAATAATAAACAAAAGGATACTAAACTCTAACGTGCAGAATAAGTTACTAGAGTTATTACCATCCACCACCACCTGGAATATTTAACACTAATTTAATGCCAGGCAGATGAAGTGAAGAGAATCGTGTTTCGACTAACATATAGGACGCAAATAAAAACTGGAGCTTACTATTCTATTTTTTATTTTATTTTTGAAATAATTTACAATAATATATTTACAATGTGTTATTTTTATATACCGTGTCTCTCAAGCCCCTACGATCTACATGGCTGGACCAAATCGCCTGGAATCAGCTGTAAAGAATATGCTGATCATGCAGAGGTTAATGCTGACTGTGTATTAACTCTCTCAGGCTCCTATGACTCACTTACAGCTGAATAAAATCATCTGGTTCTACTGTATTGTCACTAGAATTGTCCCGAGCATCGAGGGGTTAGTAAATGCCTAGGTTAACCCTCTAATGTTCGAAGGTACTCTATGTCCAGCTGACGGGGGGGGGGGACTAAGTTATTCAGTTAAGGGTGATTCATAGGTGCCTGAGAGAGAGAGAATACAATACCTTTTTCGATTTAACTTGGTGAAAACAGTACTTGCCCTCTCTTCATCTTGATTTCTGACCTGTAGCAATGCATTAACACTGCAATACGATGCTGGTCAACGAGGAAATGCTATGGAAAGGATGCAGGGCCGTAGCATTGTCTCACTCTGCCTCTGAGCTACGGGAAATAACCCATAAAAGGACGAAAAATCCCTCCCAGTTAATCTATAGTTACCTCTCAGCATTCAAGATGGAGAGATGGCAGTTTTAGGCCAAGTTAGAGTAAAAAGAGCAGTGTCGTCTGCTTGAACTCCTCCCTTACCAGCACTGCAGAGGTGGCTCCATCTTTTGCGTGGAATGCAAGAACTACAGGCCATTCAGGGCGAGGATGCATATCTATATTTCGATCAGGAGGGGTTAGTTATAAAATTCCCTGAGTCCTTCCATACTACAGAGCTACCAAAAACTGAATAAAATCGTCTGAAGGTATCAAAAACAAAAAAAATAAAACGTCTACGTGATATAAAAACATCTGGCCACCTCAGGACTCGATTCGTAGCCCCTAGAACACAGAGCACTTAACCTGCTGACGTCATTTTGTACAGTGACTCTGCTGGCTTCAGACGATTTCAAGCGGCTTAAGAAAATCGTCTTGAGATGATGGGACAAAATCAGTCTTTATTAATCCCCAGACTGAGAACGACTTAATTATTTTTTTAAGGCTAATATCACACCCCACCCAACCCCACTCCAACTCCCTACACCCTACCTAATCACGCTCCTACCCTGCTGCACGCCACCCAACCCCGATCCTACCCCACTGCACCCCACCCAACCCCCCTCCTACCCCACTGCACCTCACCCAACCCCGAT
>NC_137062.1:32894444-32924444 GCF_032717465.1 Coenobita brevimanus | reverse complement strand
CTCCACATCCACATCAACACCACAACGCTCCTTCACTTCCTCATATGTCTGTCTCTCCACGTAACCCCACATCCACATCAACACCACAACGCTCCTTCACTTCCTCATATGTCTGTCTCTCCACGTAACTCCACATCCACATCAACACCACAACGCTCCTTCACTTCCTCATATGTCTGTCTCTCCACGTAACTCCACATCCACATCAACACCACAACGCTCCTTCACTTCCTCATATGTCTGTCTCTCCACGTAACTCCACATCCACATCAACACCACAACGCTCCTTCACTTCCTCATATGTCTGTCTCTCCACGTAACTCCACATCCACATCAACACCACAACGCTCCTTCACTTCCTCATATGTCTGTCTCTCCACGTAACCCCACATCCACATCAACACCACAACGCTCCTTCACTTCCTCATATGTCTGTCTCTCCACGTAACCCCACATCCACATCAACACCACAACGCTCCTTCACTTCCTCATATGTCTGTCTCTCCACGTAACTCCACATCCACATCAACACCACAACACTCCTTCACTTCCTCATATGTCTGTCTCTCCACGTAACTCCACATCCACATCAACACCACAACGCTCCTTCACTTCCTCATATGTCTGTCTCTCCACGTAACTCCACATCCACATCAACACCACAACGCTCCTTCACTTCCTCATATGTCTGTCTCTCCACGTAACTCCACATCCACATCAACACCACAACGCTCCTTCACTTCCTCATATGTCTGTCTCTCCACGTAACCCCACATCCACATCAACACCACAACGCTCCTTCACTTCCTCATATGTCTGTCTCTCCACGTAACTCCACATCCACATCAACACCACAACGCTCCTTCACTTCCTCATATGTCTGTCTCTCCACGTAACTCCACATCCACATCAACACCACAACGCTCCTTCACTTCCTCATATGTCTGTCTCTCCACGTAACTCCACATCCACATCAACACCACAACGCTCCTTCACTTCCTCATATGTCTGTCTCTCCACGTAACTCCACATCCACATCAACACCACAACGCTCCTTCACTTCCTCATTTATGTCTTTCTCTCCACGTAACTCCACATCCACATCAACACCACAACGCTCCTTCACTTCCTCATTTATGTCTTTCTCTCCACGTAACTCCACATCCACATCAACACCACAACGCTCCTTCACTTCCTCATTTATGTCTTTCTCTCCACGTAACTCCACATCCACATCAACACCACAACGCTCCTTCACTTCCTCATTTATGTCTTTCTCTCCACGTAACTCCACATCCACATCAACACCACAACGCTCCTTCACTTCCTCATTTGTGTCTTTCTCTCCACGTAACTCCACATCTTCATCAACACCACAACGTTCCTTCGTTTCCTTATTTGTCTATTTCTCCACGTAACTCCACATTCATATCAACACCACAACGCTCCTTCACATCCTCAATTATGTCTGTCTCTTCACGTAACTCCACATCCACATCACCACCACATCTCTCCTTCACTTCCTTATTTACGTCTGTTTCTCCACGTAACTCCACATCCACATCAACGCCACATAGCTCTTTCACTTCCTCATTTATGTCTGTCTCTCCACGTAACTCCACATCCTCATCAACACCACATCGCTCCTTCATTTCCTCATTTCTCTCTCTTTCCACGTAGCTCCACACTCCTCTCTCTTATTCCACACCAATTTTCACAATAATAAAGGCGATTTGGTTCAGCTAAAAGAACTGGTGTCTATCAAAGAACTAATGAACAATATCCTCTCTTACTTTGTTCATCTCGTCAAGATGGGGAAGCTGTTTGAACACTATTAACACTGACAAAAAAATGCGTACAGCTCCAGCGTCCTCACCCTCTCACGGCTAGAGGGTGACTGACGGGATTCGAAGCTTTTATGGTTCACCGAGCTCCAATTCGAGACTCGTTTGTATAATTCTGAGTAATATTTATCTTTTTTTTCAGCACTACTCTTTTTCACCTTAACTTGGCCTAAAATTGACTTTCTCCCTCCTAAATTCTAAGCTGTAACAATGGACTGGAGTACGATGCTAGTCACGAAGAAGTGCTATTGAATGGGAATAAGGCAGTCATTTAAAAACCTATATCCATCCATCTGTCATTGAGCTACGTGAATTAAGTTACAAAAAAAAGGAAATCTGGACCAAGTTAAGGTGAAAGGAGTAGAATTATACTAACCTCTTCATGCTTTACCTCCTGGATATTACTTAAACTTCAGCTAGATTTCTTCGTCACTTATTTCCTTCCCGTCTTCTTAAATTCCTTAAAACTCCAACCCCTTTCCTCCATTGCCTTATTTCCGTCCTTCTTGCTGCTTCCAGACGATTTATTCAGCTTAGGACAACCCCCCTAGTAGTGAAGGGGTTAATGGAGACCGTATGCAACCCATCCACTCTCGAAAAATCAAGAAAAAATCTCCAAAGAAATCAAGGCGAAAAATATCACAAGGTGGAAAAAAAATGTAACAATAGAACTGAATTTTAAAAACGTCATCAAAATTAAGACCAATTTTAAGATCAATATAATTTCTACTCAAAAAAATAACTCAGATTTTAGTGTTCAAAATTTAACTAACAGACTACGAACCTCTTTTTTTTTTTTTTTTTTTTTTTTTTAAATAGATCACACCAAATTTTCAGCTTTTAATCTTCAGTTCATTGATGTACGGTATTTTCATCAATCATCATCAATTATCATCATCATCATCATCCGGACCTCCTCTCCCACCCTAGGGCAGTGCGAGTAGCAACGTCCAGACAGCCCAAGTCTGCTCAGTCCAATGGGCCACACTTCCATTCACTCATCATTCAATCCCACGGAATCCTGGCTCTATCTTATACGCCCAAAACTTTCACCACATTCTGTAGCTTCACGTATCCGATAGAATTAATCCGGACGCTGCCCCGTTCAAAAAAGGGTGCCAAATCCCTGATCATGGACTTCTCACAACATTCATCCAGCCGGCTCGATCTCTTGTCAGTTCCCCAGCCTCAACGACGTCCATACCTCTCTTCTAGTATCAAAATTTCTCGAGCCAGGCAATTATATTAGAGCTAGAAATAATCTCTCGTACAGGAAGAGTAATGTTAATTTCAAAACGCCTCCATAAAGCTGCCTGAAATACCCTAAAGAATGAAAAAAAATACGGCACGTTATTGAAGTAAAGTGCTTATTAAAACCATAATTTTTTTATCTAATCACATTTACTATACTCTTTTTACTCTAATTTGGCCTAAAATTGCCATCTCCAGTGCTGATTTGTAACAAGACACAACACTAGAATATGATGCTAGTCGCGAAGAAGTGGTACAGAAAGGATGTACAGCCGTAGCATTCTGACACTGAGCTACGTGAAATAAGCTGCAAAAGGACGAAAATCTGGGCCAAGTTAGAATAAAAGGAGTATAGGTAGATTATTGGATATTAATAGGTAATTCTCATGTCTATCAGTATTTTAGAGGGTAATGAAACAATGTAGATATTTATTTGCTGAGAATATCAGGTTTGCACAGAATATTCACAGTTGCATTGTTATTATTATTAATATTATTATTATTATTATTATTATCAATCATCATCATGATTATCATACTACTACTACTACTAGTGTATTATAATTACAAATCATAATAGATAGATAGATAAATAGATAGACAGACAGCCCTCTGCGAGCCTGGGAAAAGGAAATGAGTTTGCAAGTTACACTGAGGAAAGCTGACGACAGCGGCCAGTAAGGAGATGATGCAGTTAGTTGTCAGCAAACCACCCGGGAACAAAGCCCTGGTGACCAAACACACATATACACACATACACACAGGCTTCTTAAACTTTCCATCCACGAGGAACACACGTGATACGTCTCCTGTTTCACCAGAATTTAGGAAAGAGAGCTCAGAAAGGGACAAGCGATACAAGAGGCTGGTCGCAAGGGAAGGGCTTGGCAACTTGAGAGAGAGAGACAGAGACAGAGAGACAGAGATATAGCTAGCGGGACTGGACTCTATATTCCGCTCTGTGTGAGAGACTTGTTAATATTTCCAAGACAAATAAAAATAGTCCCATACTATTCTTTACCTCTCCTGTCACTACATGACAAATGGGAAGCTACTCCAAGATATAAAAACCGCTCGTCCACAAGTCATAGATATATATATATATATATATATATAACTCAACCACAAAGGAACCACAAAGTATTTTATGACACAAAGTCATTTATGACATTTGGTAGCAGCGAACGTATACGAACCTCGTCTACGAATGAACATTGAATTCCTACAAAATATCAAGATTGAAAACAAAAAGAATACCTCTCACAACCAACAACTTACAACCAGCTCCTGACACTTCTCTCCAACCAGCCCCTTCCGTCTCCCAGATCATCATGCTGATGCAGAGGTCAAGAGATCACACGACGCCTTGCAAGTAGTTTAACAAAATATTGATACGATCTTGCAACTTCTACGACGAACCAGTGAATCTACGGACATCATCTCCGAATTAAAAGCAAATTTCTACAAAAGCAGGCGAGACTCTACAAGATTAGCTTCAGTTCTACAGTGAATCCCTACAAAATACAGCCTACAATGCAAATAGTCTACAAGTGTACAAAACAACTCTATAATCTTCATGTAACTTCAAGCAGCAACAAGAAGAATATAAAACAAAGCAAGTAAAGAAGAGGAGAGACCAACAAGCACACAAGCCCCCACCACTCACTCCCGCCATTCGCTGACGCAGAGGTCAAGACACGCAGCAAAACACCAAGTCCATATTCACAACTCGTCTTACTCACCCGTCTTCACTCAAGTTACTCATCGCTACTCATTCACTCACCACAGCTACCAGTGTGGGAAGCCGACGTCACCATGTGCTGAGATGACATCACAACGCGAGTCTGCCATGCCAAGCAACGTGTGACTGACACCAGGCACTTCTCACCCACTACTCATTCCTCATAATTCACATAGCTCCTACTCATACTCATTTATCTTCACAGTTAAGTTGGAAATTCGACGTTCTATGCTGAGGTTTGCCTGGGACAGCCGTTAACTACCATGGAATTTCCTGAGTAATATCTTCCATCAACACACCACTAGAATTATCAAGAGATCTTCAATCAAACCTGTATTTTTCTTCCGAGATCGACTTTTGTATCGACACACCTCTACGATCTGTATCAAGTGGGTAAAATTATACTTGCTCATTTCTTCTCAGTGCTAAAATTAGCTATATTCAACTTATTTACTCATCTAGTTTACTTGGACATAGATAAACAAGAGGCGTATTTCATAACACCATATCTTAATGACAGGAATATTTTCGCCACCACCCACGTTAATACCAGATGACACACAATTTGCCACAACAACAGATTCACAATTAAGAGAGCCCCAAGGCAACACACCAGATAACACACAAATTGCCACAACATCAGACTCACAATTAAGAGAGCCTCAAGGCAGCCCACCCCTTGTACAAACCTCACCACACACTAAAGATAAAGAAACAAATACGGGAGTTTCAGATGATGAGTGGGAAACCCCCTCTGACAAAGAGAGTGTGGACTTTGCCGCTGCCTTGCACACGTATGCCAATATACTTAACAGGGTTCACCGGTCCGGTCATACATATTCCACCATTCCCTCACACAACGATAAACACGTCCAAGTTGAATTAACAGGGCAATCATTAAATATGAATCAAGAAACAAATACCGCGGATCTAACAACCACACCTCACGTGTTTGTATATCACGAGGATAAAACTGCCCCAAAATTCTCTGGCACAGACAAAGATCGCATTGATGTCATTTCATTAATCAGTCAGTGTGAACAAATGTTCATCAAGCGCCACATACTAGATGAACAAGAGAAAATTGCTATTTTTTCATCTTGCATAAGCCAGGAAAGATGTCCAGCAAGCAATTTATTGCGCTCAGATAAGCTCCATCGTGCTAGGACATATGATGAATTTAAAACTGAATTTCTGATGAAATTTTCTGGAGGTATGAACTTCTTGCCAGGTATAATTCCAGAATTACATAAAATTGTAGATCTTGTAAGGGAGCACACTACAAACCATGTGCTCAGTGAAATAACTGCTGATGTCTCCACAATCAAGAGAACTTTGTTAGCTACTCTGGAGAATTCTAATTGGATAACAGATGATGGAAAGATGTCCCCAGACCTCGTCGTGGACATCATTGGTTATGTAGCTGCCTTGTGTAAACTACCTGATAGGACCCTTAAGATCGCCAAGACGATCGCGCACACCCCAGGAATGTGCTTGCTAGACTTAATGAACGAGGTAGAGATGCAGTGCAGTAAAGCAGGTGTGGTCGACACACATGCACATTCTGGTAGAATCAGGGTACCTGAGACAGTATCAGCTGTGAAAACATCTACACCGACCCCAAACAGAGAACAAAATCGATCGCGACCAGAAATGAGGCAGCCCAAACAAACAAAGACGCCTAGACCTCGTTCCCAGACGCCTTCCTACAGGCAGTTTCATAAGTTTTCGCGCAGCCCGAGCAGGTCTCGCGCCATAAACAACACTTCTTATGGGAAATCACCTCGTAGGTCACAGTCAAGGGATACGTCCATTCTGTGTCATTATTGTGCAAAACCAGGACATACAAGGTATGAATGCTTTATCAAGGCAAAAGAGGACAAACAAAAAACACAAGGATTTGGTCCTTACTGTAGGCATCATAGATACCAAGGGCACTGGACTAGTGATTGCAAAACAGTAGAAAAAATTGTGTCTATGTTCAAATCGGGGGAAGACCAAGCCATGACAAAAAACGAACAAACATAAAGAAGAACAAGGCTAAACTTCACATAGGAGGCATGTTGGGAAATTAGTGTATCTTGATACCAGCTGTATGTGAGGATCAAAACGTTTCCTTATTTTTAGATACAGGCTCTCCAGTGAACTTAATAACACATGAAGAACTAAATAGAATTCTTAAAAATAAAAAGAAAGTAACTTTTCTGGATGTAGCTGATTTAGATTTATACACAGTAGATGGTCAAGAGATTACAATGAAGGGTATGATAAGATTAAATCTTAGTTTCACAGAAACTACAAGACCATTCTCTGCATTTTTCTATATCGTTGAAAACTTAGCAATTAAAGCTCATATGTTACTGGGCTTAAGATCCATGAGAGCTGAGAACATAACTATACTCCCACAAATGAATGGAATAGACTTTGATGATGAATTCATAGAGGAAATAACTTCAGAGCCCTCACCGATTGGTAGAAGAGAGCCAAAAAGAATTGGTAATATTAAAGGCTTAAACAAACATACACAAACAGATGAGTGTATAGATCCACTCGCACCACCAACCCCATCCTCCAGAATTAGTGTCCCAGATAACAGTACTGATTTATCAATTTTTCCAGCCCATCTCACTAATGATTTAGTTATACCACCTAATTCATACATGAAGGTTACCATAAAGAGCAAATTACGGAATAGTACTGTTCTTGTCTTAGAAGAATTATGTAAAGTAAAGGGATTGTCAGTAGAAAACACATTATGTCATACGAACGACGAAGGGCAAACTCAGATATTCATAATTAACCACATGAATGGGGAAGTTCAGTTGAAAAAGGGAACTTGCATAGTTAATATTGAAAAATGTCCCGCCCCTGTGAAGGAAATAGTTATAGCTGGAGTAACAAGTGAGATAAAATCTACGGATAGAGAAAGAATAAAAGAGAATTTAATTCACTCAGGTGAATTTGACGAAGAAAATGATTTGTTAACCCTGCTGGAAACACACAGGGACACTGTAGCATTGCCCGGAGAACAATTAGGGTGTACTAACTTGATTAATCACATGATTAATGTGCACCCAGAAACACCACCAATTTTCGTACCAGCTTACCGCAAACCACACTCCCAACGTACACTTGCAAATCAGTATGTCGATGAAATGTTAAAACTTGGAATTATTGAGCCTTCAGTTTCCCCGTGGAACGCTCCCCTATTCTTCGTGCCCAAACGAAATGGAGAAATGCGTGCGGTAGTAGATTACCGTAAACTAAATAATCACACAATCCCAGACAGATTTCCCATGCCATTGCTAAGCGATGTTCTACAGAATATTGGTCCTGAGAATAATATATTCTCGACCATCGATCTCCTAAACGGCTACTATCAGATTCCGGTATCTAAGGAGTCACGTAAATACACTGCCTTTTCAACAAACAGAGGCCATTATCAATATACAAGAATGCCAATGGGACTGAGGACAGCCCCAGGCACATTCCAGCGTCTTATGAATTACGTATTGTCCGGAATTTTAGGACAAGGAATATTTGTTTATCTTGACGATATTATAATCGCAACGAAGAATATTAAGGATCATCTCAGGAAATTAGACTTACTCTTAGAAAAGCTTAGTGATGCTGGATTAAAAATTAAACTTTCTAAATGCAAATTTTGCTTTAAGGAAATAAATTTCTTAGGCCACAAATTAAGTTCTGATGGTATTCACACCACTGATGACAAAATACAGGCAGTGAGAGATTTTCCTGAACCCACTACGACTGACGAAGTTAGACAATTTTTAGGTTTGGCTGGGTACTATAGGTCATTCGTACCACAGTTCTCTCATATAGCCTTCCCTCTATTCCAACTACTCAAAAAAGATGCTGTATTCCAATGGGAAGAAGAACAAAAAAGGGCATTTAACAATCTAAAAATTAAACTAACAAATTCACCTTGTTTAGCATATCCGGATTACACAAAATCATTT
Organism: Coenobita brevimanus; assembly: GCF_032717465.1. Lineage (NCBI taxonomy): Eukaryota > Metazoa > Arthropoda > Malacostraca > Decapoda > Coenobitidae > Coenobita > Coenobita brevimanus. The sequence goes on along the minus strand of NC_137062.1, from coordinate 32,915,628 downwards.
CTTATTTGTACAGACGCATCAGTTAAAGGATTAGGGGCTGTACTGATGCAGGAAGATAAAAGAGGAAAGAATCAACCGATTGTATTTGCCAGCAGACAAACAAGAGGTGCGGAGAAAAATTATTGCACTACAGACTTAGAGGCACTTGCAGTGGTTTTTGCATTACAAAAGTTTCGAGATTTGGTATATGGTTACGAAATCCACTTATTCACCGACCATAAACCACTGGTGGGTATGTTTAAAGAAAAACTCCTTTCTGGGAGGAGAGCAAGATGGAAATGTACAGTTGAAAACTACAAAATACAAATTCATTATATACAAGGTAAAATGAACATAGTAGCTGACGCATTATCTAGGAACCCGAACACAATTCAGGTCGCGGCGTTAGATCTCAAAGGAAATATCCCAAACCACGAGGATATCGCAAAGGCACAAAGACTTGACCCAATATGGTCTAAAGTAATATACAAGTTAGAAAGTGGAGATGACATACAATTACCCAAACTGCATGTCCCACTTGAACAATTCACAATGGTCAATAATACATTATACAAAATTAACTCTAAACAACCAAAACGTCAAAGAAATACTAACCAGTTGGTAGTACCTAATGACATGATACCCCAAGTATTACGATTGATATTCGTACACGACAGCCCACATGCAGGACATCCTGGAATGGATAAGACATTCAACCAAGCCCAGCTATTATATTACTGGCCTTCATTACGAAAAGATATAAACAATCGTATAGACAGATGCGAATCATGTGCGAAACACAAAGGATACCCAATCACACCTGCACCGATGGGTAATTACCCTGTACCACATCAACCATGGGACGTTGTCGCTGTTGATTTACTCAAGATGCCATTATCATACAATAATAACCTATACTTTTTCGTAGCAACGGATCATTTTTCCCGTTATGTCATTTTAGCTCCAATTAAAGATAAGACAGCAGAGACAGTAGCAAAGGCAATAACAGATATTATAATATGTCGCTTTACTACCCCAAAGGTATTAATAAGTGATAATGGAGGAGAATTTAATTCTGAGATCTTACAAGAAATATGTAAACAATACAACATCAAAAAGGTTAACGTTTTGGCCTATCACCCAGCATCGAATGGGTTGGTAGAGAGACAAAATAAAAAGGTATTAGATGTGCTACGACACATTCTCAGTGAAAATTATGCAAGCTGGGATGATTGGATTCCCAGAGTAGAGGCCTCAATTAATGGGTCTATAAATAAATCCATCGGTGACACCATATTTCATTATATATGGCACAGATAAAAAAATTACCATATAAGCTCCTAGAAGGTGACAGTCTGCCCATATACAATTACGATGATTACTCTAAACTCCGTTTACGTGAATTCCAGGACATACACAAAAGAGTCAAAAAACAATTAACGATGTCCAAGGAAGAAATGACGGAGGCATTTAACAAGAAGGCAAGAGATTCACCTATCAGCTTAGGAGACATTGTTTATGGTATCATTCATACGAGAGACAATAAATTATCCCCAAAATTTGAGGGCCCATACAGAGTAATTAACATAAAAGCAAACAAAGTTTTAATTAAGTCACTTTCAAGTGGCGAGGAGAAACAAGTTCATATTGACCATTTAAAACGAGTTTCAAGGGAATTATCCAATAATTATTCAGCCTCGGATACAACCGAACAGGTGAACGTACCTCAAGAAACCAAGCAAGAACACAACAATGATTACAAAAAGAAATTAAGGTCATATACCAAACAATCGAACATAGGTGCAACTGTTCCAATCAAATCTACAGTACATCATTTACGAGAATTAAATATCGATTTAAACTCCTTCTATAAATGAAATAACAATCAACCGTAACGCACATCATCACTATCATAGGCCACAGCATTATAGGAAATTTATAGATTTTTTTTTTTCGGTAGGTTACGATGAAGGGACTTATGCTATGGATTCTCCTCTACATAGCAAGAGGATATGCGCACTTAGACCCCAAACATATAGTACGACAAGGATGCCTCATAGCTCCAACGGCCACGACTACAATCGTTAAGGACGTCATGAGTACTGAAATAAGTCTAGATTACTTGTATGACTTACCTACTTATCTAGAAAGACTTGCGACGCCGATGCGAACTCTGGACTTCATGATAGGAAATTATGTTTCACAAGCACATAACACCAAGGAAGTGAATGAAATGGTAAAGTTAGCGAAATGGAAACTAGAACAGGCAAAGTCAACTATGCTCGTCATGATCCAAGATCTCCCATCTTATGGAACGGAGGTACTGAGCGACAGGAACAACATCACACATACTCGCCAAAAGCGCGGTTTGTTTGACCTGGGCGGCGCAGTTCTTGGGAACATCTTTGGATTGGCTACAGAGGATGACCTTAAAGAAATAAACAACAAATTTAATAAGATAGCTCAGGTACTAACATACCAAGATAAATTCATCACAGGACAGAACTCAGCAATGAAGACAATTGTGAAAAATCTGAAACAAGCAGAAAACGTAGCTCTCGAGAGTGTAGATAAAATAAATGAATTAGAGGGAAACGTTACTCTTTTCCAGCACTTCTCCATCATCACAGAACATATTGACACGATTCTACTACAATTAGAGAACACTAGAGATCGTTTCAGGGCACTTATGCAAGGAATTTCGAATGCTGGTGATGCCAAGATCACAAATGACTTACTCCCAGTTCATGAGCTACGTCAGATAGTTAGTCAAGGCATACATAAACATAAATTGAAGCCGTTGTTCCGCAGTAGGGAATTTATGCAATATTACCCGTATTTAGAAGCAACACTAACACCAACATCAGTGGTAGTTCATGTACCATTCATCACTGAAGACCTGTTCACAGTATACCAAATACATCCTTTCCCCTATAAAAATAACAACACTTTGGTCATCATCAACATCAACACAGACACTGAACTCATCATGGTCTCCAAGAGACGGGACACTGTCACTTTCGCAAGTGAGTCAACGATTGAACGAAAGTGCCGCACATCCTTACATGCTGTTCATCTTTGTCCTGCGTACATTTTCACGTTTCAGCCTACTGATACAGTCCCTTGTGAAATGGCTATCATCAGCAATAACAATATTCATCATCACTGCAACTTCACTTTTGCTCCAGATAAACTTGTACACCATCAACGCATTGGACACTCACAGTTTTTTTATTTCCCTCATAACACATCAGTTTACATAGTCTGTTCAGATATACCACCATCTCATACATCAGCATCAGGATTATACATAGCACCAGACTACTGTGCGGTATTTACACCATCCATGTCTACTTTATCCACCATCAATCACTACGCCATCCTCAATCATACACACAAACATTTCCACCCACTGCCTGATATGGACTTAAACATGAGCACAAGTATTAAGTTGACTTCACCTAAGTTTGAAACTATGTAACTGATCAATGAAACAATGAAGCCCTGGGAAGATTTGAGTTTGAGAATGTTCAACCCATATTATGTGTATAGCCCAGCACCTACTGTCTTTATAATCGTCTGCATTGTAGTTGCAGTACTGCTGTTCGCAATGCACAGAATGCATGCAAGAATTGCTAATTTGGAGTCATTATTTAGTGGAGGGAGAGTTAACATCACAGTTAACCACCCTGAATGAAGTGTATATATTTTTTGTATATAGTATTAATTATATATATATATATATATATATATATATATATATATATATATATATATATATATATATATATATATATATAAATACAAAGAAGAATGACCCATATATGGCAGACCAGTACCATTATCTTTAAATGAAATATTAATAACTCTTACCATAATCTTCATTTTAAACTATTTTTTATTCTTGCATGTATGCATTTCACTACAATAACCCAAGTACATACTGTATTACAGTTAAATAATTTACTTTAATGCATTTATTCAAATATGTATACAACTTGTTTAAAATGTAATATTACTGAATAATCACTATTTCCTATGAATAATACAGTATATGTATACAATATTCATACAATTATGTTACTTTTACAATATTATGTATTTCACTTAATTAGCTTATAAGTTCATTATAATGTGTATATCTATCTATCTATCTATTGCCAGACGCCTCAATCCCGTTTGGGGTGGCCACAAACAAATCGCCTCCAAGTCGCCCTGTCCCCCGCCATTTCACTGCCCTGCTCCCAACTCACACCCCCCTCTCTCATATACCTCTCCACCCCATCCCTCCATGTCATCCTCGGCCTCCCCCTCCCTCTTCCCTCCTCCACCTCACTCACATACACTCTCTTCGTCAGTCTTTCACCCTCCATCCTCTCCACATGGCCAAACCACCTCAGTGTGTTCCTCATAACGCTTCCTATCACATCCACATCCACACCACAACGCTCCTTTATATCCTCATTCGTCAGCCTGTCTCTCCACGTGACTCCACAGGCTCCTCTTAAATAACTCATTTCCACTGCTCTCACTCGACTTGTGTCCTTCCAACAATGTCCAAGCTTCACTTCCGTACGTTAGAGTTGGTATCACAATACTGTCATGTAGTAACTTTTTCACTTCCATACTCACCTCCCTGTTTCTTATCACTGCTTTCAAGGAACCAGCAACCTTTCTTCCCTGCTGTACCCTTTCACGCACTTCACCCTCCAAACCTCCATCCTTACTCATCACACTACCCAAATACTTAAACGTACTCACATTTTCCAATTCCTCACCATCCAACCTCGCTGTACATTCACTAACTTCACCTCTCTCAACGACCATCACTTTACTCTTCCCTACATTCACCTTTAGGTTCCGTTTCTTACACACTCTCTCAAACTCATCCACCAAGCCTTGCAGCTCACCTTCGTCTTCGCTCAACAACACAGTATCATCTGCAAACAACAGTTTCCAAACACTATCCTCTCTCACCAGGGCCACTCCAACATCCACTACCCTACCTTGTACCTCTTTTATTACCCCATCCATGTACAGATTGAACAACCATGGAGACATGACACATCCCTGTTTCAAACCAACTTTCAAAGAGAAAAATTCACTTAGTTCACCATCCACACGCACTGCAGCCTTCGCACCATCGTAAATACTCTTTACAGCATTCAACAACTTCCCATTTCCTCCATATATTCTTAACACTTTCCACAATCCTTGTCTATCCACCCTGTCATATGCTTTCTCCAAATCCATGAAAGCCGCATACAACTTCTTTCCCTTCTCTAGAAACTTTTCCACTAAAGATCTAAGAATGAATATCTGATCTACACAACCTCTTCCCTTCCTAAAGCCTCCCTGTTCTTCTCCAACTAATTTCTCTGTTCTTTCTCTAACTCTGTCTATAAGTATCCTACCATACACTTTTCCTATTATACTAAGAAGACAAATGCCCCTATGATTACCACACACTTCTTTTTCCCCTTTTCCTTTGTACAAGGGAATAATTATACATGACTTCCAATCCTCCGGGACTCTACCTTCCTCCCAGGCCAATCTGCACATCTTCCACATCCATTCTACTACTATCTCTCCCCCATGCTTCAGCATTTTACCACACACTCCATCAATTCCTGGGGCTTTCCCCGATTTAACTTTCTTCATTGCTTCCACAACTTCTATCCTACTGATTTCTTCCTGTCTTCTCACCTCCCTCCTTCTCCCAGCCATTCCCCAGCCACTTATACTCGCATTACTTCCATCCTCTATGTTCAACAATTCCTTAAAGTGTTCTCTCCATCTGCTCACTTTTTCTCCCTTCACTAGTAATCTACCATTTTTATCTTTTACTCCCCTGCTAACTTCACTTCCACCCTGTCTTACTCTTTTCACTTCTCTCCAGAACATTTTCTTACAGTCCCTCCACTTTACACTCAAATTCCTTCCAAATTCCTCATCCACTCTCTTCTTACTCTCTCTTAATGTGTATATAGTATGTATTAATATATTAGGACTATTAACTGTCGATGGTACGCCATTTTCGCGTGGCCGAGCAATGTATTATAATTACAAATCATAATAGATAGATAGATAAATAGATAGATAGACAGCCCTCTGCGAGCCTGGGAAAAGGAAATGAGTTTGCAAGTTACACTGAGGAAAGCTGACGACAGCGGCCAGTAAGGAGATGATGCAGTTAGTTGTCAGCAAACCACCCGGGAACAAAGCCCTGGTGACCACACACACATATACACACATACTCACAAACAGGCTTCTTAAACTTTCCATCCACGAGGAACACACGTGATACGTCTCCTGTTTCACCAGAATTTAGGAAAGAGAGCTCAGAAGGGGACAAGCGATACAAGAGGCTGGTCACAGGGGAAGGGCTTGGCAACTTGAGAGAGAGAGACAGAGAGAGAGAGAGAGACAGAGAGAGAGAGAGAGAGACAGAGAGAGAGAGAGAGAGAGAGAGAGACAGAGAGAGAGAGAGACAGAGATATAGCTAGCGGGACTGGACTCTATATTCCGCTCTGTGTGAGAGACTTGTTAATATTTCCAAGACAAATAAAAATAGTCCCATACTATTCTTTACCTCTCCTGTCACTACATGACAAATGGGAAGCTACTCCAAGATATAAAAACCGCTCGTCCACAAGTCATATATATATATATATATATATATATATATATATATATATAACTCAACCACAAAGGAACCACAAAGTATTTTATGACACAAAGTCATTTATGACACTAGCACCACGACACCACAATCACCAAGACCGCCACAACCACCACGACCACCACCACCACCACCGCCACCACCACCAATGTTACTACAACCGTCAACTCCAGGTGTCAGTGAGAGTGGTCGTGCGAATGAAGCACACGGACGGAGAGAAGGGTGCAGGGATGCTGAGTCAAGAATGATGAGGAATGGAGATGAACGACGTGAGAGAATGTTCGGCCAACAGGTATCTTCAGGTCGTGGTGGTGAGATGGCTGGTGGTGGCGATGACGGTGTTGCTGTGTCTGCGGCTGCTACTGCATTCAGTGAGGAGGGGCGAGTTGAGGGTGCGGCTGCAGCGGGTGGGAATGAGCCAGTGGGTGGGGGCAAGGTTAGAGTGGGACGCAGCCCACCACCGCATGGGTTGACCGCTAAGGATACAGGTGCTATACCTAAGGATGGTTGCCTCGTCCCTGCCAGTAGGAACTCCAGGGCCCCTCCTGACACTACCTCGGAGAATGAAGGGTGGACACTTGTCAATCGGAGGAGAGTAAGAAAGGACAGTCATAAGGTAACTACGAGAGTGACAGGCGTGTTTAGGACTGGTAGCTCTGCAGTTAAAGCAGCCACAAGATTAATTGATATTTTTATAGGAAGAGTAGATAATAACGTGTCCTGTGATGATTTGAAGAATTTTATTTTTGATGTTTTTGGGGTGCAAGTTGTATCGGTGTCTAAATTAGTGATTAGAACTGGTGAGCATCAAGCTTTTAAGGTGACACTAAAACTTTCTGAGAGGGAGAGACTGTTTAACCCAGAACTTTGGCCTGAGGACATTATTGTAGATAAGTTTTTTGACAGATCCAAGAGACAGGTACAGTAAATATAGTTCTTAGCTGATTTTTTTTTTCTAGTAAATATCTTTCTTTTTATTATCGGTAAATACAATTAAGAAAATTTTTTATTTTTATTCCCTTTTTAGACTTTCTTTTTCCATTTTATTATGGCTTCTGGTTTTATAAAATTTTGTACGTATAACTGCTGTTCTCTGAGGAAAAATATTGATCCAGTTAGAAAGTTAACATCATCAGGTTATGATTTTATATTTTTACAAGAAACTTTTATAACTAACGATAAACTTGGTATTTTAGATTTTGTTGATGAAGACTATGACTGTGTTGGTGTGGGTGCCACATTCTCCGATAAGGCCTTAACCAGCACGGGGGGCAGGCCAGAAGGAGGTATGGCCATCCTATGGAAAAAAGATGTACATTTAAAAATTAATGAAATAATATTAGAGAAGAATTTTATGGTTTTTAGTGTTAATATTTTTGGTTTTACAATTGTTTTTATTAATGTTTACTTGAAGAGTGATGTATGGGAAGTTACAACTTTAAATAACTATCTTGAATCACTCTCCAGGCTGGATCATTTCCTTGATGCTTTGAATTATGACTGTGTGTTTTTAATTGGTGATTTTAATGCTGACCCTTTTTATGGAAGAGCTTGGAGAAATCTTTCTGATTTTATGAACAGAAATTCCTTACGATGCTTTGATGTGGACAACCTTGACAGTAATTCTTACACGTTCATAGGCTACGGCAACTCTGTGTCTAAATGGCTAGATCATGTTTTGGGCAATGAGCATAACTGTATAAAGATAGAGAATATGGGCATACGGCAAAGCATTATTGGCTCTGATCATTTACCACTGGAAGCCACAGTTAGTTTGACCGGAGGTTTGTCGGCAATTCATTCTCACATATACTCCAGTAATAAAACACAGTTATCTATTAAATGGGATACACTTAAAGATCACGAAATTTGTGACATTAGTCAGTCAGTTGATGCCTATCTACATGATTATTACTCTCTACCCATACATGACTGCTGTAGAACAGGTTGCCGTGACCCAGGGCATCTTAAATTGATTGATGAACTGTATGAAATCATCACGAATAGCATCCAGATCTCTAGCCAAAAATATATGAGACGATGTATTAAGAAAAACAAATTTAATGTAATCCCAGGGTGGAATCGTTGTGTCAAGGACAAACACAGTGTTGCCAGAATAAAATATCTTGACTGGGTAAGGCATGGCAGATTAAGAGGTACAACTCTACATGAAGAGATGCTAAGTTCCAGAAAAGAGTTTAAGCGAGTCCTCAATGAATGTAAAAAGAATGAACACAGTGAAATCTGCCGGTCTATTGTGGACAGATTCTATAACAAAAATAAAATTCACTTTTGGAGTGAAGTTAAGAAAAAGAAATGTATTAACAAACTCTCAAATGTTATCGATGGTCACAATGGTGACTTGGAAATAAATCAAGTTTTTTATGAGAAATTCTTACGTAATCAGCCTCATAGTGTTGCGGATGCGGAGGTGGATATTTGTAACGAGATAAGAAGAGCCTGGCCTCACGAGAGAAAGATGTGTTTGACAATCTCCAGCATAACTCTAAGAAAGCTAATACACCGCCTCAACGCTGGACAAGGTCATGACCAGGTTAATTCACTATTTTTAAGGAACGCCTCAGAGTATTTTTTATGTTATCTTGCCCGTTTTTATAATACGTGCTTTGCTCATTGTTACCTCCCTGGGAATTTACTGAAGGGTACCATCACCCCTGTATTAAAAGATACTAAAAAGAATGTAACAGATTCATCTAACTATCGACCAGTAATGCAGTCATCATGCCTTTTAAAGATTTTTGAATTATTTATTTTAGATATCGTATCCGAGAAGCTCGTTTTAAATTATAGACAGTTTGGTTTTAAATCTGGCTCATCAACCACTGATGCTTGTTTTATTTTAAAAGAAATTATGAAGCGATACTCTAGGTACAAGAGATCAGGCCTAGCCACATTCATTGATTTAAGTAAAGCTTTTGATAGGGTAGACCACTTTATTTTAGGTAAGAAGTTGCTACGGTGTTCTCTGCCAGTTGACGTGGTACTAATGATTCTGCATTACCTAAGAAACCAGCAAGCTAATATTAAATGGCGAGATTCTTTTAGTAATTACTGTTTTATAGAGAAAGGTGTGAGACAAGGAGGAGTTTTGTCACCTTTCTTATTTAATTTTTATATAGACAGCATTATTAATGAGATAACAGACACTGATGTTGGATGCTGCTATGGAGAACTCAGATGCAATATATTAGCTTATGCAGATGACTTAGTACTACTGGCAGAGACACCTGCAGAAATGGACACTTTATATAGCAAACTTTGTGCCTGTATAGATGAACACTTGCTTACGGTTAACAGGACAAAATCTAAGTGTGTTATTTTTAGTAACAAAGTGGATGAGACAACGGAGAGCATTGAGCTGAACGGTGATACACTGCAGGTAGTAAAGGTTTTTAATTATCTTGGGCATAATGTCTGTTTTAATTTTAAAGACAATGACGATATTATTTTTAGACTTAATAATTTTTATGCCTCATTTAATAGTATTTTTAGGGATTTTAAAGCCGTTGACAGGGACACATTTTTATTTCTTTTTAAATCTTATTGTTTACCAGACTACGGACTTCCATTATGGAACCATGATTCTTCTTTTAACTCAAAAAATTTTAAAGCTTTTGAGATTGCTTTTAGCAAAACATTAAAGCGTATATGTGAAGTACCGATGACTGCCAGCAGTCACATCACGGCAGCTCGGTGTAATCAACTGCTGCTCAGGCATCACACTGCACTAGTCCAAGCCAGGTACTGTAAGAGAGTGTTCAGGTTGCTAAACCCTATCTTTAGCATTAATATCCCACTTATCAAGGAGGGATTTTTTATGCAATACCTTTTCAAATACTTCAGAGATGTATATAATGTTAATATTTTTCATGAAGAGCTGGATATTCTGAGATCTCGGATTGACTGGATACAAAGGCACGAGGACAGACGCAATCCTTGTATGTTTTATGGCTATTAGCTTAATTCTATCATGACTTTTATCCCACATTTTATATGTGTGTGTGTGTTTGTGTGTGTGTGTACATGTATGTGTATATGAATGTGTGTGTATATGTATGCATATATGTGTGTGTGTGTGTGTGTGTGTATACTGTATATGTATAGTTGTTTTATATAATTTTTTTTTAGTTTCACTTTTAGTATTGCTTATAATTTAGATTTTTTAGTTTTGGTAACTTTTATGTACAGTCATATGTGGCCTTTTATTATTATTTTATTAGATTTTAACTTTTTTTTTTCTTATTTCTTAGTACATGCTTATATAATTTTTTACTTAGTTCTGTAGATTTTCTGTTTTTATAATTTGCAGATATTTATAATGATTTTTATCTTTATATTTTTTGTCTTAGCATTATGGTTTACTTATTTGTATTCTTTCCTGTGTTTTAAAGCTTAATTTGTAATCTTTTTATATCATTAATTATAGTTTGTATTGCCCTAAGAGAGCAGCAGTGATTTGTTATTTTTATGTACAGTATGTGCATGTGAGTGTACTGTATATGTATATGTATTTATACGTATATATGTGAGTATATTGTGTACAGTCTATAACTTTTTCAGTGATTACCAAATTCCATCTTTCGGAAGGATATGTTATTGTTAAGTATGTTCTGTACTGTACACAGGCCTCTGGAATTTCTGGGTTATGTAATATTATGTAATCTGTATATGTATACTGTATTACGAAATAAAGAAATGATGATGATGACTACTACTACTACTACTACAACTACCACTACTACTACAACTACAACTACTACTACAACTACAACTACTACTACTACTATCCAATTCAAAGGTCGTATCAAACAAGCTCTTTTTGTCGACTGTATTCTCTTTTCTTCTTCGTATATATAGAGGATGTCAGAAAAAGGAAAACAAAATAAAACTCTTGCGACACCCTGTATATTAAGCCAAAAGGGAACCACTGTTTTATACCACGGAAGTGAAAATAAGAAGAATAAATCGCTGCAGAGAAGGCGTTAAGGAGAGGTTGGAGAGAAGGGGGGAGAGGCTGGAGAGGAGGGAGGAGGAGAAGTTGGAGAGGAGGGAGCATAGGTGGTGTGGAGTGTGGAGAATGTCTTGGCCAATAGCACAGCAGCGCCCACACCAGCAGCACGAGCCACACTTAGCATGCTTTTCACCATCTGGAAAGAAAAATAATCGTAATCGGCATCGTTCGGCATCGTAACCATGATATATGCAAAATAAATCGCTAAAGAAAAGGTGTTAACAGAGAATCCCATACCACTTACCCTATCCTGTCAGTAAGATGAAGGCGAGGGAATTTACCTGTTGAGTCAGTCAGTCAGTCAGAGGAAGTAAGGTAAAGAGAGTAAGGTAAAGAGAGTAAGGTAAAAAGAGTTAGGTAGAGAGGGTAAGGTAGAGAGAGTGAGGTAAAAGGAGTAAGGTAAAAGAGTAAGGTAGAGAGAGTAAGGTAAAAAGAGTATGGTAGAGAGTATGGTAAAGAGAGTATGGTAGACAGTAAGGTAAAGTGTAGTGTAGAGAGAAAGCAAGGTAAAGAGTAAGGTAGAGAGAGTAAGGCAAAGAGGGTAAGGGGAGAGAGTAAGGTAGAGAGAGTAAGGTAGAGTAAGGTAAAGAGTGTAAGAGAGAGAGAATAAGGTAGAGAGAGCAAGACAAAAAGAGGAAGATAGAGTAAAAAGAAGAGAATAAAGAGAGAGAGAGAGAGAGAGAGAGAGAGAGAGAGAGAGAGAGAGAGAGAGAGAGAGAGAGAGAGGTGAAGAGCATAAAGACAACCAATTATAAAGCAAAGGATATCGATATAAAGCCAAGTTACAGTGAAAATTGTATAGGAAGCACCCACCTCAATATAGGTATGGTGAGAGAGAGAGAGAGAGAGAGAGAGAGAGAGAGAGAGAGAGAGAGAGAGAGGTTGGATTTGCTCGAGTAGGCTGGTAAGATGGTCAAGAGGTCATTATATTGATCTAGTAATTCCTCAAGTTCCTCAAAGTCCTCCAGTTCCTGTTAGCGAGGATTTAGACTGACCCTCTCAGGATTGGGAGAACGCTAGTGATGTCCTCTATTCGTCTGAGTGAGCTATTGGAGCCACAGTTAATAAGAAAAGAGAGCAGTAAGAGCCTTGGATCCAGCACAAAGGCCGGATCATCAGCTAGAAGTCGTGTGCGCTGGACTGGCCGGGAACACAGACTCGGGGTGGTGAAAGAAATGGGTCAGTGGAAGAAGTGTATCATATCACAGATGGGACTACTGAAGTAAGGAGTGGAATTAGACGTCGGAAAGAAGACCAATAGAGGTAAGGAAGGACATGATATTATGGAAGGAAAAATACGGAGGAGGGGACGTTGAAGGCGAGACAAGAAAAGGAAATGAAATACGTCGCTGTAGAGTGTAAAGAGGACAGCCAAGGAAAATATGCCGTACGGAGTGAATGGTAATGCAACGAGTGCAAAAGGGAGGGCGACCACCAGACATCAAATACTAGTGGGTAAGTCGAGTATCACCAATTCTAAGACGAGCTAAAGCCGTCTCCCACCTCCTATTACGGTGGCAAGGAGTCAACCAGGGAGAAATATAGGATTTAACAACACGTAGTTTATTATTAGTGATAGATTCCCAGCAAGACTGCCACCGGTGTTGAAGGAAGGAAGACAGAGCAGGAAGAAAGAGACTGGAATGAAGACGGCAGGAGAGACATCCCTGGTAACAGCCATGCGAGCCAACTGATCAGCACGTTCATTCCCCGCGATGCCCACATGTCCTGGGACCCAACAGAACTGGACTGTTTTACGACGAGAGGAGATACGGAACAACCATTCCAAGATACGAAGGACCAAAGGGTGAGAAGTAGAAGGTGACTGAAGAAGGGACAGAGCACTTTATGACTCAGAGAATATCACAAATGAGGGAGAGGAGGCATGAGAAATATACCTCACTGCAAACAAGAGGGCATATAACTCCGCTGTTAGAACACTTGCATAAACAGAAAGATTAAAACAGTTAATAAGGAGTTATAATATTGGTCTAACAATACATCTATAGTGTTTTTACTCAAACTTGGCCCAGGTTGTTGTCCTTCTGCAGCTTACGTCAAGTAGGTCGGTGGTAGGATATAATATTGCTGCTCTACATCCTTTCCATAGCACTTCTTCGTGACTAGCATCACATTCTAGTGTTAAAAAGACAATACTACGGCTCTACATCCTTTCCATAGCACTTCTTCGTGACTAGCATCACATTCTAGTGTTAAAAAGACAATACTACGGCTCTACATCCTTTCCATAGCATTTCTTCGTGACTAGCATCACATTCTAGTGTTAAAAAGACAATACTGCGGCTCTACATCCTCTCCATAGCACTTCTTCGTGACTAGCATCATATTCTAGTGTTAAAAAGACAGTACTACGGCTCTACATCCTTTCCATAGCATTTCTTCGTGACTAGCATCATATTCTAGTGTTAAAAAGACAATACTACGGCTCTACATCCTTTCCACAGCACTGCTTCGTGACTACTATCATATTCTAGTGTTAAAAAGACAATACTACGGCTCTAGATCCTTTCCATAGCATTTCTTCGTGACTAACATCACATTCTAGCCAATCGTTTCAACTCTAAGATGGGGAGACTACAATTTTAGGCCAAGGTAGAGTAAAAATAGTATAGCACAACCCAGTCCTCCACGCCCTGTTAACAAGGGTACAAACAAACTCTTTCGTGGTTGGGAGAACTCTAGTAATCTATAGGAGAGACATAGGAGCCTTAGAGTCAATAATAATTAAATCGCACGGTAAATTGTGCTAAGGTGACGAATAAATATAATACAGTACAGTACTGTACAGTAATTATACAGCAAATTATCATGAGGTCTATGCTGTATCCAAATTTCAGGGGCCGAGTGCTAACCGCCCGCCAGAATATGTTGTTGGCTAAGGTACAAGCTACATAACTAAACTTGAAAATCCTTAGAAAAAAAAAAAATCAAGCACCGCGTTGCACAAAAGCCAATCAATATTAAAAAAGAAATTAAAAAAATGATGGCGGCTTGTATTTGGTCGTCTTTTAATCCTCACCAAAAGTTTATCTGTCTATCTGTCTATCTATTGCCAGACACCTTAATCCCGTAAGGAGCGGCCGCAAACAAATCGCCTCCATGTCGCCCTGTCCCCCGCCAACGACATTTCACTGCCCTATTCCCAGCTCCCCTCTCTCACATACCTCTCCACTCCATCCCTCCATCTCATCCTCGGCCTCTACCCCCCTCTCCCCCCTTGCACCTCACTCACATACACTCTCCTTGTCAGTCTCTCGCTCTCCATCCTCTCCACATGGGAATAAAATCGTCCGCAGGTACAAAGAATGTAATAAGAGGTCATGGGGGTGAAGAGGTTAACAGGTGGAGAAGTGTGTATGACAGTGATAATGGTGAGCAGAAAGGCATAAGTGTGTTCTTACCTAATTGTTCTTACCTAATTGTATCTTTACAGGAATGAGTCAAGCTCGTACTGTTCCGTGTCTTAAACCATATTTATCGTACATATCCTTAAATTTGTGAATTGTTTTGGCACACACTATTTCATTCGGTAGCGCATTCCATTGATCAGTTGCTCTGTTTGGGAAACTGAATTTCCTTACGTCTTTATCACCTCTCTTCTTATGCAATTTTTTGCAGTGTCCTCTTGCTGATGCTTCTCCATATGTTAAGTAATCATTTATGTCTATTTTCTCCTTTCCTGATATGCATTTATACAGCATTATCATGTCACCTCTTTTCTTTCTCTCCTGTAGTGTTGGTAGATTCAGTTTATTTAGTCTTTCTTCGTAGCTTAGGTCCCTTAAGCTTGGTATCCATCTTGTAGCGGCCCTTTGAACTTTTGAATCTTGTCTATGTGCTTTTTGAGATGAGGACTCCAGACTACTGATGCATATTCCAGGGTTGGTCGAATGAATGATGTTATTATCCTTCTTAGCATGTCTTCATTTATGTATGTGGATGCTATTCTCATATTTGCAAGCAGTGTATACATGTTCCGTACCTTCTCGCTGATGTGGTCAGCCGGAGATAGTCTGTTATTGATAATCACACCTAGGTCTTTCTCTCTTTCTGATGTGTATAGGGTTTTATTTCCTAACTTATAATCCCAATCAGGTCTTTTTCCACTTTTACCAAACTTGATTACATGACACTTGTCCACATTGAATTCCATTTGCCATGTACTACTCCATTCATGAAGTTTATTTAATTCTTCTTGTAGCTCTTTACAAGAGTCTGTGTTAGTAATTCTCCTTTGTATTTTTGCATCATCTGCAAACATATTCAGATAGCTCTCATTTCCAGTGTTACTGTTTATATCATTTATATACACTAAAAACATGATTGGTGCCAGCACTGAACCCTGTGGTACTCCACTAGTCACTTCTTTCCATGATGAGTAGTTTCCTCTTAGTACTGTCCTCATTTCTCTTTTTATGAGAAAGTCTTGCATCCAGCAAAACAGTTTGCCTCGAATTCCTCCTTGATGGTACAGTTTCCATAAAAGTCTGTGTCAAAAGCTTTCTTGAAATCTAAATAGATACTGTCCACCCATCCTTCCCTTTCCTGTATTGTGTTTGTTACTCTGTCATAGTAGCTCAACAGATTAGTAACACATGATTTTCCTTTTCTGAAACCAAACTGTCTTTCTGTTATCATACTGTGTTCTTCTAGATGATTTACCCAAGCTTTTCTTATAAGTTTTTCTAATACCTTGCTTACAACACTGGTCAGTGATACTGGTCGGTAGTTGAGTGGATTTTGTCTATTTCCTTTCTTGAATAAGGGGACAATATTTGCTTTTTTCCAAATATCAGGTAGTTTACCTTGACTCAAGGATTTCTTGAAAATTAAAAATAATGGTTTACATAACTCCTTTGCACATTCTCGTAATACCCAAAATGAAATTTCATTAGGACCACTTGCTTTTCCTCTGACTAATCTACTTAACTCCTCCTGTATTACTTTTTCTGCTATTTGTATATCTGGTAGTATGTGTGGACATGCGTGTTCCACATAGTCCCTCTCAAAATTTTTTTCTTTTGTAAAAACTAATTGGAAATTCTTATTTAGTGCTTCACAAATATCTTTCTCTTGTGTATAAGTGATTCCCTCGTCCGTAATGGATTGTATTATATCTTTTACTTTAGTTTTGCTTCTGATATAGCTGTAAAACAGCTTTGGTTGATCACTACTTTTATTTATTATATCCTCCTCAAACTGTTTTTGGGCTTCCCTCCTTATTCTTGTATAGTCGTTTCTTGCCTGTTTGTAATTATTATATGCCCTTTCACTATTGTGTCTTCTGTATCTATTCCACAACAAATCTCTTCTTTCTTTTGATTTTTTACATTCTGTATTGAACCATTTCTGTATTTTCTTATCTGCTTCTTTGTGCTGTGGGATGTACTTCTGGACTCCTATTTCATAAAATTCACAAAGTTTTTTATATACAGCATTTAAATCTTGTCCTCTAAGCTCATTTTCCCAATCAACATCTAAAAAATACTTCTTTAGGTCTTGATAATTTCCCTTTTTATAGTTTAGGCTCTTTTTGTAACTTTCATTGCTGTTTACTATGTCATATGCTATCCTGAAGTTATAATTTAGTACTGCATGATCGCTTTTGCCGAGTGGAGGGTGATATATTAAACTGTCAATCTCATTTTCTTGCCTTGTAAATATTAGATCTAGCACTGAAGGTACATCAAGTCCTCTTTTTCTGGTGGTTTCCCTCACATGTTGCGTTAAGAAAAACTCTTGTACGAGATCCAGGAGCTTTTGGTCCCAACAGCTTTCTTGGCTATTTATATCTAGAGTATTCCAATTTATATTTGTATTGAAGTCCCCAGTTAGTATAATTCTTTCCGATTTGTCTTCCATTTTATGTAGCAATGATCTTACACTCTGAATTGTACTCTCTGCCAGGTCCTCATATTCGTCTCTTTCCCATGTGTTTGATCTGGGTGGCATGTACAAATTGGCTACAATTACTTTACCTTCAGATGTGTCGATCTCTACTGCAATTAGTTCTACTTGTGATGGTATATCTAGTTTTATTTCCTTGACTTTTAGATTTTTCTTAGTTAATATAATAATTCCTCCTCCTTTTTTTTAAATATCTGTCTCTTCTCCATTTATTGTATTCCTCTAAGTTTAGTATGTCATTTGATATCCTTGGTATTAATTTTGTTTCAGTTAGGCATATTATTTGTGGTTCATTTTCTCTGACATAATCATTCATCTCTAGTAATTTAGATACCATTCCATCCACATTTGAGTACATCAACTTTATCATCTTGTTTATATACTTGTCATGACATGGTTCTACTACCTTCCTCCTTTTTCTTTCATCCTGTTTGTGTACCACTTTCGTACCTGCAATCCTATTACTTTGTAAAAAAATTTCTTCTTCTTCTCTTCTGATCTTCCCTCATTTTTTGTTTTTGCTTCCTCCCTTTTCTCTTTCAGTAATTCCAGTTCCTCTTGTGTTAGGCATCTTTTTATCCATACATTTTTGAACTCCTCTTTTTCCTTAAGAATCTTCGCATTTTTTAGTATCTCTTCCACAGTGTTTACACTCTGGAAAGTCACCTTTAGAGGTCTTGTCTTGCTTTTCTCGTATTTCCCTAACCTTTTGTGTTCCTCTATGTCTTTACTACAGATTTCTTCTGATACTTCTTTCAGTAAGCTCATTACATTTGCCATCTCCTTTTTGTCTCTTGTGATCTTGTTTTTAACTTCATCCTCTTCTATACCAGTGATTACTATTGATTTGTTTATCTCTACTGAATCTCTGACTAACTTTGGATTGTTTTGGATTATTCTTTTCACCTCCTTTTTAATGCTTTTTTCCTCCACCCTTGTTTCTAAGTCTTTCTTTACTTTCACCATTTCAACATACGTGGTTTCTACATCATTTTTGTAGCTTTGCACAGCTCCATTTACTTGTGTTATCTTCTCCTCAGTATCACTGCTCTGGTCCATAAGACTGCTAACTTGCCTAATTGTCTCTGTGTCATTTTTTAACTCTTCCATAACACTCTCGTGATTGACTACTGTACTTGCCATTTCACTTATTTTCTTCCTAAGTGTACTC
Source organism: Coenobita brevimanus (assembly GCF_032717465.1). NCBI lineage: Eukaryota > Metazoa > Arthropoda > Malacostraca > Decapoda > Coenobitidae > Coenobita > Coenobita brevimanus. The sequence goes on along the minus strand of NC_137062.1, from coordinate 32,896,836 downwards.
AATTCCACGGTTAGTTAACACACACACACGGGTGTGTGTGTGTGTGTGTGTGTGTGTGTGTGTGTGTGTGTGTGTGTGTGTGTGTGTGTGTGTGTGTGTGTGTGTGTGTGTGTGTGTGTGTGTGTGTGTGTGTGTGTGTGTGTGTGTGTGTGTGTGTGTGTGTGTGTGTGTGTGTGTGTGTGTGTGTGTGTGTGTGTGTGTGTGTGTGTGTGTGTGTGTGTGTGTGTGTGTGTGTGTGTGTGTGTGTGTGTGTGTGTGTGTGTGTGTGTGTGTGTGTGTGTGTGTGTGTGTGTGTGTGTGTGTGTGTGTGTGTGTGTGTGTGTGTGTGTGTGTGTGTGTGTGTGTGTGTGTGTGTGTGTGTGTGTGTGTGTGTGTGTGTGTGTGTGTGTGTGTGTGTGTGTGTGTGTGTGTGTGTGTGTGTGTGTGTGTGTGTGTGTGTGTGTGTGTGTGTGTGTGTGTGTGTGTGTGTGTGTGTGTGTGTGTGTGTGTGTGTGTGTGTGTGTGTGTGTGGGTGTGTGTGTGTGTGTGTGTGTGTGTGTGTGTGTGTGTGTGTGTGTGTGTGTGTGTGTGTGTGTGTGTGTGTGTGTGTGTGTGTGTGTGGATTTCTGTGTGTGTGTGTGTGTGTGTGTGTGTGTGTGTGTGTGTGTGTGTGTGTGTGTGTGTGTGTGTGTGTGTATCGATGTTTGTGAATGTGTATTTTCATGTGTATGTGGAGATGTCCATAAATGTATGATTGTGTGTAGGTATGTGTGTGTATGCATGAGTTCATATAGGTATGTGCACAAGCACATAATATGTGCGTCTGCATTAATGTGTATGCATTGCGTGTTTTATGTAACTATGCTTTATGTTTATGTATGTATGTATGTATGTATATATATGTATATGTATGTGCATGCATGTATGTATATGTATATGTATGTGCATGCATGTATGTATGTATGTATATATGTATATATATATATATATATATATATATATATATATATATATATATATATATATCGGTGATGAACATCGATCAAGTGCCACTGTCCATTACCACATTATGTTGAAGGTCACAGCTTCAGAGAGATTGCTTGTCGCACTGGAGTGTCCACGCCAATTGTCTCGTTGTGGGTCAAACGTCATAATGAGACAGGCACCGTAATGAGTTTTCACGTTCGTGTGTGTGTGTGTGTGTGTGTGTGTGTTGAGGTAACCATAATATCAAATTTCACTGAGGTGTTTAATATCATACACTCTAATCTTCAGATCGTATACCGCTAGGCAACTGATTATATTAATTTAGATTAAGACTCTAATCATATACTTGGCGGCCTCCAGCAGGGCTACCAGTATCGCAGCTGAGTGGAAGCAAGCACTGTCACACGATTTCGACCCACTTCCAACGTTTAGAGCGTTAGTATAGACCTAAAGACTTTTTTTTTTTCATAAGTGTACATATGTGCTTATGCTTAAATGTATGCATTTACATATGTGTTAATGCGTGCATGTTTGTATGTGAATATGTATGTACGATTTGCAGCACATGCATACATTCATGCATATGTAGGTATGTATGAATGTGGGCATGTATAAATGAGTGTGCATAGAAGAATGTATAATGTGCAGTATGCACTATATATGTGTGTTTGCGTGTACGTGTATATTTGTATAAATATATGTTTATGTATACATGTATGTATTAAAATACGTAGTGGTAGGTGGGGGTGCTCACCATCCACACACTCGATGTAGTGTTGCCCTCGGGTGCCTGCCCTTTCCTCTCTTCCTTCCTTCTTTCCTGCCTTCATCTGTCCTTTAGCTCTTCATCCTTTCCTCTTCCTTCTGTCTACTGTGACTCTACACTGAGTGACAAGCCAAATGGTTTCCTGTAAACCAGAAACCGTTTCCTACGCTGGATGGTAACCATATAACCAAATTATGGCGCCTGGTGGTTTAGTGGGTAATTACGGCGCTCCAATCGGATTGATCCTGCGCAGGTTTATATCCAAGGGATGGTTGGGGTTTATTGCTCACATAATGCCACTCAGGGATGAGTCAGGCTGGTCGCTCTACTCTTAAATGTCAGGACCAACTTGTCTAGCCCCGGGCTCCTACGCTCTTCATGGGGCGACACTGGATTAGATGATGAATGACTGAATTAAAATTTGTAACCCAGTATATCAGTGCATATGAATATGTGTGCATGTTGATACATGTATGCATGCATGTGCTGCTATGTATGTGAATGTGTGAATGTGTACATGTGCATGTGTGCTAGTGTGTGCGACCGTGCGAGCAAGCGCTTTGACGTGAATGTGTGCCAGTGTGTGTGTGCATGTATGTTTGTGTGTTTGTGTGTGCATGTATGTTTGTGTTTTTGTGTGTGTGCATGTATGTTTATGTG
>NC_137062.1:32886944-32891944 GCF_032717465.1 Coenobita brevimanus | reverse complement strand
ATAATAACCGCAGTAATAGCAACGGTAATCCATAGTAGCCTAGTCAGTAATCATAGCAATAATAGTGACAGTAATCCATAGTAATCAGTAATAATAGCACTGATAGCAACAGTATTCCATAGCAGTCAGTAATAATAGCGATAACAGCAACAGTAATGCATAGCAGTCACTAATAATAGCAACAGTAATCAACAGTAATCCCTAGTAATCCTAGCAATAATAGCAACAATATCACATAAACACTCAGACCAACACCCATACTAGCCAACTGGTCTAAGGGCCGAATATTTGCCTCTGCCCTTTGTCCTTGGCCTTCGATAGATTACGACATAGTTATCGGAATAATACGCTACGTAAGAGTTGCTACGGAGCTTCCAGTGGCACCTCGATTAACCACACAAACTACCAAACAACCACACCCAACCACAAGCTTGTCTGGTAGTTATATTCCGGCAAACACACTAACCCACCAAGCCACCCACCATCCTGGCTTAGGTGCATCCATGTTGACTCCCTTCCATACCACACTAAGTTAATATACATGGATTTTCTTACCATATACTTTACCTTTAATGAAGAAAAAATGTCACGGAAAAGCAACATCAACATTCCTTCCTTCCTAACCCGGCGCCTGTCCAAACTAACTCAACATTACACCTATCCCCCTGGCTCAAATTTATCCATATTGTCCCACACGCGTATTAACCAAGTCTAAATTAACATACTATAGGTTTTTGTACATATTATTTACCCTTAATAAGGAAAAATGTCTCGGAGAAGCCGTGCACAACCTTCCCTCTCCACAGCTCGGCCTACACTGAACACTTCAAACATGACGTCACTAAATATTCGCCTTGTTTCTCGGACGCCTCTGTTCGAAAAATTACACCTAACGCCTAACTGGCAACTCAACCAAGGGTGAAAGAAAACGGGGGCTTAAAAGAGAACGTGAAGTTGAGATAGAACGTAAACTTCAGAAAACGTGAGAGATGGTAAGCCTTAGAAAGAACGTAAGCAAACGAGAGAGGATAAGCTGAATTGAACGTGGGTTTGAAACAGAACCTGAGCCTATGAAAGTATATGAGTTAAGAGACTGACAGACAAATGAGGGAGTAAAGGAGCGCTGTGGTGTTGATGTGGATGTGGAGTTACGTGGAGAGACAGACAGACAAATGAGGAAGTAAAGGAGTGTTGTGGTGTTGATGTGGATGTGGAGTTACGTGGTGAGACAGACAGACAAATGAGGATGTAAAGGAGCGTTGTGGTGGTGATGTGGATGTGGTGGAATGTGTTAAAAGAAATACTATGAGATGGTTTGGCCATGTGGAGAGGATGGAGAGTGAGAGACTGACTAGGAGAGTGTATGTGAGTCAGGTGGAGGAGGGGGGGCGCATACCTCTGCCAACACCAATATGTATGTATGTATGCATGTATGTATGAATGTATGTATGTATGTATGTACGAATTTCTTTTACCAATATCATTCTCACTCATGGCATCAGTTAGTAAAAATCGCCTTGAACAAAAAAAAGAAAGAAAGAAAGAAACTCTACGGCATTGAAACATAATAATTGGACCAGTCTTATGCCCAGAAACTCTACGGCATTGACACATAATAATTGGGCCACAGTCTAATGCCCAGAAACTCTACGGCATTGAAACATAATAATTGGGCGGTGACTGGGCAGTGATATATAAGGGCTGGGGAAAAGGCAGCCTAAACACAGACCCACAAACCTCAAACGCAGAACATCCCCGTGGAGAGATGGTAAGGTGGAGTGATTTTTCTTGAGTGATCAAGTTTCAGTTGGTGTGTGTGTGTGTGTGCGTGTGTGTGTGTGTGTGTGTGTGTGTGTGTGTGTGTGTGTGTGTGTGTGTGTGTGTGTGTGTGTGTGTGTGTGTGTGTGTGTGAATTTATAACTTAAAGACACTAAATGCAGAACTTTAGGTGACATGGAAGCTTCGTTGCACTTGATCTTTAGCGATTTAGTCTATTTTGCATATTACAAAGAGCATGTTGTTATATCGCTTTAACATCGCCTAACTTTGTATCAAGAACGTTCATGATGGTACTGAGATATTATAGGCAAAATAAATCGCTAAAGAAAATGTGTTACGGGATATATGAGAGGGCCAGTAAGGGAGGGCACGCAATAATGGCTATAGCAACAGGATAGAGGATACTAAGGTGTGATGGGCAAAATAAATCGCTAAGGAAAAGGCGTTAGGGAGTCAAACGCACACAGAACTGGACCTTAAACTGTGGTATGCGAGTGGCAGTATGAGAAGACCAGTAAAGGAGGGCACGCAACAATGACCAGAGAGAGAGAGAGAGAGAGAGAGAGAGAGAGAGAGAGAGAGAGAGAGATGAGGTTTTAAAAGTCTTTCCCTGCAGCGACAGAATGTAGATTGGGGATTTGCATAGATGATGCTGGTGGGATTGTGAATTACTTTGAAACCAGAGTGCAGAATGGCAGAATGTGTGGGGAGGCGTGTGTGTGCGTGTGTGTGTGTGTGTGTTTATGTGGGTGGGAGGAGGGTGGAGGGGTGCGTTTGAGTGTTTGTGTGTGGGTGGGTGGAGGGTGGAGGGGTGCGTTTGAGTGTTTGTGTGTGGGTGGGTGGAGGGGTGAGTTTGAGTGTATGCGTGGGTGGGTAAAGGTGTGTGTGTGTGTGTGTGTGTTTAAATTTCTTACCATCCCGAAGAGCCTGCACGACAACTCTTCAACGTGGACGTGAGTGTAAAGCAAGGCTGTGTCCTGGCTCATTTAAACATCTATCTCACTGCAGTCACCCTTTTAAGTCACCAGCAAATGAACCCAGACGGAGAAAAAATCTAGTTCCGTCTTGATGGTAACATTTAATCTCAGACGTCTTCAGGCACAATCAAAGACCTAAACGGCTCATTTCCTAGAGCTGCAATACACTAATGAATGTACCCTCCTTGCACAGATCCCAGAAACCCTACCACAGTCTCGCACCATCATTTCCATCATATTCCACGCAATGGGACCCCAAATGTCAGCAGAAGAGAAATAATATCTCAGAGAAACAACACAGCAGAGCCTCTTGCATTTCAGATAATTGGCGAAAATGTAAAACAGGTGGAGAAGTTTACCCACCTTGGAAGTGTGCTCGCAGGTAAACATAACTCTGATGCAGAACTCCTTGCAGGAATCAGCCACGCCTCAGCCTCTCTTGGACGTCTCAGATGCAGAGTCTTTGAAAACACCAATATGAGATTCGAGATGATGGTATCAGTGTATGCAGCTGCGTGCCTCTTCACCTTCTTATAAGTACTGATTCCTGGTCTACCTATCAGCGTCTCTTAAAACAGCTTGCGTCTTGTCACATCCAAGGCTTACTGTGCATCCTAGGACTCACATGGGAGGATAAAGTCCCTCACTCACACGTGTTCCGCATGCCTGAGCACTGCCTTCCCTGCTGTGTTCTGTATGGCCAACTCCCTGCAGCACATCGCAACCCAGGGGGACAAAAGAAGAGATATAAAGATCATAGGAGGACAACCCTGAAGAAATGCAGCATCATACCAAAAGATCTTGAAACGAATGCAAACAGAAAACAGTGGCCAGCCCTCTCCAGTGAAGGAACCATTCATCTCAAAGAAGCTCCGAACCTGGCCAGAGAAGAATGTAGACATCTGAGGCACAACCAAAAAAGTTTACCCAGAAAATCCAGACTTGACGTGCCGACTGTATGGCAAGGTTTGTGGATCCAGGATTGGTCTGCACAGTCACACACGTTGACGCCAAAGACAATGAGAATATAGTAGGCGTCGTCGTCTGTGGGAGAAGGACGGCTTTAAGTGTGTGTGTGTGTGTGTGTGTGTGTGTGTGTGTGTGTGTGTGTGTGTGTGTGTGTGTGTGTGTGTGTCCCCTCTCCCTCCCCCCCCTCTCTCTCTCTCTCTGTCTCTGCCTCTGTCTGTCTGTCTGTCTATCTGTCTGTCTGTCTGTCTGTATATCTGTCTGTCTGTCTGTCTTTCTGTCTGTCTGTCTGTCTGTCTGTCTGTCTGTCTCTCCAACATACAGATCTCCCCAGTATCAATCTTTTATTACACACACACACACACACACACACACACACACACACTCACACACACATTTCCCCCCCGTCTCTCTCTCTCTCTCTCTCCCCAATGATGCGTAAGGCAGCCGGGAAGCGAAACGGAAAATAAACACCCATGTTTCACTGCAAATCGACATTTTCTCATTTCGTTTCGACGTTCCGGGTATTTGGTCGTATCCTGTATTTCCAATTTTACTGCTCACGGATTAAGTGGAGAGGGAGGCCTTCACGTGGTGGCACTGATAGAACCAGGCGGCTCCACTGACTGGTTGTACACACGTCCCTCAACTCCCTCCCTATCCCCGAAAAGGACGATGGTGGTTCAGGGACGGGTATTATTTTCACTCAGTTTGTCTGTTCGTTTGTTTGTCTGTCTGTTTCTGTTAACAACTTTACGCGAAAACTACTGGTGCGATTTTGACTAAAATCACAGAGATGATGGGCTATGACCTTCTGATCACCTGATTAAATTCTGGGCCAAACTGGGCCAAGGCCCAGGATGTAGGCCCCCCAAAAAAAATGTAAAAAAAAAAAAAATCGTGTTTTCGCCATAACTCCTTTCCAATTCGTCATATCGACACTAAACCCAAACCTAAAGGTGCATCTTTCAAATCTTCATCCTATAACGTGCCTCATTACATCAGGGGGGTCACCCCTAGTTAGCGGTAGGGGGGTCAGTGTCAGGTGGGTCGGGCCTAAAATTTCAAATGGACATAAAGTCAATTTTCACCCGATTTATTCCAAATTTGATATGTGACATCTTTGACTAGATATCCTGTTGTGTTTATACGTCACCACTAAAATGACTGCCAGGGACGGGTTTGCTGTGCCTTGACGCCGCTTCTTGTTTAGCTTGTTTCCTGTAGCTCAGTGGCAGGATATGACAATACTACTGAAGATCCCTCCCATAGAGTTTC
>NC_137062.1:32871944-32881944 GCF_032717465.1 Coenobita brevimanus | reverse complement strand
AGGAAGGGAAGGAAAGAAGGAGGAGGAAGAAAAAGGGAGAAGGAAAAGGAAGGGAAGAGGGAAGGAGAGGAAAGGAAGAGAGAGAAGGGGAAGGAAGGAAAAGAGAGGAGAAGGAAGGGAAGAGAGGAGGAATACAAAGGAATACAAAGGAAAACAAACAGCAACAGATCTTATGGTCCTTTCGAGGCTGTTTGTAACTCTACATGCTGAAGGATAAGGATAGTAAAGCAAGAAGGCTCCCCCCGCCTCCAAACCCTCCAGTTCAAACTGGCAGGAAAAAGTGAGAAAAACCACCACGCAGCATGGAAAAACTGACATGGAAATTTCATAGGAAAGACTGAAAAGAAAAAGCTACATTCTATAATACATTATCTATAAGCTACCAGTATGAATAACCTGAAAGAGAAAGTAGTAAAGTACAATGAGTAATCGCATATATAAATAACTTTTCGGTATGACATTATGTAGGGTACGTTGGGTTAACGGGACGTCTGTATACATAACGTAGAAATTGCACATTGCACAGTGTGGATGTTCAGGGGTGGTGCGGCAGGAAGGAAGGAAAAGACGAAAGAAGAAGGAAGAGAGGGAGAAGGAAAGGAAGGAAGGGGAGGAGGAGGAGGAGAAGGGAGAGAATGAGAAGGAAGGAAAAGAGAGGAGACAGAAGAGAGAGGAGGAGGAGGAAGGAAATGAGGAGACAGAAGCGAGAGAAGGAATGAATAGAGAGGAGGAGGAGGAAGGAAAGGGAAGGAAGAGGAGAAGGAGAAGGAAGGAACAGAGAGAAGGAGGAGGAAGGAAAGGGAAGGAAGAGGAGAAGGAGAAGGAGGAGGAGGAGAAGGAAGGCAAGGAGGTCGTGGAATCATCTAGCGTTTAAAAGGAAGGAAGTGGCGCGTGTCGAAGGCGTCCTAATTTTGGCCAAAGAGTCTTCAATGTGGCGCTATAACAGTAACTACACTACTCACACCTAGAGGGAAGGAGGGAAGGAAGGAGGGGGGGAAGGGAAGGAGAGAGAGGGAGGGAACATAGTGGGAGAGCGAGTGAGAGGGGAGGAAGACATGAAGGAGAGGGAAGGAAAAAATGGGAGAAAGGGGAGAATTTGAAAGGGAGGGAGGGGGAGAAATGAGAGGGAGGGAGTGATGGGAGGAGGGATTGGAGGATGGGGAGGGAAGGGAGAAGGGAGGAGACTGATGAGAGGGAGAGAATGTAAAAGGAGGGAAGGAAGTAATGGAAGGGAGAAGGAGGGAGGGAAGGGAAAAGGAAAGGAGCAGAGAGAGAGAGAGAGAGAGAGAGAGAGATAATGAAGAAAATGAGGTGTCTAAGTGTGTCGCGTTTGGAGAGAATAAGAGGGAGGAAATGCAGGGAGGGAAGGAGGCAACGATAATGGAGAGAGGGGAGAGAAGGAGGAGGAAAGTGGAGGGAAGAAAGGAAGGAAGGAAGGAAGGAAGGAAAAAAGTGAGTAAGGAAGGAGGGAGAGAGGAGGAGGAGAAAGAATAAGAGAGGGAAGTGGAAATGAGGAAGATATGGATGGAAGGAAGTGAAAGCAGAGAGAGAGAGAGAGAGAGAGAGAGAGAGAGAGAGAGATGAGGTAACTAGGCGTGACATCATTATTCTCAGGGTTTATTATCCATTACGTAATTTTCCACTTGTTTCTTTCTCTTTATTTTTTCTCACTGGGGTCAGAGAGAGAGAGAGAGAGAGAGAGAGAGAGAGAGAGAGTACCACACCTGAGATGCAATAATATCCTTCCTGCAACCCGATCAGTGCCATCTTCCTCCTCTTTCTTGGTCATTTTCTTGTTTTCTTATTGTCTACCTGTTGTCGTCTTGCAAGGAATGTTGAAATGTCTTGAGAAATTGTTTAAGAAAATGGGGAATCTTAACATCTCTTTTTCCTTTGCTTGTTTTGTCAATTTGCTTGCTTACTTGCGTGCTTATTTCCTTCCTTCCTTCCTCCCTTACCTACTTCCTTCCATCCTTCCTTACCTACTTCCTTCCACCCTTCCTTCCTTCCTTCCATCCTTTCTTTCTTACTTATATCTTTGTTTCCTTACTCTCTTCTTTTCTTCCTTCGTTTCTTTCTTTTTCCTTTCTTTTCCTTCCTTCGTTCCTTCCTTTATTTCTTCCCCCTATCTTTATTTTCTTCCTTCCTTTCTTCCGCACTTCCATTTTGCCTTCCTTCCATCCTTCCTTCCTTCCTTCCTGTCGTTCTTGCTTGCTTCCTGTCTTCCTTCCTTCCTTCCTGTCGTTCTTGCTTGCTTCCTTCCTTCCTTATTTTCTTCCTTCCCTCCTTCCTTAATTTCTTCCTTCCCTCTTTCCTTCCTTCCTTTCTTCCTTAATTTCTTCCCTCCCTCCTTCCTTCCTTCCTTTCTTAATTTCTTCCTTCCCTCCCTTCTTCCTCCTTCCTTAATTTCTTCCTTCCCTCCTTTCCCCATTCCTACCTCTCGTCCTCCCTTCTTTCCTGTCTTCCTTCCTTCCTTCCCTCCCTCCCTCCCTCCCTCCTTCCCTCCTTCCTTCCCTCCTTCCTTCCCTCCCTCCTTCCTTCCTTCCTAATCTGAATAATATCGCTTATATCAAAGACGTCAAGGAAGTTAAGACGTTTAATATTTCTTAAGGAGAGTCCGGGGTTCGCACTCTCCCCGGGTAAGGAAGCTCCCTAACACCTCTTCCTTAGCGATTTATTTTTGGGTAAGGCTGGTTGATATAATTTTGTAATTTACGCAGAGTATGGCGATGTTAGAGGGATTTACATAACACAGACGAGGAGAGTAAGGTGTACTAAAAATAAATCGCTTAGGAAGAGGTGTTAGGGAGCTTCCTGCCCTGGAGCCTCCCACGCAAGCCCTTACATACACACTGTAGATAAATAGTCGTACATAGAGAGACACACACATGTACACATACGTAGTTGTACATAGACACATACATACATATATATATTCATAGAAACATAGATATATAAATACATACATACATTCATAGATACACACATAGACATACATACAAACACGCATACATACACATACATACATATATACATACATTCATACACACATACATACACACACAAAAAATCACACATCTACTCTCTCGACTTAAAAAAAAAATAAAAAAAAAATAACATGATCTATGTGATGCTAATTTATATCATTTTTCTTTTTCATTCCATTTTTCTTATTTTTTTCTCTAGGTGGTTAAAGAGGAGCATCGCCATCGTCCTGTGAATTAATATTAGGGAGGCAGAAGAAGATGACGAGATTTGTTTTGAACGAGTTGATTGATGGGATTGGCGATTCTGGTGACTTTTTTTTAGATGGTGTGGGGTCTCTCTCTCTCTCTCTCTCGTAAATCTTCCTTTCCTCCTCCACCAACTCCTCCTTCCTCCCACACTCCTTCATATTCAGCCTCTCATCCTTCCTTCCTTCCTTCTTTCCTTCCTTTCTTCGTTCCTTCTTCCCTTCCTTCCTTTCTTCGTTCGTTCGTTTGTTCCTTCCTTCCTTCCTTCTTTCCCTTTTTTCCTTCCTTTCTTCCTTCCTTCCTATTTTTCTTTCCTTCTTTCTTTCCTTCCTCTCTTCCTTCCTTTCATCCTTCATTCTTTCCTTCCTTCTTTCCTTCCCTCCTTCCTTCCTTCCTTCCCTTCTCTCCCCAACTTTTCTCATCATTTTCTAGTCTTTTGATAATATACTTTTCTCATATCTATTTTTCTTTCGCATTTTATCTATCGTTTATATCTATCTGGCTATCTATCCTATTATCTGTTTTTCTTTCTCATTTTATCTATCCTATATTTACCTGCCTTTTCTCTCCTTTAAAAACAAAAAAACAAGAGGAAGCAAATTAGGTACTTGACATCTCTAAGGCTTTCGATCGAGTCTGGCATTAGTCTTTAATTTCCAAACTGCCCTCTTACGGTATCTATCCTTCTATCTGTGCCTTCATCTATAGCTTCCTTTCTGGTCGTTCTATAGTCGCTGTTGTAGACGGCCATCGTTCTTCTCCTAGATCTATCAACAGTGGTGTTCCTCAGGGCTCTGTCCTATCACCAACTCTCTTCCTTTTATTCATCAATGATCTTCTAAGCTGTACATCTAACCCTATCCACTCATACGCTGATGACTCCACCCTTCACCTTTCCATTCGGTTCCCGCAACGCCCATCTCAGCAGTTACTTCAACAAACAAGGGATGAGGCTATGGCACACCTAATGTCTGACTTGGCTCGAATCTCTGACTGGGGTAAAAATAATCTGGTTGTTTTTAATGCATCAAAGACTCAGTTCTTACACCTATCAACCCGACAAAATCTTCCACAGGTATACCCACTAATGTTTAATAATATTCAGCTTAATCCTGCATCATCCTTGAACATGCTTGGGGTTTCATTTACTCGGGACTTATCTTGGAAAGATCATATTACATCTCTTGTAAAATCTGCTTCCAAGAGATTAGGTGTACTAAGCCGACTCCGCTCTTTCTTTACCCCTGCACAATTGTTGATTTTATACAGGAATTTTATCCGCCCCTGTGTGGAGTACAACTCTCATGTGGCTCCCCACATACAGCTCTTCTTAATAGGGTGGAGTCAAAGGCTTTTCATCTCATTAACTCTCCTCCTCTTACTGACTCCCTTTAACCTCTGTCTCTTCGCCGCACTGTTGCATCTTTATCTCTTTTCTATCGCTACTGCAATGGTCACTGCTCCTCTGAACTGTCTGCTTGCATTCCTCCACCTCTACGACGGGCGCGTAGCACCCGTCTGGCAGCAAGCTCTCATCCCTTTTCTGTCCAACTCTCTAATGCAAGAGTTAACCGTTACTCCCAGTCTTTCATTTATGCAACAGGTCAACTCTGGAACTGTCTCCCTCTGTCTGTATTTCCTGCTGCCTATGATCTCCAGTCTTTCAAACGCAGTGTGTCCAGGCATCTCAAAATGATCGGATCTTGAATATGGCTCTCTATTGTATTTTGTTTTTCTCTTGGAGGGAACTGTTACTGCGAGCTCATGGCCTTTGGTTCCTTCTTCCTCGCAAAAAAAAAAAAAAAAAAAAGATAAGGTAAAGGTGTGAGAGCAAGTGTTAGGAGAAATACACTGAGGTGGTTTGGCCATGTGGAGAGGATGGAGAGTGAGAAACTAACGAGGAGAGTGTGTGTGAGTAAGGTGGAGGGGGGGGGGAAGGGAAGGGAGGGCCGAGGATGAGATGGAGGAATGGAGTGTGGATGTGGATGTGATAGAAAGCGTTAGAAATACATCGAGGTGGTTTGGCCATGTGAAGAGGATGGAGAGTGAAAGACTAACGAGGAGAGTGTGTGTGAGTAAGGTGGAGGCAGGGAGAGGGAGGGGGAGACCGAGGAAGAGATGGTGGGCGGGAGTGGAGAGGTATATGAGAGAGGGGGGACTGAGTTGGGAGAAGGGCAGTGTAATGGCCAGGACTAGGGCGACATGGAGGCGATTTATTTGTGGCCATCCCTTACAGAATTAAGGCGTCTAGATATAGATAGATAGATAGACCAATAGATAGACAGGCAGATAGATAGATAGATAGATAGACAGACAGATAGATAGATAGATTGCCACTATTGATAAGGGAATGCAAGATGGTCTCCACCTACTAACAAGACACTGACAAACTCCTGAGAAAATTGACAAGATGATGATGATAATGATGATGTGCGTGTGTGTGTGTGTGTGTGTGTGTGTGTGTGTGTGTGTGTGTGTGTGTGTGTGTGTGTGTGTGTGTGTGTGTGTGTAGTTTGACCTTTGACCCCATTCAGCCCTTCAAGATATCAAAATAAAATAAAAATAAAAAAAAATATCCACTCTTATTTGCCCAAAGAAAAATTGTACCAAACTTGAAGGATACTGAGTTGAAATTATGAGAGAGAGAGAGAGAGAGAGAGAGAGAGAGAGGGAAACAGGAAATATTAAACCTCTCCACCACTGTCTGCGAACCTAAGAAAGACTGCAAGACTAGGATTAAGGAAGAAGGGGGAAGGGTGGGGAGAAGACAGCTAGATGGCATTTATTTCGAAATCAAGACAGAGAGAGAAGGAAGACGAGGATGAGGGGGAGAGGAAAGTGGCAGATTAGGGAGAGAGAGAGTATATGAAGAAGGAAGGAAGAGGAGGGGGGGGGGAAGTGACAGATTAAGAAGAGAGAGAGTATGTGAAGAAGGAAGGAAGAGGAGGGGGGAGGGGGAAGTGGCAGATTAAGAAGAGAGAGAGAGTATGTGAAGAAGGAAGGAAGAGGAGGGGGGAGGGGGAAGTGGCAGATTAAGAAGACAGAGAGAGTATGTGAAGAAGGAAGGAGGAAATTGGAAGAGGTGAGGATGAATATTTACAGAAGATCAGAATTAACTTTGTAAATATAAGGATGAGAAGGAGACGAAGGAAGAAGGAAGAGAGTAAAGGAGAGACTAAAAGGAAGGAGGAGGAAGGGAAGGAGGAATAAGGAAGGAAATAAAAGAAGCTTGAAGGAAGGAGGAGGCGGAGGAAACGAAGGAAGAATGAGGAAGAAAATGAGGGAGAAATGGAAGGGAAGGAGGAGGAGGAGGAGGAGGAGGAAGGGAAGGAAGAAATAAAGGAGAGAGGGAGGTGAAGGAGGAGGAAGGGAAGGATGAATAAGGAAGAAAATGAAGAAGAGAAGGAAGGGGAGGAGGAGGAGGAGGAGGAAGAAACGAAGGAAGGATAAGGAAGAATGTAAACGAGAGAAGGAAGGAAGGAGAAGAAGGAAATGAAGGAAGGCAGAAGAGAATAGAGGGATAGATGGAAGGGATGGAGGAGGGGAAGGTGGTAAAGATCAGAAGATAGTAACCAAGGAGGAATAAGGAAGAAATAAAGGAGAGAAAGAAGGGAAGGAGGAGGAGGAGGAGGAGGAGGAAAATAACAGAAAAAGAGGAGAAATAGAAGTAAAGAATGAAAAGTAATGTAAAAAGTAAAGAAATAAGTAAAGAAATAAGTAATGAAATAAGTAAAGACATAATTAAAGTAAAAAGTTATAAAGTAGAATTCAAAGTAAAACGTAAAGCCAAAAGTAAAGACAGAAAAGTAGGGAAAGCCAGAACAACACTACAGGGAGAGGTATAGCGCCCTTGTTATGAGTGTGTGTGTGTGTGTGTGTGTGTGTGTGTGTGTGTGTGTGTGTGTGTGTGTGTGTGTGTGTGTGTGTGTGTGTATGTGTGTGTATGTATGAATGTATGTAGGTGTGTATGTAAAGTGAGAGAGAGAGAGAGAGAGAGAGAGAGAGAGAGAGAGAGAGAGAGAGAGAGAGAGAGAGAGAGAACCAAATATAAGAAAAAACAGAAAAAGAAGAGGAAAAAAATATCACTAAAGCAGGAGGTAAAGAAATGAGAAAAAGAAAGAAAATAAAGAGAGAGTAAAGGAAGGAAGAGTAAACAAGAGAGGTAAAGAAAAAGAGAGAGCAAGGAAAATAAAGAAAAAAGAGAGCAAGGAAAATAAAGAGAAAGAGAGCAAGGAAAATAAAGAAAAAGAGAGCAAGGAAAATAAAGAAAAAGAGAGAGCAAGGAAAATAAAGAAAAAGAGAGCAAGGAAAATAAAGAAAAAGAGAGCAAGGAAAATAAAGAAAAAGAGAGCAAGGAAAATAAAGAAAAAGAGAGAGCAAGGAAAATAAAGAAAAAGAGAGAGCAAGGAAAATAAAGAAAAAGAGAGCAAGGAAAATAAAGAGAAAAGAGAGAGCAAGGAAAATAAAGCAAGGACAGTAAAGGAAGGAAAAGTCAACAGAAGAAGTAAAGAAAATGACAGAACGAAGAAAATGGAAAAGAAAAAACAATATATTAAAGAAAATTAAAGAAAGTGTTAAAAAAGAGGTGAAAATAAAGATAATCACACAAACTAGACACTCAGAATGCTAGTCACGAAGAAGTTCCTCCCCTCTGGCTACGCCCCATAAACGCCTTGGCTACAGCTGGCTATAACTCCTACAGTGAGACAGCATACACACACACACACACACACACACACACACACACAGAGTTTAATGTCACGCTGAACATAGATAATCGAAGAAGCTGTTTTGTTTTTTTATTCTATGGCGGTTTACCCCGATCGCATCATTATTTATTTATCTATAACCGGTACATTTATTTATCTACTTATCAGTCTATCTGTCTGTCTGTCTGTCTAGCTGTATCATTCTATCTCTATCCTTCTATCTCCATCTTTATGTCTATCTGTCTATCTAGCACCATATTCTAATGTTAATTTCTACTTAGCACTCAGCACTCATGATGGAGAGATGGCAATTTTAGGCCAAGTTAGAGTGAAAAGAGTAGTGTGATAGGGGGTTATTTGAAGATTTTATCCTTTTCGAGAGAGAGAGAGAGAGAGAGAGAGAGAGAGAGAGAGAGAGAGAGAGAGAGGGAGGGAGAGGAAGGAATGGGACAATTGATTAGTTATTTGCTTGAAGGAAGAAGGGAAGAAAGGAAGGAAGAAAGGAAGGAAGGAAAGAGGGAGGGAGAAATGCAAAAGAGAGGCTGGACAGAAGGAAGAAAAAAAAGAATGAATGTGAAGAAGGAAGGAATTGTGACTGGAGAAAAGAAAGGTAGAAGAGAATGAAGAAGGAAGGAAGGAAGGAAGGAAGGAAGGAAGGAGGTAGCACAGGAAGGAAGGAAGAGGAAGGAAGGAAGAAAATCAAGACAAAATAGGAAGGAAAAGTCAATGGGAAATGAATGAAAGAAGGAAGGAAAGAAAGAAGAAGGTAGGTAGGAAGGAAGGGATAAGAAGGAAGAGAGGTAACTGAAAACCAAAGAGAGGAAAGAAGGAAGGAAGGAAGCAAGAGGGAGGGAAGTAAAGAATCAAGGAAGGAAGAAATAAGGCGAGAAAACAAGAGAATAAAGGAAGGAAGGAAGGAAGGAAGGAAGGAGGGTACTTTTATAATCGCTGTCCTCAATGCATACATCAAAGACTTTATAAAATGTTATTACTGTTTTCATTATACTCTTCCTCAGTCTTGTGTCATCTTCCTGTTTCCTCCTCTTCCTCCTTCACACTGTGTACTCTGCAATTTGTCCCGTTAACTCACCGAACCCGTACATAATGTCATACCTTATTTATTCATTTCGTTATTCAATTTACTTTATTACCTTCTCTTACAGGTAGCTTATAGGTAAAGTATTATAGAATGTAACTTTTCCCTTTCAGACTTTCCTATAAAATTTCCTTCTCCTCCTTCACCCCTCCTCCTCCTCCTCCTCTTCCTCTTCTCTTCTTTAACCCTCCTCTTCCCTATTCTTCTCCCTTCCTCCTCTCCTTCACCACCACCACCTCCTCCTCCTCCTCCTCCTTCTTCTTCTTCTTCTTCTTCTTGTCACTCTCGCTATATTTTCATCTCATTTTCTTCTCTTCCTCTTTCTTCTTCCTCTTCATTTTCTTCTTCCTCTTTCTCACATTTTCTTTAATGTCTGCTTTCTGTCACTAATGCCTAAGCCTCTCTCTCTCTCTCTCTCTCTCTCTCTCTCTCTCTCTCTCTCACCATCACACGCTGCGCCATAAAGTACGAAGTGGGTGATTTGGTGCGGTCAGGTCGGTGAGAGAGAGAGAGAGAGAGAGAGAGAGAGAGTAGGAGAGTGGAAGGGAATGTCTGGCATTACTCTCACTTACCTCACACCACTCCCTCATCTCTCTCTCTCTCTCTCTCTCTGTTTGTCTGTCTGTCTATGTGTCTGTCTGTCTATCTCTCTCTTCCAGCTCCACGCATCAGTTCGTATTATTTTCTCTTCACTCTCCCTATCACTTTCCATTTTTGAGAGAGAGAGAGAGAGAGAGAGAGAGAGAGAGAGAGAGAGAGAGAGAGAGAGAGAGAGAGAGAGAGAGAGAGAGAGAGGGAGAGAGAGTCATAAAACCACCAAATTTTTCATCACTTTTTTTGGTACATGAAAAAGATCCAATTGTTATTTTTTTTTATTTTTTTTTTATTTTTTTTTTTCGTCCACGGTAGTTCCCATTAACCCCATCAGGCCGAGGACGCATTTTTCTAACTTAGGCTTGTAT
>NC_137062.1:32864444-32866944 GCF_032717465.1 Coenobita brevimanus | reverse complement strand
AGTAGCAGTAGTAGTAGAAGTAGTAGAAGTAGTGGTAGCAGTAGTAGCAGTAGTAGTAGTAGTAGTAGTAGTAGTAGCAGTAGCAGTAGTAGTAGTAGTAGTAGTAATAACATCAACACCCTTCCAATCTGAAATAGTCACATAAATACTATCCACCAAACAAACCACCTGAGGGCCAAACACTACACCCCCCCCCAGGAGACCCCAGCCCCTGTCCTTAGGTGTATCTCATGCTGCCTTAGATCTCTCCAACCCAGACACTCGGCGCACAGATCCGAATCCCCTGAGAGCCGATTTACCTGTGTGTGTGTGTGTGTGTGTGTGTGTGTGTGTGTGTGTGTGTCAGTCCACGTCCCTCCTCCCCCTCTCTCTCTCTCGTTCTGTGTGTGTTTGTGTGTGTGTGTGTGTGTGTGTGAGTTTATTAATGAGATAAGCCTGTAGGTCACGTGTCAAACTGCCTATCCGTCTATCTATTTATCTATCTATGTCTGTCTATGTATATGTCTATGTCTCTGCGTCTGTCTGCCTGTCTGAATCTATCTACCCATCTATATGTAGGCTATGTCTTTCTATCCGTCTATCTATTTATGTCCACCTACCTAAATGCATCAATCAGTCAATCAGTCTATCTATCTATCTGTCTGTCTATCTGTGTGTGTGTGTGTGTGTGTGTGTGTGTGTGTGAGAGAGAGAGAGAGAGAGAGAGAGAGAGAGAGAGAGAGAGAGAGAGAGAGAGAGAGAGAGAGAGAGAGAGAGAGAGAGAGAGAGAGAGAGAGAGAGAGAGAGAGAGAGAGAGAGAGAGAGAGAGAGAGAGAGAGAGAGAGAGAGAGAGAGAGAGAGAGTTGACTAATGCAGGGTCAAGGCAGTATTTAATAAAGCGTTCGCCTAGTATTTCATCTCCTTTATTTCTCCTTTCCCTTTGTTAGCTAGTATTCCTAAGCTGAGAGAGGCTTGGTGTGTTTCTCTGGCCTAATATTTCACCTCTTCTACTTGTCACTTTCCTCTGCTGGCTAATATTCCTAAGCTGAGAGAGGCTTGGTATGTTTCTCTGGCCATAGATACAAAAGTTGGCCTAATATTTCACCTCTTCTACTTGTCACTTTCCTCTGCTGGCTAATATTCCTAAGCTGAGAGAGGCTTGGTATGTTTCTCTGGCCTAATATTTCACCTCTTCTACTTGTCACTTTCCTCTGCTGGCTAATATTCCCAAGCTGAGAGAGGCTTGGTATGTTTCTCTGGCCTAATATTTCACCTCTTCTACTTGTCACTTTCCTCTGCTGGCTAATATTCCCAAGCTGAGAGAGGCTTGGTATGTTTCTCTGGCCATAGATGATTCTCTCTGATATGATGCGTCAGGGAGGAAAGTGACGGACATGCCCTAAGTGTGACGCAGACGCAGTAGAATTGTAAACCAACTTTTGTGAGTACCTGTACATAAATAAAGCTTCATTTCACGCCATTCATTCTGTTTATCAGAAATTGAAAAGAATGACAGCGAGAAGGGAAGGGAGAGGGCTGATATAATATCTAAAATTGGTGTTGTTTTGTTGATCTGGCTTTACAGAGATGGCCAGAGATAGAAGGAGAGAGAGAGAGAGAGAGAGAGAGAGAGAGAGAGAGAGAGAGAGAGAATCATAAAAGTGAGACACTGACGAAAGAAAAGAAACACGAAGAAGCATACACAGAAACGGACACACACACACACACACACACACACACACACACACACACACACACACACACACACACACACACACACACACACACACACACACACACACACAGACCCTCAGCTTACTGAGAGGCTTGTCATTTCGTTCGTATTACTCCCCCTACACCTTACTAAGATTAATGTTTCTGCCTGTGTGTGTGTGTGTGTGTGTGTGTGTGTGTGTGTGTGTGTGTGTGCGAAAGAGAGAGAGAGAGAGAGAGAGAGAGAGAGAGAGAGAGAGAGAGAGAGAGAGAGAGAGGGGGGGAAGGCTTTTAGAAATCTTTATGGGTTTACTTAAAAACTTTGTCAAGTAATAAGAAAATCTGTGTGTAGTCTCTCTCTCTCTCTCTCTCTCTCTCTCTCTCTCTCTCTCTTTCTTTCTTTCTTTCTCTCTCTCTCTCTCTCTCTCTCTCTCTCTAATGTGTTATCTCTATCTGTTTATATCTCTATCTCGAATGCGTTATCTCTCCTTACCTATCTCCATGTATCTATCTCATATCTGATCCCTCTCTCTCTCTCTCTCTCATCATCCAAACTGGACCCCTCCATGGACCATTGCCTTCTACTTCCCTTTATTCTCCCTCCTCTCTCCCCTTCTCTCTCTCTCTCTCTCTCTCTCTCTCTCTCTAATCCCATCCTAGCATCAAAAGGGGATGGAAAGGGAGGCCTTCACGTGGTGGTACTGATATAACCACGCGGCTCCACTGCCTGGTTATACACACGTCCCTCAACTCCCTCCCTATCCCCCGAAAGGACGATGGTGGACTGCAGGGGGAGGGCAACTTCAGC
>NC_137062.1:32851944-32859444 GCF_032717465.1 Coenobita brevimanus | reverse complement strand
TAAATAAATCAATCATCGAATGGCAACAAGAACGTAACCAGAACGTATCTTAGCTGCGTCTGTCGGACCCTTAGAGAAAGAAGAGTAAATTCATGAAAAATCGTACGACACTTGGCAACCCCTAGTCTGGCGGGAGAGGGTCAAGCCCCGCGAAATTTGAATATAAAACTTAAATGTATCGAAAGCTATGCGTCCCAGAGCAAAACCGGGGGACGCCGACCCCCTTCCAAAACCAGCCCATCAATTTTCAACCTCCTCTAAAAAATCACCCCCCCCCTCCTCCCCAAAAAAACCCCCACTAAAATCGATGAAATTGAAAATCTAAAATAATTCAGATGGGGTGAAAGAGGAGGAAAGGACAGGGGAAGAGAGAGAGAGAGAGAGAGAGAGAGAGAGAGAGAGAGAGAGAGAGAGAAATATGTGACTGGATGGAAGGATTGACAGATGAGGTAGACTTTCATTCAGTATTATTTTCTGTATCCTTTTCTTCAGATCATCGTCAGGTGTGCCACTACCTGCTAAGTAATTAACCTGTTTAAGCAATATCATCTTGCTTATTGGGTTTTTCTATCTATTTATCTATCTACCTGTCCTTATCTATCTATCTGTCTGTCAATTCATTACTCTGTCTATCTAGAAATCATTAGAAGAGATGGTTTTGGCCATGTGGAGAGACTGGAGACTGAGAGACTAACTAGGAGAGTGTATGTAAGTGAGGTGGAGGGGAAGTAGAAGGGGAGGCCGAGGATGAGGCGGAGAGGCTAGGGAAGGGGAAGACTGAGGATGAGGTAGAGGGATGGGTTGGGGAGGTATATGAGTGGAGTGTGTACTGGGGAGAAGGCAGCCTGACAGCAGAGGGCAGAATGATATGGAGGCGATTTGTTTGTGGTCACCCATTTCGAGATTAAGAAGTCTAGTTATATACAGATAAAGAGACAGATAGACAGATAGCTAGATAGATGGAAAAATAAATAAATAGACAGATAGGTAATTAAAGAGACAGGTAGAGAGAGAGAGAGAGAGAGAGAGAGAGAGAGAGAGAGAGCTCATTCTCCATCCTTCACTCCCTGAATCTCTCTCTCTCTCTCCTTCTCTCTCTCTCTCTCTCTCTCTCTCTCTCTCTCTCTCTCTCACACACACACACACACACACACACACACCATTCCCGTTCTCCAGGCCATTCCCTCTAATCACACACTCTCTCTCACTTTCAGTCTCTCACATCTTAGCTTGTTTCGCGCCTTTACCCCAAAACGCGCAAACTTGGCCAAGCGTCAGGAAATTGCGCACTGCACCCCCCTCCCTCCCCCTCTCTCTCTCTCTCTCTCTCTCTCTCTCTCTCTCTCTCTCTTGAAGTGCACTCCCACTCTCTCTCTCTCTCTCTCTTGGTATTTGGTACACCCGCGCCAGTGAACCGAGAGCGAGTGTTATGTATTGAGCGGCGTGTGTGTGTGTGTGTGTGTGTGTGTGTGTGTGAGAGAGAGAGAGAGAGAGAGAGAGAGAGAGAGAGAGAGAGAGAGAGAGAGAGAGAGAGAGAGAGAGAGTTAGGAAGGAAATGAGTAAAAATCAAAGTAATGGAAGCATGATAAAGAATCAAGAGGAAGAGGAAGAATCAAGAGGAAGAGGAAGAATCAAGAGGAAGAGGAAGAATCAAGAGGAAGAGGAAGAATCAAGAGGTAGAGGAAGAATCAAGAGGAAGAGGAAGAAGGAAGAGGAAGAATCAAGAGGAAAAGGAAGAAGGAAGAAGATTAAGAAGAAGGAAGAGGAAGAATCAAGAGGAAGAGGAAGAATCAAGAGGAAGAGGAAGAATCAAGAGGAGTAAGTTTTCAATGATATTACGTCGGGGTTGCAACACGGATTTAATAAAGGCTGTTCTGAGAGAGAGAGAGAGAGAGAGAGAGAGAGAGAGAGAGAGAGAGAGAGAGAGCAACAATACTCCCACTGATATATAGCCATAGAAATATAATCATAAAATCATAAAATAACACCATAACAAGTTCCACAAATTTTCAGAAACCATAGAAGCAGAGAAAAACATATGCTAATCCAAACACGACAGTCTAAACATATCCACCTCTTAATCCAACCTAATCTACCTCAGTCTCACCTAATCTACCTCCCTACTGTATAGCTTAACACAACAGCTGAAAAGTTACCCTCATTTTAGGCAGACGCATCATACTCTTTAAGCTGCTACCTACTTCTAACAAACATACTTCTAAGATATACTATCATACTACTGTGCAAACTACTATGAATATCTAGGAAAATATGATCTTAGAAGAGGTAGAATTGTATAGTTTGATCTTTGACTCCAGGAAACATTTTTAAAAGACCTTAAAATAATGAAAAAAGGTGTTTGAGGGTATTTGCCCAAGGAAGAAGTGTGACTGGCTTGATGTGAATTGGTGATAGATAGATAGAGGGATAGACAGATAGACAGGTAGATAGATAACAAGGGAATCTAAGAGGTCTGCACACTAAGAGGTGAAACCCTAATTAAAGGTAGGTTAGGTGACATCAGGTAAGGTGTGGTTAGGGCAGGTGTGGTGGATCAGGAATTCTCTCTCTCTCTCTCTCTCTCTCTGGATACATTCTTGTCTATCTGTCTATCTGTCTGTCTACCTACCTATCTATCTATCTATCTCATATCGGTGCTGCCACGTGAAGGCGCCCCTCTCCTGGAAAAAAAAATGACCACTTGCTTTTCATATGTCTTTCAGCTCAAAAAAAAGGAAAATTCTTGATGATGATTGGTTGTGGCGACCATCATCCACTCACTTGATGTAGTGCTGCCTACTTCTTCCCTCGCCTTTATCATTCTTTTTCTGTGTCTGTCCTCCTCTCTTCCTATTTCTCCCATCTTTCCTGTCACTTTTTATTACTTTTCTTTCCTTTTCAGGTGGCTTTCCACTGAGTGACAAGCTTAATGATATCCTGAGAGCCAGGAGACCATTTATAACGCTGGGTGGTAACCATAACCAACCCATAGGTGTTCCCTACATGTCAGCAAGTGGGTTGGTGGAGGGTTAGTGCCCCTCCCCGTAAAACAACTAACTCACGACAAACGGCCACCCCTTACGGGATTATGGCGTCTGGCTATAGATAGATAGATAGACAGATAGAAAATGCATGGTTATTAGTCTTCTTTTCCTTCGGCCATTCTATGTTGCTTGCTTACTTACTTGCTTGCTTGCTTGATTGATTGATTTTTTGTTTGGTGATTTCCGGGGTGTTTGGAGGGTGGGGGAGAGCCTGCTTGTCGTCTCAGATAGATAGACAGATAGATAGATAATATCGGTCTCTTCCTATCCCATTCATCCAGCCATCTACCTCATCTTTCTATCTACCTATCCATCTATCTATCCATCCTTCTATCTATGTATCTATCCATCCTTCTATCTATGTATCTATCTATCCATCTATCCATCCACCTATCTATCTATTCATCCATCCATCTATCCATCCATATATTTAGCCATCGATCTATCTATCTATCAATTCGTCTATATATGTATTCTATCTACAGTATCTATCCATTTATCTATCTGTCTATCTGTCCATCTACATTGTCCAAATGGTCTAAAACTTGGCAAATGGAATTTAACGTTGAAAAATGTAAAGTACTTAACGTAGGCAAGACCATTGGAGATACTAAATACAGCTTAGATAACAAAGAAATTAGCAAATCGGAATGCGAGAGAAATCTAGGAGTTATGATTAGTAACGACCTTAAACCAAGACAACAGTGTATTAATGCGAGAAATAAAGCAAATAGGGTCCTAGGATTTATTTCGAGAAGCGTGAGCAATAGATCATCAAAAGTAATACTGAAACTTTATCTAGCATTAGTAAGGCCACATTTAGACTACGCAGTACAATTTTGGTGTCCTTACTATAGAATGGATATTAACTCGTTAGAAAATGTACAGAGAAGAATGACAAAAATGATACATGACGTCCGGAACCTGTCATATGAAGACAGACTGAAAAGACTAAGTCTGCATTCGCTAGAGAGGCGTAGAGTAAGGGGAGACTTAATTGAGGTGTTTAAGTGGATGAAGGGTATAAATAAGGGAGATATTAGCAAGGTGCTTAAAGTGAGTATACAGGATAGAACTAGAAATAATGGTTTCAAACTAGAAAAATTCCGTTTCAGTAAGGAAATCGGTAGAAATTGGTTTGGTAATAGAGTAGTAGATGAATGGAATAAGCTACCTAGTAAAGTAGTTGCTGCCTCTTCCATTGAGAGTTTCAAGCATAGGCTAGATAAGCATATGACTAATAAGGGGTGTATATAGAAAAAAGAAAATCTTATAACCAATACTAATTCATAATTTTTTCTTTTCAGGTTACACTATGATAGTCTCTATTCTCCTTTCACACTTTCCTGTAAAATGTCCACGCCAGTTTTTCTATACGGCGTGGTGTTCTGACTTTTTCCTGCCGGCTTCGGCTGGAGGGTTTGGAGGGCGGGGGAGAGCCTTCTTCTTTGCTATCTTTATCTCATTCTAGTAGTTCAGTTACTCTTCTAGGAGCTGCCTAGCATGGGCCAACCAGCCTACTGCAGTTATCCTCTCTTCTTATGTTCTTATGTTCTTATCTATCTACCTATCCATCTATCTACCTCTCTAACCATCTATCTATTCATCTATCCATCTATCTATCCATCTATCCATCTATCTAGCCATCCATCTATCTATCTATCTATCCATCCATCTATCTATCGGGCCATCAGCTGGTGTTCCCGGTTAACTGACCCATCAACTTTACACTCACATCACTCTTCTCCCCCCCCTCTCTCTCTCTCTCACGCTCTGTCTCTCTCTCCACTTCTCTTCCCTTGCAGTCTTCTCTTTTCCTCTGCTCTACCCCTCCTCTCTCTCTCTCTCTCTCTCTCTCTCTCTCTCTCCCTTTTCTTACTGTCTACCTGTTTTGCATTATCATCTTTCCTGCCCTGCCAAATGGATGAGAGAGAGAGAGAGAGAGAGAGAGAGAGAGAGAGAGAGAGAGAGGAACGGAGGAGGAAGCGAGAGTGGAGGAAAGAAAAGGGAGGAAGGAAGGAGTTAATGAGTTTCTATACAGGAGTGAATGGGTGGGGAGGGAGAGAGGTAGAGAGAGAGGGAGAGAGAGAGGGAGAGAGAGAGGGAGAGCGGGAGGGAGAGACGGGAGGGAGATAAGGGATTAAGAGATTAAAGATTGGAAGGCTGAGGAAGAGAGAGAGAGAGAGAGAGAGAGAGAGAGAGAGAGAGAGAAATGGAACGAAAGTACTAGAAACACAGAGAGAGAGAGAGAGAGAGAGAGAGAGAGAGAGAGAGAGAGAGAGAGAGAGAGAATGTGAGAGAGAGGAGAGAGAAAGAGAGACAGGGAGAAATAAAAAAGAAAAAGAAAAATGTGTCAGACGCAAAAAGCTTGGGTGAGAGAGAGAGAGAGAGAGAGAGAGAGAGAGAGAGAGAGAGAGAGAGAGAGAGAGAGAGAGAGAGAGAGAGAGAGAGAGAGAGGTATAAAGCTAGGAAGATAGACAGGTGGACAGGTAGATCGATAATTAGACAGGTAAATAGATAGCTAGACAGACGGACAGACAGACAGATAAACAAAACAAGACAGACACAGACAGAAAGAACGAGAGAGAGAGAGAGAGAGAGAGAGAGAGAGAGAGAGAGAGAGAGAGGAAAAAATAACTCAGGTAGGTGGAGGGGAGGGCAGACTCACTTACATTAAGAAAATTAAAGTATGCACGAATCCTCTCCTTCCAAGCAGCGCAGGCCGATTACAAGCAAGGGACATTATCAGGAGGGAGAGGGAGCCGATCACGCGGTTCTGCATTCATAGCACCCTGATATCGAGCCCCGGCGGTGTAATGTTTGGCGATGTGTTGGTGTTGGTGGTGGTGGTAGTGGTAGTCTGGTGCTTCATCTCTCTTCTTTCTCGTCTCCTTTTGCTACTACTACTACTACTACTACGACTACTACTACTACTGCTACTACTACTACTACTGCTACTTCTACTATTACTTCTGCTACTACTACTACGACTACTACTACTGCTACGACTACTACTACTGCTACTACTACTTCTTGCTCAGTCCCTGTCACCTGGCCCAGCAGACCTATCGACCACAGGTAAGCAACTACTTCCCTTTCACACTAACTTGGTCTAAAATTGCTCTCTCTCTCTCTCTCTCTCTCTCTCTCTCTCTCTCTCTCTCTCTCTCTCTCTCTCTCTCTCTCTCTCAGATATTAATTTTCAGTAAGAATAATAGTATATTTCCGCATTCACTTCCTTGTCATCCATAATAATAATAATAATAATAATAATAATAAAAATAATAATAATAATAATAATAATAATAATAATAATAATAAAACATGATGGTAATGCTGCTACTACTACCACTACTACTACTACTACTAGTTATCGTTATATTTGTTCGTAAGAGCCGTTAACACCTTTTCTTGAGCGATTTATTTCGGACATTACACCTTAACTTTCTTTCCTATTCTCTCTTTTATCTAGTTTTAATATCTACATAGTGTGCATTGGTAATATATGAAAGGATATTAAAGAGTGGATGTTGAGGGATAATGTGTGAAATAAATCGCTTAGGAAGAGGTGTTACGGGATCTAAAAGCCACTTAAATTACTTCCCCATGTCAGATTCCAACCCTTCACCTCACACTTTGACCTCTCCTCCCATACACCTTGACCTCTCCTCCTATACACCTTGACCTCTCCTATACACCTTGACCTCTCCTGTACACCTTGACCTCTCCTGTACACCTTGACCTCTCCTATACACCTTGACCTCTCCTCCTATACACCTTGACCTCTCCTGTACACCTTGACCTCTCCTACACACCTTGACCTCTCCTCCTATACACCTTGACCTCTCCTCCTATACACCTTGACCTCTCCTACACATCTTGACCTCTCCTCCCATACACCTTGACTACTCCTATACACCTTGACCTCTTCTACACACCTTGACCTCTCCTGTACACCTTGACCTCTCCTGTACACCTTGACCTCTCCTGTACACCTTGACCTCTCTTCCTATACACCTCACATTCACTTACCTTCACCAATTACAAGATATAAAATTCGTGACCATATAAACGTGCCAGATTCAAGTACGTGAAATATTATGTATGATTTGTATTTTCGAGAGGCGGGACTGTATTGATGTTGTTGTTGATGGTGGTGGTGTTGTTAATGCTAGTTCGTATGGCCGAGTAGACCCATGAACCGCAGGCAAGGAATCCAACCCTCGATGGTCGTCCCGTGTAGTGAACCGGTGCGCCCTTCCGGTAAACAGTGCCTTGTCACAGCGAGGCGCGGGAATGAGTGTGAAGGTTTGGTTCCTGGATGGACGCTGCTTTCGCGTCTCTTCACCCAGTTAACAGGGGCAGCATAATAAGCTCGACATCACCCCGTTATTTGGTTATATGGTTACCACCCAGCGTAGTAAATGGTTTTCAGGGGTACAGGAGGAGGGCAGAC
>NC_137062.1:32819444-32831944 GCF_032717465.1 Coenobita brevimanus | reverse complement strand
GCCCTGCATTTACACTCCATAGGCCCATTTTTTTGTACCCTGGGGACGGCTGAGGCAGCGAAATCAGCATCTACAATCATTCCTTCACCTCCTACCACCACCAAACCCACGCCCACACCAGCAGACAGGGCCGTACCCAAAAGACACAATGCATCACCAGCCGAGTCTTTTAGCACATATAAACCACCTCCTACTCAGACATTAAAAAAAGTCTGTCAAAATCCCTCTATTCCAAACCAGAAATTTTTTGGAAAACGTGAAATTGAATGAAAATCTTCCATATCCTTCCAAACACCAGAGATTGAAAAAAAAAAAAAGTTGAAAGACGCGAAAAAATAGGAGACTGATTGATGGATTTTGGTAACGGAGATAGATAGATAGACAGATAGATAGATAGATAGATATATAGATAGATAGATAGAGAGAGAGAGAGAGAGAGAGAGAGAGAGACAGACAGACAGACGGACAGACAGATTGGTAAATAGATAGATAGATAGACAGGTAAGCCGATAGGTAGGTAAGTAAATATAGATAGTCAAACATATACATAGAAGAGAGAGAGAGAGAGAGAGAGAGAGAGAGAGAGAGAGAGAGAGAGAGAGAGAGAGAGAGAGAGAGAGAGAGAGAGAGAGAGAGAGAGAGAGCCATGTAATTACCGTGTCCCACCTGTAACATATGCATCCAAGAACCCTACCATGCGGGAAAATAATTACACAACACGAGGTTAAACATTTTTGCGAAGAAGAAGAAATTGGAGTATATTGTGATTTTTTAAAGGAAGAAAAAAAATGTATTGGGTTCTGGAAAGCAGGGAAATAATAAAAAAAAAAATTATTATTATTATCAGTGGCATAGTGTCATTGTTATTAGTATTATCATAGATATCATCATCATCATCATCATCACCTTCATCACCTTCACAGCCATCCTCAATGTCATCATCATCATCATCACTACCACCTTCATCAACATCATCATCATCACTACCACCTTCATCATCATCATCATCATCACTACCACCTTCATCATCATCATCATCATCTTATATTCATTATCTTCACAATCATCATCACCATCATCATCATCATCATAATCATCACCACCACCACCTTCACAATCATCCTCACTTTCATCATCACCACCTTCACATTTATCACCGTTATTATTATCATCATCACAGTCATTGTCATCATCCTTCATCACCTTCAGAATCATCACTTATTATCATCATCATCATCAACAACCTAGTCATCATCATCACCTTCACAGTCATTATCATCACCATCACCTTCACAATCAAACTCATCATCATCATCATCATCAACCTAGTCATCATTATCGTCATCACTTTCACAGTCATCATCATCATCCTAGTCATCATCTTTACAATCATCACCACCATCATCATCATCACCACCATCCTCATCATTCTAGTCATGATCTTCACCATCATCATCAACATATCATCATCATCATAGTCCCCATCTTCACAATAATCACCATCATCATCACTTTCATCACCCTAATCACCACCACCACCATAATCTCCGCCAACGAAGCTAGACGGACGTTATGTACTCGCTCGTGTCTGTCTGTGAGCAAGATATCTCAAAATGTTGCTGCTGGATTCCCGCAAAATCTGGCGGACAGGTGGGCAGCAGGTAAAGGAAGAGTTGATTAGATTTCCAGGTGAATCCGGATGCGGGAATAAATCATAAATTTCCCTGACGTTGACGGAGGTATGCGCTCTCCTAGATTTTGTAACGGGGCAAATTTAGACCGTAGAATTTACTGACTGACTATGAGAAACCGTAAAAGTAGTCGTCTGGTAGGAGAGAGGGATTCTATCTATCTACCTATAGCCTGATGCCTTAATCCCGTAAGGGGTGGTAACAAGCAAATCGTCTCCATGTCGCTCTGTCCCCTACCATTTTGCTGCTCTCCCCCCAACTCACACACCCCTCTCTCACATACTTCTCCACTCCGTTCCTCCATCTCATCCTCGGTCTTTCTCTCCCTCTCTCCCCTCCACGTCACTAACATATATAGGGACGCATCTCTCCGACAAGGGCAGCGTAATTTCCAAACCACTCTTCACAATGGGTCAGGTTTTCTCATCACTGATTAGGGTTTCACAAAAAGTGTTTTCCGGATCCAGAATCTGTAATACGACCCGGATCGGTGCCAAAAGTGTACCGATTGTTCCCTGGGTCATGGGCTGTCTACCCACCAAATTTGGTCCAAATCCCCCTTTAAGTTTTTGAGTAATCCTGCTGACAGACAAACTAACAAACAAACAGGGGTGAAAACATATTTTCCTTGTCGGCGAGAATAAAACAAGCATCACTAACCTTGACCTTGAAGCAGAAATTTCGAAGTGGAGGGGTGGATAGCAACGATGGATTTCCGGGCTGCATAAAATCATCCCTCTACGTACAAACTCAAAAATCCATTGGTCTCTCTCTTACTGATGGATTTCAATAACTCCCTGCATTTCACATAAACGCCACAGCACATCAAGAGCAATGACAAACACGTACGCCTTCTCCTACAGACAGAGGGTGACTGAGACTCGGGGACAAGGATTCAAACTCTTCGAACCGCGCAGTGGGATTAGACGTGATGCAGCAGCTGGTTAGAAAGAGGCGACAATTTCCGTGCTAATTTCGTAACATTAGCACACACCGCTTTTGAAACAGATAAATAGCGTGTGAAAATAACTTTGACGTAATATCAAGTACTCGCTAATCAGTGTCATGCTTCGATTCAGCGGCAAATAAGAAAAATTACAAATAATATCCCAAACGCTGTGAAAAGATGGACGGTCTTCGATATTGTACTTTCCTTATTTACGGCTAAGTCGAAGCATAACATTGTTCAGCAAGTACTTGATATTATGTCAAAGCTATCCTCACACCATACTTTTCCGTTTTAAGTGCGACTCATGGTAACATTATGAAATTTATCAATGTCGATGTTCTGAACTTTATGTTTTACATTAAAGATTATTTAGGTGGTGGTGGTGGTAGTAGTAGTAGTAGTAGTAGTAGTAGTAGTAGCAGTAATGAGAACAATTAACTGCTGAAGCAATATTCAAAGAACGCATTCCAGATGAAAATACTTTTATCATCACTGTAGAGCTAATGTTAAGGGCCATTTGGTATGACTCAAATTTTTTTACCGATTTTGACCTGTGACTTTGAGATCAAGGTCAAGGTCATTCATACACTGCAGATCATGTTCACTCATGACCCACTACATTTCCACCGAGTTTGGTCAAAATCGGCCAAATACTTTCCGATTTAGCACTTTCAGGCATGAGGCGGCCATTTTGATTTTCCTCAATATCTCAGAAAGTATTTGTTGGATCTCAGTATCAATGCCCAGGTGCACTAATCAATACCCAGGTGCACTAGTATACCCAGGTGCACTAGTATACGCAGGTGCACTAGTATATGTTGACCATACTGCAACAATACCCAGCTGCACTATATTCTATTTGGCTGGCCTGTGCAGCTGAGATGTATGGGGTATGTAGCGTGTGCATGATTCGCAGCTGCTGATTGGCTGCCGATGACGCAGATCTACAGTATAGCTCTTCTTATTTTAACACGTATATAATTATATTTTTAAATTGCCTGCAATGTAAGAAGCCAGTTTAAATATGGAATAGTTTCCGAAGCTAAAGGAGGTCAAAATTAGCTTTCAAAGTTTACTGTTATCAAGGAAAATTAAAGGTAATATAAAGTTTTATAAACAGATGAGTGATGTTTAAATGAAATAAATTATCCACCCACTGCGTACACCTACGTCCCCATGTTGCACTATAATATCCAGCCACGGTGTACACCTACGTCCGCATGTTGCACAACAATACATGCCTAGGTTTACTTGAGTGACATCATCGGCGGCCAATCAGCAGCCGCGAATCAAACACAGCCTACTTGCCCCATACATCTCAGCTGCACAGGTCAATGAAACAGACTCTAGTATATGATGACCACTACAACTGCAACATTTGCAGTGCAATCGATTCAGTAGTCTTTGCTGCGCAGGAGAGAAAATATTGACAAAATTACATAGAGGGAGCTAGTGCGGGGCTAGTGTTAGGAAATGTATTATATGCCAAAAGAAGCCCGTAACCATGATTCATAACACCTGAAAATTTCAAGTCTCA
This sequence comes from Coenobita brevimanus, assembly GCF_032717465.1. Lineage (NCBI taxonomy): Eukaryota > Metazoa > Arthropoda > Malacostraca > Decapoda > Coenobitidae > Coenobita > Coenobita brevimanus. Next base: position 32,827,767 of record NC_137062.1, on the reverse strand, counting down.
TATCTAACAGTCCTGGAATGACAGTCCTCTAGATCTTCCCCCTCCCGCGTAAAAAATAAAAATATTATCTACAGAATCAGTAAGAACTCCACAGCATGTGAAGTTCTTAATAATAATAATAATAATAATAATAATAATAATAATTTAGACGGTAATAGTAGTTGTTGCTGCTGTAGTAGCAGTAGATGTAGTAGAAGTAGAAATAGTAGTAGTAGTAGTAGAAATAGTAGTAGTAATAGTAGTGGTAGTGACAACAATGATAAAAACAATCAATCCCAATTTATCCCATATAAACAGGAGCGTAGGGGCCCGTGTCCAGGTTCCACACGGTCGGGGAGCCTTAACCCACTAAACCACCGGGCGTTCCCTCCAAGAAAGCAACAAAAATACTATAACAAGAGCCAAATTCAAGATCCGTCCATTTCGAGATGCCTGGCGACACCGCTTTTGAAAGACTGGAGATCATAGGCAGCAGGAAATACAGAGGGAGACAGTTCCAGAGTTGACTGGCTATAGGGTTGTAAATGTCCCCTCCAAAACACCAGCGTAAAAGTCACATAAGCTATTAAACAACAGTGCAGGGGGTCTGAGAGGGGCGATGATGGGGGAGAGTAAGACGTGACAGCGAGAAAAAGAAATATGATAGACACCCATTAAAACGTTTTCTGCTCTTGTCTTTTCACCCATTTTCTATGTATAATTATTTCAACCTTTTCTTCCTTATTTATTGAGTTTAAGTCGTGTCTCTCCATCCACAATAAAATATAGATAGGAGTTTATTGAATGGGTATATTAGCATCCTTATATCTATGTTAAATATGGAGGAATATTAGTAATCTCTATTTTAACAGGAATAAATATCGCCAGTTTTGTTTATCCTTACGACGACTGGCAACCCTCCATAACGTTGACCGCTTTCATTAGGTTTACGCCCTTGATCTCAGCCTCCTTTTATCATGATCTCAGTCCACGTTGGTCACACAGGATAGCTACGAAGGTCACCCATAGCTCTCTGCAACCTTCCCTCCCCCTGCCCTTCGCTTCTCTGTATCTTTGCAAGTGTCCGAAGCCCCTGGCCCCGAATATTGATGCGTATTGATGCCTATTGAAGCAGAACTACAGCCATCACCATCCAGCACTACAACTACCATGGGCTGGAAGTCTGGGGCACCTATGGCAAGCACCGCAGCCTTTCCAGCCTGGGGTTACGCTGCACAACAATGGACTGGACTGTGTATGGACTGGACTGGACTGGACTGGGTGCGGACTGGAACCGGCCACCTACAAGCCCTGCACATTCTGTAACACCCCCGTAGCTGGCTAATTACCCCATCATATCGTTAGCTGACCCATTATCGCCTTCTTTGCACCCCCTGGCCTACTGTTTTCTTCTGTGTGCACCTACCTCATCACAAATCTTGATGTACTGGTGGACACTCTCGCTCTCTGTCCTGGTGTGTGTGTGTGTGTGTGTGTGTGTGTGTGTGTGTGTATGTAGGCACCTATGTTGTACGAGTCCTTGGGTTTTAAAATGAGAGGTTTCAGAGAGAGAGAGAGAGAGAGAGAGAGAGAGAGAGAGAGAGAGAGAGAGAGAGGACCTTACCAATAGACCCCATGAACCAAACTCAAGATCACCAGAACAGCAAAAACCCCTCCTCGAAAACTCCCTGAACGAAGCATTCTGGGAAAATTTCTTGGTCCAGTTTCAGTTGCCAATTTCGCCCAATTTTCCTTTTTCCTTCAGTAGTCAGACAGGTAATAATAGTCTTTAATTTTCGCTCAGAATTGCAAAGTGTCAGGTGCGTTAATTCAGACCTGCATTTTCTTTCTAATTTTCTCGTTCGGTGGATTGTGGCATCGATTCTGTCTTGCTTTCGTTCCCTTTCTGTCTGTCTGTCTGTCTGTCTGTCTCTCTTTGTCCTTGCTTTTTCGTAAGTAGATTCTCTCTCTCTCTCTCTCTCTCTCTCTCTCTCTCTCTCTCTCTCTCTCTTAGTTGAGTAAGACAATATTTAGACCAGATCACCTCATTGGAGTTTCAAGGTCTGTGTGGTCTGTGTATCCGCATAGGTCTCTCTCTCTCTCTCTCTCTCTCTCTCTCTCTCTCTCTCTCTCTCTCTCTCTCGATTACAGATTTTATTCATCTCCATTTTCTTTGCGTCTGACACCTGCTTATTAGACTCTCCTGAAGAGAGAGAGAGAGAGAGAGAGAGAGAGAGAGAGAGAGACGTATTGGTGTATTCTACTTTTTATTCGTTAGCCCTAAAATTAAGAAAGAAAATGAGATGCGGGCTACTTGTAATAGAAAATGGCAGACTGTACTCAAGGGTAACTCATTTGTCTTGGGTAAATCGTTGTCCCTCTTTTTTTTCTTTTCTTTTCTTTCTTGCGTCTTATTTAACACTCTGCTTATCTATCTGTTTATCTATCTAATGCCAGACGCCTTCAAGTCCGTAAGGGGTGGCCATAAACAAATCGCCTCCACATCACATTGACCCCTGCCGTTATTCTGCCCTTCCTTCATCTCACATCCTCCCTCTCATATACTCGTAACTTTCCACTCCGATCCCTCTCCTCCTTGGTCTCCCTGTCCTCCTCTCCCCCTGCACGTCACTCACATACACTCTTCCAGTCAGTCTCTCATTCTCCATCCTCTCCGCTCCATCCCTCCATCTCATCTTTGGTCTCCTCGTCCATTTCGCTCTTCTAGTCAGTTTCTCAATCTCCATCCTCTCGACATGCCCATACCATCTCAAAATGCTTCTCTTAACGCCTTCAAGCACATCCACATAAACACCACAAGACTCCTTTACTTCCTCATTTGTCATTTGTCTGTCTGTCAACGTGGCAGTGTGTGGTGTGGCAGTGTGTGGTGTGGCAGTGTGAGGTGTGGCAGTGTGTGGTGTGGCAGTGTGTGGTGTGGCAGTGTGTGGTGTGGCAGTGTGTGGTGTGGCAGTGTGAGGTGTGGCACTGTGTGGTGTGACAGTATGTGGTGTGGCAGTGTGTGGTGTGGCAGTGTGTGGTGTGGCAGTGTGTGGTGTGGCAGTGTGTGGAGTGGCAGTGTGAGGTGTAGTAATGGATGGTGTGGCAGTGTGTGGTGTGGCAGTGTGTAGTGTGGCAGTGTGTGGAGTGGCAGTGTGAGGTGTAGTAATGCATGGTGTGGCAGTGTGTGGTGTGGCAGTGTGTAGTGTGGCAGTGTGTGGAGTGGCAGTGTGAGGTGTAGTAATGCATGGTGTGGCAGTGTGTGGTGTAGCAGTGTGTGTGGCAATGCATGGTGTGGCAGTGTGTGGTGTAGCAGTGTGTGGTGTCGCAGTGTGTGGTGTGGCAGTGTGAGGTGTAGTAATGGATGGTGTGGCAGTGTGTGGTGTGGCAGTGTGTGGTGTGGCAGTGTGTGGTGTGGCAGTGTGTCGTGTGGCAGTGTGTGGTGTAGCAGTGTGTGGTGTGGCAGTGTGAGGTGTAGTAATGCATGGTGTGGCAGTGTGTGGTGTGGCAGTGTGTGGTGTGGCAGTGTGTGGTGTGGCAGTGTGTGGTGTGGCAGTGTGTGGTGTGGCAGTGTGTCGTGTGGCAGTGTGTCATGTGGCAGTGTGTCGTGTGGCAGTGTGTGGTGTAGCAGTGTGTAGTGTGGCAGTGTGTCGTGTGGCAGTGTGAGGTGTAGTAATGCATGGTGTGGCAGTGTGTGGTGTGGCAGTGTGTGTGGCAATGCATGCTGTGGCAGTGTGAAGTGTGACAGTGTTTTGCAATAGTGTGAGGTATGGAAGTGTGAAGTATTGCAATAACAGAGGTAGAATCAATGAAGTGTGTGATAGTGTGAAATCCGGGAGTGTGAAGTATGACAGGTTAATTAAGTATGGAAAATAATCCACGTATACCTTGCTATTCAGGTGATTATTGTTATTATTATTAATACATTTTTTTCTGCGTCATTCATCAATTTGTCACCAGCATCCCCTTCCCTTGCACTACCTCACGCCCCACGTAATATATCATTTGGCGCCCTACTCTCTCTCTCTCTCTCTCTCTCTCTCTCTCTCTCTCTCACACACACACACACACACACACACACACAATGGCACTGAGATACAGAATATTGCATTGTATCTCAACTTTATGCTCTCTCTCTCTCTCTCTCTCTCCGGGGATGTTATATTTCCACATACGTCTGTCTGACTCAGTAAGGCCAGTGTCTATCTATCAATCAGTCATTTATCTATCTACCTACCTACCTACCTATCTACGTATTCATCTATCTGTCCACCCATCCATCCAAGCATCTATCTATCTATCTATCTGTTACATCAAAGCCACCCTACTCAAGACGCTCAACAGAACACACTTACGAGAGAGAGAGAGAGAGAGAGAGAGAGAGAGAGAGAGAGAGAGAGAGAGAGAGAGAGAGAGAGAGAGAGAGAGAGAGAGAGAGAGAGTAGAAAGTCCTTAAGAAGTCAACAAATTAAAGAAAGAGTTAAGATATGGCGAACAGCAACGTGAAATGCCACTGTAAACGCTTCCATATCCTTATCTATCTATCTATCTATCTGTCTATCTATCTATCTATCTATCCATGCAGCGTGAAATTCCACAGTACAAACTTCCGTATGCTTGTCTATTTATGCATGCAGCTTCCTGGAGGCCTTAAAAACTAGTGCTCTCTCACTCTCTCACTTTCTCTCCCTCTCCCCCTCTCCCTCTCTCTCTCTCTCATACCCTAAAGCACACTCACACACACCCACACACACACACACACACACACACACACACACACACACACACACACACACACACACACATCCTATCCCTCTCAAACGTGCACATTCACCGTAAAATATGTTATTATTTCTTGCACAAAACAACAATAATATTTCTGAACTCCACTAATGCATATGAGAGAGAAAGTTGTTTTGTTGACAGACGAGAGGGTGTTGGCAAAATGGTGTGTGTAGAGGTGTGGAGAAAGACTTTATTAGGATGTAATGAAGGGAGTGTTGGTAATGAGGATGTTGAGGATGATGATGATGATGATAATGATGATGATGATGATGATGATGATGATGATGAGGAGGAGGAGGAGGAGAAGGATGATGGTGATGATGATGATGATGATGAGGATGGTGATGGTGATGATGATGATTATGATGATGATGATGAGGAGGAGAAGGATGATGGTGATGATGATGAGGATGGTGATGGGTGATGATGATGATGATGGTGATGATGATAATGACAATAATTAGGCTGATGGTGATGATAATGATGACGATGGTGATGATAATGATAACGATGAAGATAATGACGATGACTGATATGATGGTGATGATGATGATTAGGCTGATAATAAATGTAATAATGATGATAATGACGATGATAATGATAATAATAATAATAATGATGATGATGATGATGATAATATTTTCACCAATTGTCCTTTGATAATATTTTGCGAATGAATAAAACAGAGAATAATATTGAAAATTCCACACAGCAAGATGGATTATAGAGTTTGCCATTTATGTATAGTGTTTGTTTGTTGGTGATGCTGAGAGAGAGAGAGAGAGAGAGAGAGAGAGAGAGAGAGAGAGAGAGAGAGAGAGAGAGAGAAGGTAAATATACCGCTAATTACTCAGGTGTACAAGGGCAGGTGATGTATATTTTCCCCAGGTAAATTTCCATACACCTTTCCCTGTTCTGTCTATTTACAGCCAGACACCTCAATCCCGTGAGAGGTGGCCACAAACAAATCGCCTCCATGTCGCCCTGTCCCCTGTCATTTCGCTGCCCACCCCCCAGTTCACACACCCTATTGCTTCATAATTTATCTAGACTTCAGAAGCGTAAGAACCCGGGGCTAGGCCAATTAAGCCAGTCATTAAGAGGAAAGTAATTAGGTGTATATCCTCTAATTGGTAGTCAGGTGAGCATCGTAGCTACTCATAGCATATAATTACCTATAGGCCCCCTACTGAAATAGATAGATAGATAGAGAGAGAGAGAGAGAGATACACAGATAGATGCATAGATAGACTGATATATAGGAAGGTAGGTAGACAGGGAGATAGGAAGGTAGGTAGGTTGATAGAGAGATAGGTAAGTAGGTAGACTGATGGAGAGATAGATAGGTAGGTAGGTAGGTACTGTAGACATAGAGATAGACAGATAATAGATAGACAGGTTGGTAAGTAGATGATAGATACATTGATAGGTAGATTGATGGACCGATAGGTAGGCAGCCTGGTAAGTAGGTAGTAGGTAGACAGAAAGATAGACAGAACTACAGGTATAAGCAGGTAGGTAGGTAGATAATAGATAGATAGATGATAGATGAATAGATAGATAGATAGACTGATGCATAGATAGGTATATATATGTATATATATATATATATATATATATATATATATATATATATATATATATATATATATATATATATATATATATCGTTTAGTTTCGTTCGTTTCGTTTATAAAGGCTCCAACATGGTTGTATGCGTCGCCCTTGGTCACCTAATGGCTGCTTTCCGTGCTGCTCGATCTCTGGCAGCCTTCGTATTCAGTCCCTTGTCCCTGCGGTCATACTCAGTGGCCTCGGCCCAGGTCTTTTTCGGTCTGCCTCTCAGTGCTACCCCTAGTGTTCACACTTCTCACTTTCTGAACCCAATTGTCATCCCCCATCCTTTCCACATGCCCAGACCATCTCAGTCTACCCCTCGTCATCACAACACCAATACACTCCAGTCCCATCTTGCCTTATAACTCTTCCACCGTAAACCTAGCCCCCCCCAGGCCTCACATTCAAGGACGCACTGCACATCCACCTAATCATTGCCATTTCTGTACGTTTGAGCCTTCGACTATCCTCTTCCTTTACTCCCCAGGTCTCACTACCATACAGCATTACACTCCTAACCCATGCCACATACAAAGATCCCTTAGAACGGAGGGAGAGCCCTCTCAATGTCAGTAGTGGCAACAGCTCCCTGAACTTCTTCCAAACATTCCTCACTCTAGCCCCACCTCCAGCACATAACATATCTCTCAAATAACAAAACTCTTCCACACACTCAGGAGACTCACCAGCAAGATCAGTCCTTTCACGCCTGGCAATCTTCACCTGCTCTCCCCGACACACCGCACACATGAAACCAGCATTATCTCGCAGTCTACGTCTAATACCACTACATCTCTTATGCACCCACTTATCACAAACACTGCATTATCTCGCAGTCTACGTCTAATACCACTACATCTCTTGTGCACCCACTTATCACAAACACTGCATTATCTCGCAGTCTACGTCTAATACCACTACATCTCTTATGCACCCACTTATCACAAACACTGCATTATCTCGCAGTCTACGTCTAATACCACTACATCTCTTGTGCACCCACTTATCACAAACACTGCATTATCTCGCAGTCTACCTCTAATACCACCACATCTCTTATGCACCCACTTATCACAAACACTGCATTATCTCGCAGTCTACCTCTAATACCACTACATCTCTTATGCACCCACTTATCACAAACACTGCATTATCTCTCAGTCTACTTCCAATACCACTACATCTCTTATGCACCCACTTATCACAAACACTGCATTATCTCGCAGTCTACCTCTAATACCACTACATCTCTTATGCACCCACTTATCACAAACACTGCATTATCTCGCAGTCTACCTCTAATACCACTACATCTCTTATGCACCCACTTATCACAAACACTGCATTATCTCGCAGTCTACCTCTAATACCACTACATCTCTTATGCACCCACTTATCACAAACACTGCATTATCTCGCAGTCTACCTCTAATACCACTACATCTCTTATGCACCCACTTATCACAAACACTGCACAAGATGGAGTTACTTCCCACGCCCTTGTGGCAAACCGCACATGGCCACACTCCCTCTGCTTTGACAGTACCGCCACCAGCCCTACATACCATCACCTTTGTTTCATCTGCATTTACTCGTAAGCCCTTGTGCCCCATACCATCTCTCCACTTCCTAAATCTTTCCTCCGCCACCCTTTCTTTCTCTGCAGTCAACACCAAATCATCAGTACACAACATTTTCCACGGGAGCCCATTTCTGAAGTCGCGTGAGAGGGCTTCAAGTACCATGATAAACAACAAGGGGCTCAAAACTGACCCCTGATGCACACCAACATTCACGAAAAACTCATCACTCAAATCACCATTCACCCTAACCTGGGTGTGAGCACCCACATACATGGCCATAACCACCCTAACCAGCCACTCCTCCATCCCAAGCTTTCTCATTGGCCACTTCACCACCTCTCTAGGGACTCTGTCAAAGG
>NC_137062.1:32804444-32814444 GCF_032717465.1 Coenobita brevimanus | reverse complement strand
CCACTAGTCGTAAAGAAGTTAATAAAGAGCACATCAAACGACTACAGTTCTACAAAAATATATTATCCTCGACTAAATACCGAAAAAAAAGTAAAATTTATCTCTCTGTTGTGGCTATTAACATTTGGAATATTTACATTACTTGATTTATATTCACTGTACACGGTGGCGACCATCATCCACTCACTTGATGTAGTGCTGCCTGCTTCTTCCTTCACCTTTATCATTCTTTTTCTGCGTCTGCCCTCCTCACTTCCTATTTCTCACTATCATCCACTCACTTGATGTAGTGCTGCCTACTTCTTCCTTCACCTTTATCATTCTTTTTCTGCGTCTGCCCTCCTCATTTCCTATTTCTCACCATCATCCGCTCACATGCTGTAGTGCTGCCTACTTCTTCCTTCACCTTTATCATTTTTTTTCTCTGTGTAACATCATCCACTCACTTGATGTAGTGCTGCCTACTTCTGCCTTCGCATTTATCATTTTTTTTCTGTGTCTGCCCTCCTCTCTTCCTATTTCCCACCGTCATCCACTCACATGATGTAGTGCTGCCTACTTCTTCCTTCACCTTTATCATTCTTATTCTGTGTCTGCCCTCCTCTCTTCCTATTTCTCACCATCATCCACTCACTTTATGCAGTGCTGCCTACAGTACTTCTTCTTTCACCTTTATCATTTTAATTCTGCGTCTGCCCTCCTCACTTCCTATTTCTCACTATCATCCACTCACTTGATGTAGTGCTGCCTACTTCTTCCTTCACCTTTATCATTCTTTTTCTGCGTCTGCCCTCCTCATTTCCTATTTCTCACCATCATCCACTCACTTGATGTAGTGCTGCCTACTTCTGCCTTCGCATTTATCATTTTTTTCCTGCGTCTGCCCTCCTCTCTTCTCATTTCTCTCATCTTTCCTTTTACTCATTATTACTCTTCTTTCCTATTCAAGTGGCTTTACATTGACTGACAAGCCATTTACAACGCTGGGTGGTAACCATATAACCAACCCATACGTACTGCCTACGTGTCAAGAAGTGGATTGGCGGAGGGTTAGTGCCCCTCCCCGTAAAACAACTAACTCAGAGACAAACGGCCACCCCTTACGTGATTCTGGCTTCTGGCTATAGATAGATAGATAGATAGATAGACAGATAGATAGATATAAATAGATAGACAGATATACAGACAGACAGGTATTCAGCAGACTTCTTTGTGAGGTGGTGGTTTAGCTAGTAATCTTGCCTCGTTCCCACGTGACGCCATAATACCTTAGTTACTGCTTTGATCTGACCTGAGGGGCAATTATGCAGTGACACAGGTGATGATGTGGCGAAGAGAGGAGGGAAAGGGCGGGAGAAGGAGAGAGAGGTTGGGTGAGGTAGGTAAAGGGAGGACGAGTAAGGACGAGGGGGAGCTACAATGAGTTACAAGGAAAAGTTAGCATCTTAAAGACCTTGCAATCCAACCTGAGAAGATATTTTGCATTTGCCTAGGTAAGCATAGCGACTACACACGCATGCTGGTGTAATATCCTGTCAAGATTTCTTTTAAACTGCTTTACTGTAGTGCTATTGATAAAATCCATGGGGAGAATTGCAGGTGGCTCTATGTGGAACTATTTTAAGTTGATCTATGTCTTTTTGAAGTGAAGGTGACCAGAACTGCACGGCGTACTCCAGATGCGGCTGTATTAATGAGTTACAGAATACAAATACAGTCTCTTTATTCCTGTAACGTAACTGCCTCTGTAGTCTTGAAATTTCTATGCCTTGTTCTCTACATCGATGCACTGTTTGGATGATTTTATGTCACTACTGAGCAATATACCGAAGTCCTTTTCCGAATAATTTTCAATGTCATACCCAAAAGTGAAAAGTTTGACCCCCCCCCTTCTCTCTCTCTCTCTCTCTCTCTCTCTCTCTCTTTTACCTCCATGTTCCCTCCCTCACATTCTTCCTACCTTGTTGCTCTCTCCGGTATGTCCACAAGTTTGGAGAGGAGGAAAGTCTCTCTCCCATCTTTCTTTCCTCAAGTTCCTCTCTCTCTCTCTCTCTCTCTCTCTTTTCATCTTTTCCTACTTAGCTCCTTCATGGTTACCTTATCTTTCTCTCCCTTTTCTCTCTCCCGTTTCCCTCCTACTTCCTCCCCTTTTCTCATACGTTCCTCCCTCTCTTCTCTCCTTCCTCCTTCCCTCCTCCCCTCCTTCTCTCCCTCCTTCCTTCCTTCCTTCTCTCACTTTCCTCCCCCACAATAAATCACCCAAATTCTTAGAACATTTATCTGTCTGACATTCAGCTGGGTACATCCTTCCTTCCTTCCTTCCTTCCTTCCTTCTTTCCTTCTTTCCTTCCTTCCTTCCTTCCTTCCTTCCTTCCTTCTTTCCTTCCTTCCTTCTTTCCTTCCTTCCTTCCTTCCTTCTTTCCTTCCTTCCTTCCTTCTTTCCTTCCTTCTTTCCTTTCTTCCTTCTTTCCTTCCTTCCTTCTTTCCTTCTATGCCGTATCTCCTTTCCTTCCTTCCTTTCCTCCTTTCTTCCTTTCATGTCTTCCCTCGTTCCGTCCTACCCTCCTGCCTTCTTTTCTTCCTTGTCTTCCCTCCTTCCTTCCTTCCATGTCTTCCCTCGTTCCTTCCTACCCTCCTGCCTTCTTTTCTTCCTTGTCTTCCCTCCCTCCTTCCTTCCTTCCTTCCTTCCTACCCTCCTGCCTTTCTTCTACGTGTTCCCTTCTTCTCTCCTTCCTTCCCTCCTTCTTTCCTTCCTTCCTTCCTTCCTTCCTTCCCTCCTTCTTTCTTTCCTTGTCTCCTTTCTTCTTTCCTTACTGCAAAATGAACGTAATAATTATACTGTTATGTGAATTGTTTTATCTATCTATCTATCTATCCATCTACTTATCTATCTATCCATCTATCTATCTATCCATCTACTTATCTATCTATCCATCTATCTATCTATCCATCTATCTATCTATCCATCTACTTATCTATCTATCCATCTATCTATCTATCCATCTACTTATCTATCTATCCATCTATCTATCCATCTACTTGTCTATCTATCCATATATCTATCAATTCATCCATCTATTCATCATTTATCTATCTATATTTATTTATCATATATGTGTCTGTCTATCCATTTATCTATCTACTTATCAATCTGTCTGTCTATCTGCCTGTCTGTCTATCTCTATCTACCCATCTCTCCATCTATCTATTTATCTATCTATCTGTCTATCTATCCATCTCTGTCTATCTCTCCAACTCTCCATTCATCTACCTATATGCCCATCTATCTATCTATCTATCTGTCTTTCTATCTATCTATTTATCTATCAGTTCATCCACAGATTTATCATTGTTAATCTCTGTCTGTCTGTCTGTCTCTCCTAGGCTCTTGATTTCACCCTACGCTGGAGTCAGACCGTCAATGGGGGGAGTAACTCTTTCATTTTTCAGATGGGAAGGAAGGAAGGAAGGAGGGAAGGAAGAAAGGAAGGAAGGAAGGAAGGAAAGCAGGAAGGAAGGAAGGAAGGAAGGAAGGAAGGAAGGAAGGAAGGAAGGAGGGAAGGGAGGAAGGAAGAAAGGACGGAAGGAAGGAAGGAAGGAAAGAGGGAAGGAAAGTGGGAAGGAAGGGAGAAAGGAGGGAAGGAAGGGAAGAAGGAAGGGAAGAAGGAAGGGAGGAAGAAAAGAAAGGAATGGAGGAAGGGAGAGAATGGCAGGTATTGAAGATGTGGAGATAGATAGACAGATAGATAGATAGACAGACATAGATAGACAGATAGATAGACAGATAGATAGATAGATAGACGGACACTTAGACAGGCAGACAGACAGGTGCTTAAATAAGTAGACAGAAAGACAGATAGATTTGTTAGATAGATAGACCGATACATAGATTTAAGGTAGACAGAGGAATAGAGAGAGAGAGAGAGAGAGAGAGAGAGAGAGAGAGAGAGAGAGAGAGAGAGAGAGAGAGAGAGAGAGAGAGAGAGAGAGAGAGAGTTGGAAGGAAGAGAGAAGGACGAGCAACGAGGAAATGAAGGAAGCGAGATTATAAAGAGGAGGAAGGGAGAGAGGAGATTGAGAAAATAGAGATAGTGAGAGAATGAAATGATCTGGAAGCTGTAAAGGAAATGAGGAAGGAAAGATGAAAGAGACGGAAGGAATGAGAGAGAGAGAGAGAGAGAGAGAGAGAGAGAGAGAGAGAGAGAGAGAGAGAGAGAGAGAGAGAGAGAGAGAGAGAGAGAGAGAGAGAGAGAGAGAGAGAGAGAGAGAGAGAGAGAGAGAGAGAGAGAGAGAGAGATTACATAAGAAAGCAAACAGCAACGGACCTTATGGTCCTTTCGAGGCTGCTTGTTACAGATTAAACTATGACTACAAGATCTAACTCTACATGCTGAAGGATAAGGATAGAAAAGCAAGAAGGCTCCCCCCACCACCAAACCCTCCAGGAAAAAGTGAGAAAAACCACCATGCAGCATGGAAAAACTGACATGGAAATTTCATAGGAAATATTGGAAAGGAAAAGTCACATTCTATAATACTTTGTCTATAAGCTACCCGTTTGAGTAACATGAAAGAGAAAGTAATCAAATCAACTAATAGTTACGGGATAACATTATAAATCGGTTCATTGAGTTTATGGGAAGTCTGTGGACATAACGTGGAAACTACACACTGCACAGTGTGGATGTTTAGGGGTGGTGCGGCAGCTTTGCCTGGCGCTTTTGAGGTAGGCAGCTGTCAATCAGGCCCTAGCTCCGTTCACTCCACTGAGACAAGGAACTCTTCCATATGGGACAAGTACACAAGTTTCCTTCTGAAGCAGTGACCCCTGGTACATTAAAGAAATCCCGATGGTGGTCACTTGACTAACATGGACCCTCAGTGATCCACAGCCCATCACAGGTCGAAAGTGTGAGTAGTGACCATTAACTCAGGGCTACCTGTGCAGATCCTAAGCTATGCTTATATTACTTTATTTGCATTGAATAAATTGAAAAATACATAATGACGTGACGCAACACTATGTACGGGTACGTTGTTGACGGGGTGACTTGTAGACAAAAGGGGAATGAACTTACACGTAGCTATAAAAGCAAGTTATTCGGACAGAAAAAGATTCAGCTGAGGATTCGAGAGAGAGAGAGAGAGAGAGAGAGAGAGAGAGAGAGAGAGAGAGAGAGAGAGAGAGAGAGAGAGAGAGAGAGAGAGAATCTAATTTTACTTTAATTTTCTTCTTTCCTCTTACTTAACCTTGTTTCTCTCTCTCCCACACCCCCTCCGTCCGTCCGTCCGTCCGTCCCTCTCCCCCCCCCTCTCTCTCTCAGTTATCTCCCGGCTCAATATAATTAGCATTTTCACACGCACACTCTCTCATCTTTTACATCTTTATTAAAAACCTTCCACGTTATATTAATAAAAAAAAGACAAATTTATTAACAACACGCTCTCCTAAAATCTCAAACCCTTCAGCATGTTAGGAGTGTAATGCTGTATGGTAGTGAGGCCTGGGCAGTAAAGGAGGAGGATATTCGTAGGCTCAAACGTACAAAAATGACAATGATTAGGTGGATGTGTAGTGCGTCCCTGAGTGTGAGGCCTGGGGGGGCTAGGTTTACGACGGAAGAGAGGAAGGATGGGACTGGAGTGTATTGGTGTTGTGATGAGAAGGGGTAGATTGAGATGGTTTGGGAGGAAGGATAGGACTGGAGTGTATTGGTGCTGTGATGAGGAGGGGTAGATTGAGATGGTTTGGGAGGAAGGATGGGACTGGAGTGTCTTGGTGTTGTGATGAGGAGGGGTAGACTGAGATGGTCTGGGAGGAAGGATAGGACTGGAGTGTATTGGTGTTGTGATGAGGAGGGGTAGATTGAGATGGTTTGGGAGGAAGGATGGGACTGGAATGTATTGGTGTTGTGATGAGGAGGGGTAGACTGAGGTGATTCGGGCATGTGGAGAGGATGGAGGATGACAAATGGGTGCGAAGAATGAGAGGTATGAAAGCTGAGGGTAGAGCTGAGAGGAAGGATGGGACTGGAATGCATTGGTGTTGTGATGAGGAGGGGTAGACTGAGGTGGTTCGGACATGTGGAGAGGATGGAGGATGACAAATGGGTGCGGAGGATGGGAGGTGTGAAAGTTGAAGGCAGAGTTGAGAGGAAGGATGGGACTTTAATGTATTGGTGTTGTGATAAGGAGGGGTAGACTGAGATGATTTGGGCATGTGGAGAGGATGGAGGATGACAAATGGATGCGAAGGATGAGAGGTATGAATGCTGAGGGTAGAGCTGAGAGGAAGGATGGGACTGGAATGCATTGGTGTTGTGATGAGGAGGGGTAGACTGAGATGGTTTGGGCATGTGGAGAGGATGGAGGATGACAAATGGGTGCGAAGGATGAGAGGTGTGAACGTCGGGGGGTAGAGCTGAGAGGGGCAGACAGAAAAAGACCTGGGACGAGGTCATAGAGTTTGAGCTCAGGGATATGCGGCTATATAAAGAGGCTGCTAGAGATCGAGCAGCGTGTACAGCAGCCATTAGGTGATCAAGGCCGACGCATGCAACCTTGGAGGCTTTATAAATGAAGAGAGAGAAGCCAGTGTAATAGACTGTATGTTAATTTTGAGTACACACACACACACACACACACACACACATACAGAAAGAGAGAGAGAGAGAGAGTCATTAACATCCCTGCTAATTATAAGACAAAAATTAACTTAATGGAGGTACCTTCTACTCCAATTACTACGACGGGTCTCTCTCTCTCTCTCTCTCTCTCTCTCTCTCACACACACACACACACACACACACACACACACACACACACACAACTATATTCGCGAGAAACGAAAAATCTTTAGGAGTGATGTTTATTAGCCTTTATGACCTTGTAAATTAGGGTGAAAATTGTGTAAAATAGTAGTGGTAGTAGTGGTTGGTGCGGGTGCCCATCATCCACTCACTCAATGTAGCATTATTCAAAGGTTACTCTGCACTGAGTGGCCAGCCATATGATTTCCTGTAAACCAGGAAATCATTTACAACGCTGGGTGGTAACCTTATAACCAACCAACACGTGTTCCCTACGTGACAACAAGTGGGTTGGCGGAGGGTTAGTGCCCCTCCACGGAAAACAACTAACTAAAAATACAAGAAGCCTCGGACCAGGACTGACCAACAGGTGACGACTATGGACTGAGCAAAGGATATGGTACGGATTGCAACGTGGAATGTGAGTGGTGTGAATGACAAGGTAAAAGAGAGAGAGATTGTCCAGGTGTTTGAGGGTGCAAAAGTGGACATATGTGGAATAACTAAAGAGGTGAGAGTGTGAGAGAGTGGGGGTATATGGATGAGGTATATGTGCGGAAGTGGGAATGAGAGGCCAGAAGAGGGTGTATGTGTTGTTGTGGGGAAGACATGGAAGGAGAACGTAGAAGAGTATGTGCCACAAAAGACGAAAGCATACAGTGAGTGGATGGAAAGCAGTGGCATGGAGGAAGCTGTGAGACGGAACAGAGAGTTATATGTAGAAAAGAGGAGAAGGGTGAAAAGAGTAGTAAGAGAGAGCAAGAAGTGTGTGGATGAGGAGATTGGAAGGAATTCGAGTTTAAAGTGGAGGGAATGTAAGAAAATGTTCTGGAAGGAGGTCAAGAGAGTAAGACAGGGTGATAAAGAAGGTAGCAGGGGAGTGGAAGACAAAAATGGCAGATTGTTGGTGGAGAAAGTAGGAAAAGTGAGCAGATGGAGAGAACAATTTATGGATTTGTTAAGTATTGAGATTGAAAGTAACGCGAGTATAAGTGGCCGGGGAATGGCTAGGAGAAGGTGGGAGGTGAGAAGGAAGGAAGAGATCACTAGGATGGAAGTTTCAGAAGCAAAGGAGAAAGTCAAAATGGGGAAAGTCCCAGGAATTAATGGAGTGTGTAGTGAAATGCTTAAAATGGGGGAGAAAGAGTAGTAGAATGGATATGGAAGATGTGCAGATTGACCTGGGAGGAAGGTAGAGTCCCGGAGGCCTGGAAGTCAGGTATAATTATTTCCCTGTACAAAGGAAAAGAGGAAAAAGAAGTGTGTGGTAATCATGGGGGTATTTGTTTTCTTAGTGTATTAGGAATAGTACTGTATATGGCAGGATACTTATTGATGGTGTCATGATTTCGCCAAATTGTGTTTTTATACAAATTCATGACATTGTATTATTATGGGAACTCAAGATGCGTTAGTGGAAAATCCAGAAATATTCACTCAGCTAACCGTCCCGACAATGCTCCAATCGGGATTATTCTCTAAACGTTCATTATTGATTCGCTAGTGACTGTTTTTATGCTCGCCCTTGGTGCATTACTGAGTGATAGTATTGTGTATTTATCGTTCCTCCGCCCTGCCTCTTTAGCTGTTAAGCTAAGCCACGCCTACTTCCAGTGATCACGTATTGCTCTGTGTCTGGCGTGACAACATTAGTCAGCTGGTGTAGTACTGCCACGGGAGAAGGATCTCAAGAACAGTGGTGAGCAGTGAAGGCCTGAGTAGCAGAGCCGCCCAGTCTCTTCGCAGACACTGCATTTTCTCCATTGACCAGTATTTTCTTTCTGTTTTTTCTAGGCGTAAGAGCATTAGCCAGTTGTTTGTGTCAGTAAGTGATTAATCGTTTGAGAATCTTGTAACGTAAGAATTCATTTTGATTGTAATTAATAAATTTACAGTTCTTTTCTTTGGGCTTAGTTAAATGTAAGAATCATGTTTCATTTCTCCATATTGTGCTTACTTTAGTTTGCTACTCCCAGTTTGACAAACTTCTTATATTAATCATGACTGGTAGTTAAGCCAGTTCTTTCACATTAATTCATAAATCCGTTTGCGCCAGCCAGGAGTTAGCACCAGCAAGAATCTGTCTTTTTTTAGTATTAATTGTCGATTGTCAGGGGTAAGGACACTTTATCATTGGCCAACAGTATCAACAATTCAGCATTCGTGAGTGATTAGTCTCCGCTGTGTACTGTTGACAAGGTTTATGAAATTCTCGTCCTTAGAGAATCGGTGAAGTAAACCATAATAAAATAAAACTTACTATTTTATTTCATAGGTCGATAGCCCTCGAGTCAGTAGTGATTTTTTTTTTTCCCATAAGTAGTGGATATATATTCAGTATATTTCTTTTCCCACCATGACAACTGACGGCTTATTTGCAGTATATTCATATTTCACTTCTCCCCTTGACAGAGTTAGGGAAATAACAGAGGAATTAGTTGGAGAGGAACAGGGAGGTTTTAGGAAGAGAAGAGGTCGTGTAGGTCAGATATTCATCCTCAGGTGTTTAGTGGAAAAGTTTCTAGAGAAGGGAAAGATATTGTTTTAGGCCTTCGTGGATTTGGAGGAAACATGACAGCGTGGATAGACAAGGATTGTGGAAAATATAAAAAAAATTATATGGAGTAAATGGGAAGTTGTTGAATGCCATGATGAATATGTATGAGGGGGCAAGAGCTGCAGTGCGTGTGGATAGTGAACTGAGTGAATTTTCCATCTGAATGTTGGATTGAAACAGGGATGTGTCATGTCTCCATGGTTGTTCAATCTGCATATGGATGGGGTTATAAAAGGGATACAAGGTAGGGCAGTGGCTGTAACTCTAATGAGAGAGGGCAGTGTTTGGAAACTCCCTGTTCTGTTATTTGCAGATGATACTGTATTGTTAAGTGAAGACGAAGAGGAGCTACAAGGCTTGGTGGATGAGTTTGGGAGAGTGTTTAAGAAACGGAGTCTTAGGGTGAATGAAGGGAAGAGTAAAGTTGTGGTCTTCGAGAGAAATGAAGCCACTAAATGTACAGTGATATAAGGAAATGGAAAATGTGAGTGCATTTAAGTACTTGGGTAGTGTGATGAGTAAGGATGGAAGCTCAGAGAATGAAGTGCTTGAACGGGTACAACAGGGAAGAATGGTTGCTGGTTCTTTGAAGGACGTGATATGAAATAGGGATGTGTGCATGGAAGTAAAAGTG
>NC_137062.1:32754444-32796944 GCF_032717465.1 Coenobita brevimanus | reverse complement strand
TGAAACAGAGCAGAATGGACCAGGGTAGAGTGAAACCGAGCAGAATGGACCAGGGTAGAGTGAAACCGAGCAGAATGGACCAGGGTAGAGTGAAACCGAGCAGAAGGGACCAGGGTAGAGTGAAACCGAGCAGAATGGACCAGGGTAGAGTGAAACAGAGCAGAATGGACCAGGGTAGAGTGAAACAGAGCAGAATGGACCCAGGTAGGGTGAAACCGAGCAGAATGGACCCAGGTAGAGTGAAACCGAGCAGAATGGACCCGGGTAGAGTGAAACCAAGCAGAATGGACCAGAGTAGAGTGAAACCGAGGAGATCTAATTCAGATGTGATGAAACGAAAGTGAACAGACCTGCAGCGGATGAGAGCAGGAGAAAATTACTCAAATGCAGTGAAACTAAGCTTGCCTGGCGTGAACGGAGAGAAAATGGGCTGAGCTGACCCGAGTAAGGTGAAACTAAGCTGAACTGACGCAAAAGGGATGAAACAGAGCTGAGCTGACCTAAGTACGTTTAAACCGAGCTGAACTGACCAGGAAGGAGTGACACCGTGCAGCATCGACTCAGACGGCATGAAACCAAACTGAACTGATACAGACGGGAGGAAACCAGACTCAACCGAGGAACTGGGGTGAAACCGACATGAACTCATCAGAAAGCAGCAAGACTGACTGAACTGAGCCGACTAGGGTGAAACAGAGACCAACTACTAACCTGACCGGGATAAAACAGTCCTGGAATAATTCAAATGGGGCGACAGTCAGCAGCACTGCCCCGAAAGAGGCTGAAACAGATATTAATATTACTGTATGGTATGAAAATCGGCTTAAATGACCTAAACTGGGTAAAGCCAAGTGGAACTGTCCAGAGCAGGATGAAACCGAACTGAAATGGCTCGAAGGAGATGAAACCGAGCCGAACTGACTTACACCGAGTGAAACCATGAGAAAATGATCAGAATGGAGGGAAACCAAGCTGGATAGACGTGAACGGATCGAAACAGGGTTAACCTGACCTGAATAGAATGAAACTAAGCTGAACTGACAGAGATGGGGTGGAACAGAGCAAAACTGACTCGCATAGGGTAAACCGAGCCAAACTGCCCCGAGCTGAGTGAAGATCTGAAGTGACCTGAGTGAAGTGAAACCATGCCAAAATTACAAAAACGGGAGTATGTGAAACTGAAGTGTGCAGAAAGCAGGGAAATGGAGCACAGTGGACGTCAACGGAGTGAAACCGAGCTGAAATAACTCAAACCTGGAAAATAGGTTGAGCTTATCGGATTGGGGTGAAACCTACCTTAAATGTCCAGCACGGGTTGAAAATGAGCTCACTTGAACCAAACAGGGAAAAACTGAGAATAACTGACCTGAACGTTGTAAAATCAATCTGGTCTAACCTGAATGGAGTGGAAGTCAGTTGAAGTGACACGAACTGCCCCGAGCTGAGTGAAGATCTGAAGTGACATGAGTGGAGTGAAACCATGCCAAAATTACAAAAACGGGAGTATGTGAAACTGAAGTGTGCAGAAAGCAGGGAAATGGAGCACAGTGGACGTCAACGGAGTGAAACCGAGCTGAAATAACTCAAACCTGGAAAATAGGTTGAACTTATCGGATTGGGGTGAAACCTACCTTAAATGTTCAGAACGGGTTGAAAATGAGCTCACTTGAACCGAACAGGGAAAAACTGAGAATAACTGACCTGAACGTTGTAAAATCAATCTGGTCTAACCTGAATGGAGTGGAAGTCAGCTGAAGTGACACGAACTGGGTGAAACTAAGCTGAACTGACTTGAATGGGGTGAAAGGAAGGCGAACAGACCTGTGCTGGGTGAAACCCAGATAGACTTATCTGAACGGAATGAATCCAAGTTGGACTGACATGAAAGGCGTGAACAAGAGCAGGAAATAACTCACTGGGGCGAAGCTGAGCTAAACTAACCAAACCAGATGAAACAGAGCTGAACTGACCCGAACTGGGAGAAAGAGACTCGAATAGGCGCAATTAGGGTGAAACAGAGCTGAACTGACCCGAACTGGGAGAGAGAGACTCGAACAGGCGCAATTAGGGTGAAACAGAGCCAAAATGATCCTGAGAAAGTGAAACCGAACTGAACAGACGAAAACCTGATAAAGATGAGATTAATAACTAGAATGTCGTAAAACTGATGTGAAGTAAATGACGTAAAACGGAGCTGAACTGACCTCACTGGGGTGAAAACGTGCTCATCTGATCTCAGTGGAGTGAAACAGAGCTGAACTGGCCTCAGCGAGGTGAAACCGAGATGTACTGATCTCAGTTGAGTGAAACAAAGCTGATCTGACCTCAGTGGTTCGAAACCTGGCTGTATTGATCTCTTTGGGGTGAGACAAAACTGAACTGACCTCACTGGGGTGAAACCAAGCTGAATTAACCTCAGTGGAGTGAAATCGAGCTAAACTAGCCTCAGTGGAGTGAAACGAAGCTGAACTGATCTCAGTGAGGTGAAACCGAGCAAAACTAACCTCAGTGGGACGAAACCAAGCTGAACTGATCTGAGCGGTGTGAAATCAAGCTGAACTGATCTCAGTGGGATGAAACCGGGCAGTACTGATTTCACTGGGGTGAAACGAAGCTGAATTGGCCTCACTGGGGTGAAACCGACCTGAAGTGATCTCACTGGGGTGAAATGGAATTCATTGGTCGTCAGTGAGGTCAAACCGAACGGAACTGACCTCACTGGGGTGAAACCGAGCTAAACTAACCTCAGTAGGGTGAAACTAAACTGAAATGATCTCAGTGGGGTGAAACCTAGCTGAACTGACGTCAGTGGGGTGAAACCGAGATGAACTGATCTGAGTGGGGTGAAATCGAGCTGAACTGATTTCAGTGGGATAAAACCTAGCAGAATTGACCTCACTGGGGTGAAACCGAGCTGAACTCATCTCAAAGGAGTGAAACAGAGCTGAACTGATCTCAGTAAGGTTAATCGGGTTGAACTGTGACCTCACTGGGGAGAAATCGAGTTGAACTGACCTGAGTGGGGTGAAGCCAAGTAGAACTGATCCCAGCTGGGTGGAAATGAGCTGAACTGATCACAGTGGGGGGAAATCGAGCTGAATTAAATTCGGTGAGGTGAAATCGAGTTGAACTGATCTCAGTGGGGTGTAACCGAACTGAACTGACCCCAGTAGGGCGAAAGCGGGCTGAACTGATCTCAGTGGGGCGAAATAGTACTGAAATGTTCTTCATGGGGTGAAGCTAAGCTGAACTAATTTCAATATTATGCAACCGAGCTGAATGACTAGCTGAATGACTAAGTGGAATGAAAATGAGCTGAACTAATCTCCTTGGGATGAAAAAGAGTTGAACTGATCTCAGTGAGGTTGAACCGGGCTGAACTGAACTCAGTGGGGTGAAACCGAGCTGAATTGCTCTAAGTGGGGTGAAAAAGAGCTCAACTACAGTAATATCACTGGGATTCAGAGAGGCTGAACTGATCTCAGTGGGGTGAAACCTAGTTGATATGATCTAAATGGGATGAAACCGAACTGAACTAATCTCATTAAGGTGAAAACGAGTTGAACTGAAGAAAATGAGATGAAACAGAGCTGATCTGATCTCAGCAGGGTGAAGCCGAGATGAATTGATCTCAGTTCGGTGAAGCCGAGCTGAACTGACCTTAGAAGCGGGAAACCAAGCTGAACAGATCTCAGTGGGGTGATGCGGAGCTGAACTCATCTCAGTGGGTGACACAAAGCTCAGCTGACATCAGTGGGGTGAAACAGCAAGACAGATCCCACTTGGGTGAAACCGAGTTGATCTGGCCTCAGTGATGTGAAACTGGGCTTAACTTACCTCAATGGTGTGAAACCGAGCTGAACTAACTTTAGTGAGACGATGAACTAGGTGAAAATGGGATGAAAGACTAAGCTGAACTGGGTGAAACTGATCTGAACTGACCTGAAATGGGATGAAACACTAAGCTGAACTGGGTGAAACTGAGCTAACCTGACATGAAGCGGGTGAGCTTGATCTGGCATAAGCTGGACGGGGTGAAACTAAGCTGAACTGACTGAAACTGGGTGGTGAGCTGAACTGACCTTAACGGAGTGAAACTGAGCTGAACTGATCTAAATGAAGTGAAAACTGAGCTGAAACTGATTCGAATGTTGTGAAACGAAGCTGAACTGACTGAAACGAGGTGAAACTGAGGTAGGTGAACTGACAGCACTGTTTGGGTGAAAGTACGTGAAAAAGCAGAGAATATTTTGAACTACCCAGCTGACACTAACATGAACTGACCTAAATAGAGAGAGAGAGAGAGAGAGAGAGAGAGAGAGTGTGTGTGTGTGTGTGTGTGTGTGTGTGTGCAGAGGTCGACTCACTGTTCAAGCCCTCCATTTTGCCAGTTCCATCGGGTAGGCGCATTTTCTCAAGTCACGTTCTATCTGTCTATCTTTCTATCTATCTATCTAAAGAAGACTTGCAAGGAACAATAGGTGTGTTGGTATTGCCTTTCCTTCGTCCTCCGTTGAGATATCTTTCACTCTCTCACACCCACTCACCCCTCCCTCTCTCTCCCTTTTTTTTCTTTCTTTCCCTTTCTCCTCTCCCACGCTTTCCTTCCTTCCTGCGGTCTCTCTCTCTCTCTCTCTCTCTAGTCTTTCCAGTGGTTTCTTTTTTCCTCCCTTGTCTGTCTGTCTCTCTCCCACCCCACCTCTCTCTCTCTCTCTCTCTCTCTCTCTCTCTCTCTCTCTCTCTCATTCGTCCACTGTCTTGCTTTAATCTTTCTCTCATCCCCTTCGCCTTCCGATGTCCATCACGTATCACACCTCGCTTGTCTTCGTCTACTCTCTCTCTCTCTCTCTCTCTCTCTCTCTCTCTCTCTCTCTCTCAAGCATAGTTACTGCATCAATAATATATATCAAAAAAATTACCTCATTAGTCTGAAGAGGTTAAAACACAACCTTTGTATATTTTTTCCAGTAAAGTTGTTATTGTTGTTCCACCCTGGTCTGTGTGGCCGAGCAGACCTATCGACCACAGATAAGCAGGTGGTTCTGTGGGGCCGTCCTACAGGTGCAGTACAGTATATACACCGCGTAGGGATTGTTTTTATTATAGACACAATTTGCATGAAAGAAAAAAAAAATGCCAAGAGTATATACATGTGTTAGGAGCAGAACGAATAAATGAATAAATAAATCGCTTAGGAAGAGGTGTTACGAAGCTCCCGGTGCCCCCTAGAATGCGGTCCCTCGTACTGAAGGGGTTAGAGGCTAGAGGTTACGGATCTTATAATTTCCTGAGTTGCTATTGGACTTCTAAAAGGGAAAGTTACAAGCCATAGGAGAGAGTTAATTTTGAAGGCAGCGAGAATAGACACATACGTGGAAAAAAAACTGTGTGTGTGTGTGTGTGTGTGTGTGTGTGTGTGTGTGTGTGTGTGTGTGTGTGTGTGTGTGTGTGTGTGTGTGTGTGTGTGTGTGTGTGTGTGTGTGTGTGTGTGTGTGTGTGTGTGTGTGTGTGTGTGTGTGTGTGTGTGTGTGTGTGTGTGTGTGTGTGTGTGTGTGAGAGAGAGAGAGAGAGAGAGAGAGAGAGAGAATAAATCGCTTCGTGACATGCCTACTGGGTACCTTTGAGAACGCGAATGTTTTTTTCAGTGAAGAGAATGATAGAGTTCGCTCTCTCTCGCTCCCTCTCTCTCTCTCTCTCTCTCTCTCTTTCAAGCAGTTCTTTCTTAATCGTATTTCAGTGCCAGGATTGTAACCAGCTCATTCGTCTTCTTAAATAACTCACTTTCACACTTTCTCTCTCTCTCTCTCTCTCTCTCTCTCTCTACCTAAGTCTTCTTTCCTTCCTTTTTTCTATCCTTCAATTCCTTCTTCTTTCATTCCTTATTCTTGCCAATTCAGGCAACATTTTTCCTTCTACCTCTCTTCTTCCTTCACCCATTCTCTCCATCCTTCTCTCCCTCCCTTCCTCCATCCTCAATCCTTCTCAACCTCCTTCTTCCTCTCTCTCTCTCTCTCTCTCTCTCTCTCTCTCTCTCTCTCTCTCTCTCCTGACCTACTCAAACCTGACAAAGATCCCGTACACCTTTCAGCTCAGGTAGGTGGCCAGGTATGGTGAGATTGGAGGGTCGATTTTGACTAGTAACCAAGGAGACGCATTCCTAGATCGAGGCCAACTGTATGTACTGCCACCATGACCTACCACTCAAGCCCTTCGCCAGTTCCCTCAGGTGATGACAAATTAATTACAGTATATACAACTTGGTTCATCCTTACTTTTTCTTCTGTATATTTCCTCACCCTCCTCTTCCCTCCCTCCACTCCTCCCCCCTCCTTCTCCTTTCCTCCTTTCCTCTCCCTTCCCACTATCCCTTCTCCCTCCCTCCCTCCCTCCCTCCATACCTGTGAAATATTAATGAGTTTTTCAATTTTCATACCAGTCCTTCTCACCATTTAAGCTCCCTAACACCTCTTCCTTAGCGATTTATTAATGGATATGGCTGTTTGATATCATTTTGTACGTTATTTATGAAGAGTATGGAGATATTGGAAGGATTTATGCAGCACCGAAGAAGGCAGAGAAGTGTAATAAACAAAATAAATCGCTTGGCAAGAGATGTTAGGGAGCTTCCTCAACCTCCAACCAATAGTTTTTTTGTTGTTTACTTTCCTTGGCACTTCATCGAGCTCCTCTCTCTCTCTCTCTCTCTCCAACCCTCCTTCTTTCTCTTCTCTCTCCCTTCCCTCCAGTCTTCACTTCTCCCTCTCTGTCTCTCCATTCCTCCTCTCCTCCTCTCTCTCTCTCTCTCTCTCTCTCCATTCCTTCCTCTTCCTTCTTCTCTCCTTCTCTCCCTATCTCTCTTTTCTCTCCCACTCCTTTCCCGCTTCTCCTCTTATCCTACCCATCCCTCCATTCCTCCTCTCTCTCTCTCTCTCTCTCTCTCTCTCTCGGTATTCACAAACAGCATAGTCCCCCCCGGAAATTATTGCCAACACAAACTCGAGGAAATCGCGCGAAATACACGCACACACACACACACACACACACACACACACACACACACACACACACACACACACACACACACACACACACACACACACACACACACACACACACACACACACACACACACACACACGAGCGCGCCCCTCAAAACTTCGCCTCTCCTGTCAGGCATTTTTCCCTCGATACGTCTCAGAAGCGGCAGGTCCCTCCCCCCCTCAAAAAAAGAGCAAAGAGCAAGAGAGAGAGAGAGTGAGAGAGAGGGAGAGAGAGATGAATATTCAGGGAGCGTCGGCCTGAAATCACCAGCAAGTCTGTAGCTTCTTCTGAAAATTTTCCCAGCTCAAAAAAAGTATATAAGAAAAGTGACCCAAAGACAAACTGCTCCGAGGCAGGAATGATTTTTTGGGAAGGAGAGTTTTGGTTTCATTGCGGGTGTTCGGTTTACTTCTCCTGGTCTCTTTTTTTATATATAAGAAAAAACCTGAGAGAGAAAAACGGCCTCGGGTCATGAATATAATTTTGAGAGAGAGAGATTTTGATGATTTCTTTCTCGTGTTTTCTAATTATTCTTTATATTTAGATTTTTATTTCCTGCCTCCCTTATTGATTTATTTTATTGATTTATTTTTTATACGTTTGGTAGATTATGGATTTTTTTTTTTTGGTTTTCATTTCCATTCGTTGTTTTTTTATTTTTTTTCGTGGCTTTATTTTCGATGGCCCACTATTTATTTATTTTTTTATTTGGACTTCTGTTTGGTTTGTGATTTTTATGGCTGTATTTTTCGTATCCATCCTGAGAAGCCAGATTTAGCCTGTGTGTGTGTGTGTGTGTGTGTGTGTGTGTTGAGGGGGTGATGACCAGGGTGGAGGGAAGGGGGAAGATGGAAATGAAGGAGAGGAAAAAGGAGGGAGGGAAGGAAGCAGCAGACGAAGAAAAGAGAAGGCAAAGACGGAAGGAAGGAGGAAGGAAAGGAAGGAGGAAGTGGAATAGCAAAGGAACAAAGGAGGAGAAAGAAAATCAAGTAGGAAGAGAAGGAGGGAGAGAACGCAGGGGAAGGAAGGAGGAGGGAAGGAAGTGACGAGGAGGAGGAGGAAGAAAGGGAGAGAGGAGAGAGGATGGAGAGAAAATGTGCAAGGGAGTCTGCGTAATATTGATTTAAGATGGGTCTGTGTAAGAGGCGATACTGTGGTACAGATTGAAAGGTGAAGTTAGATTAGGTCAGGAGAGGTCAGGTGGGGTTAGGTGAGGTTAGAAGAGGTCAGGTGAGGTTAGACTGAGTTAGGAAAGGTCAGGTGAGATTGGGTTAGGAGAGGTTAGGTGAGATTAGGGGACGTTAGGTGAGGTTAGATTGGGTTGGGAGAGGTCAAGTGAGGTTAGACTGGGTTAGGAGAGGTCAGGTGAGGTTAGACTGGGTTAGGAGAGGTCAGGTGAGGTTAGACTGGGTTAGGACAGGTCAAGTGAGGTTAGGTGAGATTAGGAGAGGTCAGGTTAGGTTAGACTGGGTTGGGAGAGGTCAGGTGAGGTTAGACTGGGTTGGGAGAGGTCAAGTGAGATAAGACACAAGACTAGAACAGAATTAGGCATGATATTGGCGACAGGATGATGAAGGAAGAAGTTAGATCAAGAGAACTAGAACAGGGCAGCTTAGATGAGGCTAGAGAATATAGATGGGGGTTATATAAGGAGGAATACAGCGAGGGATATTGAAGAGCAGTATCTGGGATTATGCTAGGGAAGGGAAAGGCCAGGTGGAATTGATTAGGCAAGGACTGAGATGGGCAGGTGCGCCGGGAAAAGGTCACTCTTGATGGAGGTGCGGGATAGATAGATAGATAGATGGATGGATAGAAAGACAGATAGATGGATAGATAGAAAGACAGACAGATGGATAGATAGATAAATAGGTAGATAGGTGGATGGATGGATGAATGGATGGATGGATGAATAGATAGATAGATAGATAGATAGATAGGTAGGTAGGTAGATAGAGATTGATGGACGGATGGTTGGATGGATGGATAGAGAGAGAGAGAGAGAGAGAGAGACGGATGGATGGATGGATGGATAGACTGAGAGATAGATAGATGGATAAATAGATGGAAAAGTAGGTAGGTAAATACATAGACAGAGAAAGAAGACAGATAAGTAGATAGATAGGAAGATAGACTGACACGCAGAGAGAGAGAGAGAGAGAGAAAGAGAAATTCCACCTGTCATTCACTCCCCACCCTCATACGTGCCCCCCCCTCTCTCTCTCTCTCTCTCTCTCTCTCTCTTCTGCTCGGAATTGGATGCAGAGTTACAAGGCTTCTTTCTCAAAACACTCTCTTCCTGGCTTATTATTAGGTGTGGGTGATTGTCCTGTGTGTGTGTGTGTGTGTGTGTGTGTGTGTGTGTGTGTGTGTGTGTGTGTGTGTGTGTAAGAGAAGAAATAAATGAGATGTGGAATTCTCTCTCTCTCTCTCTCTCTCTCTCTCTCTCTCTCTCTCTCTCTCTCTCTTTCTGTGTGTGTGTGTGTGTGTGTGTGTGTGTGGAGGAGAAGAAATGAATAAGATGTGGAATTTCTGTGTGTGTGTGTGTGTGTGTGTGTGGAGGAGAAGAAATGAATAAGATGTGGAATTTCTGTGTGTGTGTGTGTGTGTGTGTGTGTGTGTGTGTGTGTGTGTGTGTGTGTGTGTGTGTGTGGAGGAGAAGAAATGAATAAGATGTGGAATTTCTG
Organism: Coenobita brevimanus; assembly: GCF_032717465.1. Lineage (NCBI taxonomy): Eukaryota > Metazoa > Arthropoda > Malacostraca > Decapoda > Coenobitidae > Coenobita > Coenobita brevimanus. The sequence goes on along the minus strand of NC_137062.1, from coordinate 32,787,216 downwards.
TGTGTGTGTGTGTGTGTGTGTGTGTGTGTGTGTGTGTGTGGAGGCAATTCGAGATTTTCATGGCTTACTTTAAGTTTTGGAAAGTAATCAAGAAAGCCTGAATGTCTGATAGATAGATCGATAGATAAATAAATAAACAGATAGATAGATAGATAGACAGATGGGTTAAGAGATGACTACGAAAAATAAGTGGAACGAAATTGGTAAGAAAGATAGATGGATGGATAGATAGATAGATTGATAGATAGATAGATAGATAGATAGATAGACAGAAGGGTTAAGAGGTAAATAGACAAAGCAATAATAAGTAGAACGAAATTGGAAAGATAGATAGATAGATAGACAGATAGATAGAGAGAGAGAGAGACAGAAGAATAATAGGTAGAACGAAATTGGTAAGAAAGATAGATGGATGAATAGACAGACAAATAAATAGATAGATAGATAGATAGACAGATAGATAGACAGATAGATAATGCAGGTAACACTGATTAACAACCACACAATATCAGTTCTAACACCGAGCATTCCAATTTATCATAACCTTTTACATGATTTAGTTAGATACATATTGATCCAGGGGCATATACTGGGGCTGGGGTGAGAGAGAGAGAGAGAGAGAGAGAGAGAGAGAATCAGTCGCCTCATTCATTTTCCCTCTGGCGACAAACACACACACACACACACACACACACACACACACACACACACACACACACACACACACACACACACACACACACACACACACACACACACACCTTATGGTACACATTTTCAGTCGTAGAACCTTTCCTCCACTCCCTCCCTATCCCCCGTAAGAGAGGATAGGGGACTGCAGGAGGGAAATTTCAGCCTGTAGTCCACTGGGATCAGATTAAAGTGAGACTAGGGCCAGAAGATGAAGAACAACAGTCAATAACAACATCCTAAATAATAACAGGAAGAAGACAACGACGAAGAAGACCAACAAACCTGTATGCGACGATGACCAGCTCTTTGCCGACCCAGCTTTGTCTGTGACTGGAAGTGAATTTCGGTATGAAAAGCCACTCCTGTACGGCGGCACCGAAGGACAACATTCCACCCAAGAATCATGGCCCTGGCTTAATAATCTTCGGAGCCTTCGGATTTCGCGTGAGCTTAGTCATAGTTTTAGCTATTTTCATCACTTTTGCATTTGATGACCTTTGACCCCTGACCTGCTTATGTAGCACATAGGTGTACAGTAGAAAGTTGTAGTACTAGTCAGTGTCTATCAGCATGCAAACTTTCATTCAGTTCCATCCAGCCGCTGGGGAACTACCGGGTCATTTTTGACAACCGGTACTGGCTGCTGGGGACGCTGAGGCCAGTCTTGGCAGGGTTGCCACTCCACAACTAGAGGAGAGAGGGGAAAATGATGACACACTTACCATAGGCAATGACCTCAAGATTACGCCTAAAGAAGTCACAGCTTCTACGCCCATTAGTGATGATTCTACAGCTCAAAACGTGGAAAGTACGAAAAAAATTAGTTTTCGGCCGTTGCTAGGCAACGAGTAGGTGCCTTGCAACCAAAACCTTGCGGACACAACTAGGTCATAGGCTGGTCGTTGTGTCCAAGTTTGGTCAGAATCGGTTAATCTGAAGGGCAGAAGTACCTCCCACAATTAAACAAGAAAAACAATGAAAACGTGACTAACAATAAGGACAGCATGAGCTGGCCCAAAGAAGAAGAAGTAGAAGAAGATGGGAAATATTAAATATTAATAATAATAATAATAATAATAATAATAATAATAATAATCTCTGTCTATAATTAGACATCTTAATCCCGTAAGGGGCGGCCACAAACAAACTGCCTTCATGTTGCACTGTCCTCTGCCATTTCGCTGTCCTCTCCTCCAGCTTACAACCTTTTTCTGTCATATACCTTTGCTCCATCCCACCACCTTATCCTCGGTCTTATACCTTTGCTCCATCCCACCACCTTATCCTCGGTCTTCCCCTCCCCCTCCTCCCTCCACTCTACTCACATAAACATTCTTAGTCTCTCGTTCTCCATCTTCTCCACGTGGTCAAACCACCTCATTGTTTTTCTCCTAATGCTTCCTATCACATCCACATCACAGTACTCCTTCTTTTCCTCACTTCTCAGTCTGTCTTTCTATGTAACTCCACATGCTCCTCTCAAACAACTAATTTCCAATGTTCTCGCTCATGACTTGTGCCTTTCCAACAAGGTCCAAGCTTCGCTTCTGTACGTTAGAGATGGTATCACAATACTGTCATACAGTGGCTTTTTAATATCCATACTCACTTCTCTGTTCCTCATCACTGCTTTCAAAGAACCAGCAACTTTTTTTCTTTCTTGTACCCTTTCAAGCACTTCACCCTCCAAACTTCCATCCTTACTCATCACACTAACCAAGTACTTAAACGTACTCACATTTTCCATTTCCTCCACATCCAGTCTCACTGTATATTCACCGACTTCATTTCTTTCGAAGACCACAACTTTGCTCTTCCCTACATTCACCTTTAGATTCCGTTCCTTACACACACTCCCAGACTAATTCACCAAGCCTTGCAGCTCCCCTTCGTCTTCACTTAACAATACAGTATCATCTGCAAACAACAGCACATATATATGGCAATTTATATGGCGAAGCTTAATAATAATAATAATAATAATAATAATAATAATAATACCAGCAACAGGACCACCATTTCTTCTACGTTGCAGTTTCAGTATATTTCCATGCATACAAACTCTGCAACAACTGGAATTCATTAAGCTCATTCGTACTGTGAAAATCTGTTTGTGCATCAAAGCGTACATTGAGATAATACTTGGAATTAGTTTGGTAAGAGAAAATACATTAGTTTCTGTTATGTTTAATGCTGAGAGTGGTAGCAGTGGTGGTGATGGTGGTGGTGGTATTATTATTATTATTAATAGTAGTAGCAGTAGTAGTAGTAGTAGTAGTATCAGCAGCAGTAGTAGTAGCAGTTACGAGCGAGCGAGCATGCATAGCGAAGAGATGTTTACTCTATGTTTAGCTGAGGAAAGAGTGGCCAAACACGACACGGCCTGACCACGATGGTTTTCACAGGCTAATAACTTTTCTACTATGTGAGGTAGAGAAGAGATTCTTTCAGCAGGTAGTAATCACATTCATTAAGTTTTGTTTTAGCTATATAGGTACTCATGTGGCCAAAGAAACCTCTTGGAATCCTAGCTTTCCAAGGGAATGTACTGAGAGCTTCAGTTGGCATGCTCCACTATGAAATGGAATTTAATAAGATTTCCTGTTGTAACACTATGTTTTCTTGCATGAATTCTAACAATTAAATATCGGGTACTATCTTCATAATGTTACATGAACGTTTTTTCTATGTTTAGGGGTGAAATCAGCAAGGGTAATCGCCCCATTTCTGGGTTTTATCAATCGATCAATAGCCAAGCGTTTACCGACGCAGTTCGTTGACACAACAGTTCGGGAGCAAAGAACTGAATATTGCGCGTGTGATAAATGCTACGGCGCCTCGGTATATGCATATCCAGAGAGAAAACGTGAGAGAGAAAACGTGAAAAGGTAAACAGTTTAGCTCAATTATTCTTTTGTCATTTCTCAACTACCTCACCAGAAATGTTGAAAGTTTACAGCAAAATGAAATTATAACAGCAGGCTTATATACAAACGCTCTCACGCTCTTCACGTGCTCACAAAGTGCACTTTACTGGTAGTAGTGGCTATTAGTAACAGTTGTAGTAGTAGTAGTAGCAGTGGTATTATTATTATTATTATTGTTATTATTATTATTATTATTATTATTATTATTATTATTATTATTATTATTATCATTATTATTATCATTATTATTATTATTATTATTATTATTATTATTTTTATAATAATAATAATAATAATAATAATAATTATTATTATTATTATTATTATTATTATTATTATTAGTAGTAGTAGTAGTAGCAGTAGTCCTAATTTCATCGGAATGTGAACCCAGTGGACTGCAGGCTGAAGCTGCCCTAACCCTGCGGTCCACCATCGTCCTTTCGGGGGATAGGGAAGGAGTTGAGGGACGTGTGTATAAGCCATGTCCAGACGAGCGGGCCTGATCGGCGGGCATGCCCGGTATCGGGCAAATATGACGGGCAAACCATGGAAATGTCCGATCTCCCATTTAGCGAAATCACCAGGCGGAGCCCGGTGGCTTGAGGAGCTACAACGCTGCCAGACGAAAGTTAACGTTACATATCTATAGAAGGGTTGGCTTCCATTTCTCACGTCGTTCTAACACAGTTCACATCTTGCAATGTCTAACCCGGAGACCTGTAGTGAGGCGCCCACTATTTGCTGGTCAAAAGCACTTACAACTAAGTTAATACAACTTTATCGTGAAAATCCATGCTTATGGAATGTAAAATCGCCGTCTTATAAGAACAGAGATAAACGCATAGCAGCACTGAAGGCCATTGCTGCTGAGATTAGGGAATATGGTGCTTCCGTTACAACGGATGATATTGCAAAGAAAATAGACACTGTACGTAATCAGTATAGGCGTGAATAAAAGAAAATTAAGCTTTCAAGGAAGTCAGGAGCTGGGAGTGAGGGTGTTTATAGCCCCAAGTTATGGTGTTTTAAGGATTTGTCATTCCTCACTGATACTTATACCATAAGACCTTCGGTGTCAAACATGGACAGCCGCGACAATACCAAGGATCAGTCTACAGACATGGTTTCTGATACTGAGGTACGTATGCATGTCTCTCTCTCTCATATATATATATATATATATATATATATATATATATATATATATATATATATATATATATATATATATAATTTCATCGAATTTATTTTGACAGTTATTAAAGTATATATTTTTGTATCCCAGGAGGTTCAGTGTTTTGTAATATACACTACATACAATTAAAGCTATGTACTGCATAATAAATTCGTCTTTACAGTGTCATTGGACTCAGTCCACAAAGCTGTACACACGATCTGCATTGTTCACATCAGGTATCCTTATGGCAAGGTTACCCTTTCATAAATCCATTTTCGACTTGGTATTTAAGATAATACAAGCAAAGGTTTTGTGATAAAACCATTAGACCCAACAAATTTTAGGAACAATTTCATAATTAATATTATTGGAACCTCATGTTCCTATCATCATCAGCTGATAGCCACAACCCCCTCGACCTCTACAGTAGAGTGACCTTGGGATTTGGACCTTGGACGATCAGTGGGGTACACTCATAAAAGTTGAGACCCTTCCCCCGGGCTTCACACCTTTTATCTTGTGTGATACTGGCCTTGGTAATATTGTACTTGACGTCAGAGATTAAGGTGTGGGGTGGTGTTGGGGGAAGGTGTGCTCGAAACACTGCCTCAACTCATGCTTCGTCTCATCTACTGTACAGTTCATTAAAAGTGTTGAGCGATAGGCCATGATCTGAAGGTTTTTAATTTTGATAAGTATATGTGCTGTCAGCGATAGGGAGGGTAAGGATTAGTGTTTCAGCCGATCTGCAGGAAGCACTGCTTAAATCCATATTTTGATTCATTCACACTTGGTTAATTATGAGAAACCACATGTGCTCAACAAGTACCGCCTAATTTTTGTAACGTGTTTGTAAAGTGATTATCCACACCTTGTAATGGTTGAGAACAGACTGCCTTCCTGCGTTCATTAATATCACTCAACGGCTCGGATATCTCCCACCCCCTCCCACACACGGAAGGATCAGCAAGGAAGTAAGTAGTCTGAATTGTTAAATACGCAACTGATCTACATCGAGTATTATGCGGAGAATAAATTACAATGGAGTATCTGTACCCAAGTACAACAGTGGGAATATATCTCCAAAAGAGCACTTGAACCTGATATCAGACGTAAATGTCACGAACAAGTACGTCTTTCAGCCCTCCTTCCCCTATATATGGTGTAAAATATTTATGGGAGAATTTAAAATGACATATTGTCATTTAAATACGGAATTGATTATTGTACATGATATTCAGTTAGCTTATACTGCGTATCTATGATGGCCACATACCTAATGCATTTGTGCTCTTTGTTCGGTGCCAGAAATGTGGTTAATCGACCCAATAAATGAGAGAGAGAGATAGATAGATAGAGATAGAGATAGATAGAGAGAGAGAGAGAGAGAGAGAGAGAGAGAGAGAGAGAGAGAGAGAGAGAGAGAGAGAGAGAGAGAGAGAGAGAGAGAGAGAGGGGGGGAGGGGGGAAGGGGAGAGGAAACATAATACAAGTCACTTGAAGTGTGGATTGAAGCAGAGTTTAGTGGAATTAGAATCCACCTCCTTTCCCCTCAAACTTCACTCCTCCCTCTCCAGATCCCTGACGTCAGATGGACTGTTGCCAGCCCTTATAACCATAATATTATCTTTCGCTCTGTAGGGGTGGGCGGGCTTTTCTTTTATGTGTGACTTAAGACGAGTTGCCAGAAGGATAACACGGACTAGGTTCAGAAAATTTGATTACAGCATATGCAATATGTGTATGCGCCCCGACTGGTGCAGATGCCCTGTGTATATATCAAACAACGATAGGCTGTACAGTGCACTAACAAGGCAATAAAAGGAACATTGTGTCAAGTGATACTCGTATTTGTTTGTGTACAGTAGGTCTCGTACCGTAAGTCAAGCACCTTAACTCGATATATCAACATATCACAGTGTCATTACAAATTAAGTAGTGTTTAATAAAATATAAATCTCGCCTGCAGGTAATCATCCTTGAGTACCTCGTATATGGCCCGACAGGTTTCAGGGATTATGGAGGACAAGCTCTGTTTAGCTATGCGTGTAGTGTACTGCAGTGCCGAGTACGTACACCCAGATGCCAGAAATCTCAGCGTTGCCTCCAACCTAGCTTCTGCTGTTATGCTGTGTCTCATGTTTGTGTCTTCTTTTCTGATGTATGGCTCCACCTTTGCTAGGAGTGTATAGAAAGTGCTTACACTCATTAGCATGTAGTTTGTAAAGTCTTGTTCATAGCCAAGTTGTAGTTCTTGTAGTAGTGTTGTATGGCTTCCATAAACATCTCTTCTATTGAGCCATTCTTTGCACCAAAGTCTCTTCTTTTTCTTATTTTTCTTTATAAGCAAACGAATAATTATGCTGCACAATACTGTCTTCTTCTCAGTAACACTGGGCACCATGTTTCTCGTACCGCAGTCGACAACCAACTGGCATCGTCGGGCACGCCCTCCAATTCATCGACTCGGCCGTGTGGACAACATTCACGGGCATGCCCGACAGAATTTGCCCGTCGACCGCGCTGCCCGCCGGGCACGCCCGCTCGTCTGGACATGGCTTAACCAGGCAGCTTCATCACCCAGGTATATCAGTGCCATCACGTGAAGGCCTCCCTCTCCACCACCTTCTTAGGGATAGGGAATAGGTAGAAATAGTGGATAAGTGTGTGTCTGTCTACCTGCCTTCTCTCTCTTTCTCTGTCTCTGTCTGTCTGTCTCTCTCTCTCTCTCTTGCTTCACATTTCCTTCCTTCCCTATCCTTCCTTCATTCTTTCTTTTCCTTCCTCCTTCCTGTCTTCCATCCCTTCCTACCTTCTTCTTTCCATTCCTATCTGCTTTCATCGTTTCCTATTTCCTTCATTCCTCCTTTCCTTCCTCCTGTTTCCTTCCTTTCTTCTTTTCCCTCCTTTCTTTCCTATTTCCATGCTTCCTTCCTTTCTCTCCGACTCTCTCTCTCTCTCTCTCCTTCCCTCTCTCCTTCTTCGTTTCCTTCCTTCCCTATTCTCCTTCTTCCTTCCTTCTCTTCATCTCTCTCTACTTCCCTCCTTCCTTCCCTCCCTCACTGCTTCCTTCCTTCCATTTCTCCCTCCCCTTTCCTCCCTGTCTACCTGCTTCTCTCCCTCCCTCCCTGCTTCCCTCCCTGCTCACCTGCTGCTCCTCTGCTGGCATTAGTTTTCCGCTGTTCCTGGATATTCTCTCTCTCCCTCCCTCCTTCCCTACGTATTAACCTTTCCTTGCTTTCTTCTCTCTCTCTCTCTCTCTCTCTTTCCTTTCTTCCCCCACCTAACCTACCTACCTACCTATAGTACCTACCTTTCATCTTCCTCCCATCTCTCCTTCCCTACCTACCTACTTACCTACCTACCTACCTACCGACAGCACCTACCTTTCATCCTCCTCCCGTCTTCCCTCCCTACCTACCTACCTACCTACCTATCTGCCTACCTACAGTACCTACCTGTCTTCTCCCATCTCTCCTTACCCACCTACCTACCTACCTCGTTTTTTCCTTCCATCCTTACCTTCCTTCCCTCCATGCTTTCCTACCTCCCTACCTTTCTCTCCTTCCCTCCCTCCCTTCCTCTCTTCCTTCCTCCACATCCCTAATCCTTCCTCCCTCCCTCCCTACCTTTCCTCCACCTCTCCCTTCTTCCCTCCCTCCGTCAGAATTACCTCACCTGTATATATTCATCACAGGTGCCTTAATACTATATGCAGATTTTTGAGGTTATGAGAGAGAGAGAGAGAGAGAGAGAGAGAGAGAGAGAGAGAGAGAGAGAGAGAGAGAGAGAGAGAGAGAGAGAGAGAGAGAGAGAGAGAGCTAATCTTTCTATAGACTAACTTTATTTGTGATATATGGCTCACGTGATGCGACTCAGGGGCGGGGGAGGCTGGTCAACTTGCCTTCAATGCCGGGACTAAGTAACCTAGCCCCGGGTCCCTACCCTCCTGATGGGGTAGAAATGGATTGGATGACAGATAGATAGATAGATAGACAGGTAGATAGATATACTGAAGATAGGCAGAGAGATAGATTGGTAGATAGACAAAAATAATGCCAGAGAGATAAATAGATAGATAATTGACAGACAGAGAAACAGACAGAAAGATAGATAGACAGACAGATATAGATATATAGATAGACAGGTGAGATAGACACATATAGATATACAGACAGACAGATAAATGGACAGTTAGGTGCACAGAATTATAAACAGCTAGATAGGCAGGTAGACAGACAGAATGACAGATGGATAGAATTATAGATCGATACAAGTGCTCGTGGGAACTCCTGAGAAGGGTTCTCACACTGCGCGCTCGCTTTCTCGTGCTTCTCACTCGCTTCCTCGTGCTTCTCACTCGCTTCCTCGTGCTTCTCGCGCTTTGCGATCATTTCAGGTAATCCGAGACACGTTTATGTGCTGTTCTAGTTTAAAGCTGTCACTATCGGCCGTCAAGGCGACATCGAAGGGTCCATGATGGTCCGTTTATGTGCTGTTCTAGTGTAACGTTGTCACTTGGATTTTTTGCAGCTAACCAATTGATCGTGTTATTTGCAGCTTCGGGAATGGAACCCAAGTTGTCCGAACGCAAGTCCGAAATACACACACAGACACACGGCTACTGCTATAGTATATTTTAGTTGTAGCTGTGGGCAAGAAATTCTATGGAGATCCTGTGCTGGGGACCGGGAGCGGCGTTTTTTGGTCAAAATGTGATCGCTCATTAAATATGGTAAAAGTTTTTCAATCGTGATGGAACCAAGTTTTTTCACATCAGCGAATTTTTTGCGATTTTTGTGCCAATTTTGGTGCGATTTGAATGTGTAGTTTCCGCTGCCCCAAATACACACACACACACACACACACACACACACACACACACACACACACACACACACACACACACACAGCCACTGCTATAATATATTAGATACAGACAGACAGATAAACTCAGACATATAAGTATAGATATAGATAGAATTATAGACAGATAGGTAGACAGACAGACAGATAGACAGATAGAATTATAGACATGTATGTAGACAGACAGACAGACAGATAGATAGAGTCGGGAGGAAAAAATGAGAGAGACCAACATGCAGCATAGCCAGTCGAGGAAATATCAAATGGATGGATGGATGGATGGATGGATGGATGGATGGATGGATGAATGAATGAATGAATAGATGGATGGATGAATGGATGGATGGATGGATGAATGAATGAATGAATGAATGAATGAATGAATGGCTGAATGGATGAATCGATGGATGGACGGATGGATGAATAGATGGATGGATGAATGGATGGATGAATCGATGGATGAATGGATGGATGAAAGGATGGATGGATGGATGCATGGATGAATGAATGAATGAAAGAATGAATGAATGAATGAGAGTTTTATTCAACACTATCTCAATCTGTGAATGAAAAAAGTAACATTCATTGCATAATATTTCGTTTCACTTGCAATCTTCGTGATTTGCATAAGAGAGAGAGAGAGAGAGAGAGAGAGAGAGAGAGAGAGAGAGAGAGAGAGAGAGAGAGAGAGAGAGGGAAGAGGAGAGGAGGGAGGGAGAGAGAAAATGATGGATGGTGGTGGATTAGGGGGGGGGAGGGGATGATGAAGAAAAGGAAGGTTGAAAGATATATAACGAAGGGAGGAAGGTTATGAGAGAGAGAGAGAGAGAGAGAGAGAGAGAGAGAGAGAGAGAGAGAGAGAGAGAGAGAGAGAGAGAGAGAGAGAGAGAGAGAGAGAGAGAAACAGAATCTTTGTAGGTTGTTAGTATTGTTGCTGTTGTTGTTGTTGTTATTATTATTAATGTTGTTGTTGTTTTTGTGGCGCTACGATCATCAGCAGGTAAACCCAGTGGACTCCAGGCTGAAGTTGCCCTCCTCCTGCAGTCCACCATCGTCCTTTCGGGGGATAGGGAGGGAGTTGAGGGACGTGCGTTTAACCAGGCAGCTCCACCACCCGGTTATATCAGTGCCATCACGTGAAGGCCGCCCTCTCCACCCCCCCCCTTTGTAGTCCAAGAAAGGGAGTACAAAGGAAGAAGAGAGTGTGTGAGTGAGGGAAAGAAAGGGAAAGTTAAAGGGAAAGAAAGGGAAAGTTAAGGGAAAATTTAAAGGGAAAGTTAAAGGGAAAGTTAAGGGAAAAAAGGAAAGTTAAGGAAAATTTAAAGGGAAAGTTAAGGGAAATTTGTAGGGAAAGTTATAAGGAAAGTTAAAGAGAAATTTAAAGGGAAAGTTTAAGAGAAAGTTAAAGGAAATTTAAATGGGAAGTTAAAGGGAAAGTTAAAGGGAAAGTTAAAGGGAAAGTTAAAGGGAAAGTTAAAGGGAAGGTTAAAGAGAATGTTATAGGGATAGTTAAAGGGAAGTTTATAGGGAAAGATAAAATGAAAGTTTTAGAGAAATTTGAAGGGAAATTTAAAGGGGAAGACGGGAAGTTAAAGAGAAATTTAAAAGGAAAGTTAATGAGAAATTTAAAGGGAAAGTTACAGAGAAAGTTAAAAAGAAATTTAAGGGGAAAGGTAAAGGAAAATTTAAAGGGAAATTTTAAGGGAAAGTTAATGAGAAATTTAAAGAGAAAGTTACACAGAAAGTTACAGGGAAAGTTAAAAGGAAATCTAAGGCGAAATTTAAAGGAAATTTTAAAGGGACATATAAATGGAAATTCAAAGAGAAAGTTAAAGAGAAATTTAAAGTGAATGTTATAGAGAAAGTTAAAGGGAAAGAAAGGGAAAGTTAAAGTGAAAGTTACAGAGAAAGTTAAAGGGAAAGTTACAGAGAAAGTTAAAGGGAAAGTTAAAGGAAATTTTACAGGAAAATTTAGAGGGAAATTTAAAGAGGAATTTAAAGGGAAAGTTAAAAGGAAAGCTAATGGGAGTGTAAAAGGGAAAGAAAATGAAGCATAATAAAGGGAGTTAATAGACAGGGAGTGCAGAAAGGGAAGGAAAGAAGTAATAAGGAATGGAAAGGAAGGGAAAGCAAAGGAGGAGAAATAAGGAAGAGAAAGGATAGGAAAGGAAAGGAGATGCAATAAGGAAAGGAAGGAAAGATAATCTTATTTAGTAGGGGAAAGGGGAAAGAAACTGGATAGAAAGGGTAGGGTACATATCAAGGAGAGAGAGAGAGAGAGAGAGAGAGAGAGAGAGAGAGAGAGAGAGAGAGAGAGAGAGGAAATAAAGGATGAAAAAGGAGAGAGAAAGAACTGACAAGGTTGTAAGGACTTTGAAGAGGAGAGAAGGAAAAAGAACAGGAGAAGGAGAAGGTAGAGGAGAAAGAGGGGAAAGAAAAGATGTTGAAGGTGAAGGAGAAGAAGGAGGAGGAGGAGGAGGAGGAGGAGGGGAAAGAAAAAGAGTTGAAGGTGAAGGAGAAAGACAAGAAGAAGAAGGGGAAGAAGAAGAAGAAGAGAGAAGAATGAGAAAGAGAAGGAGAAAGAGGGGAAAAAAGGAGGAGGAGGAGGAGGAGTAAGAGAAGAAGAAGACGGTGAAGGAGAAAGAGAGAGGGAAGTTGAGACAAAGAAGCAGAGATAAAGGTATATATAAGAGAAAGAATGGCAGAGAAAGTGGGCCAGAGAGTAAACAGAGAGGAAGTACAGGTAACAGGAAGTACGGATAACAGGAAGTACGGATAACAGGAAGTACGGATAACAGGAAGTACGGATAACAGGAAGTACAGATAACAGGAAGTACAGGTAACAGGAAGTACAGATAACAGGAAGTACAGATAACAGGAAGTACATATAACAGGAAGTACAGATAACAGGAAGTACAGGTAAGAGAGATAACAAGGTGTGTACTGGGCTGTGACCTGGTTATCTGCTGACCTAAGCTTGTTACTCTAAAGAACTAAACTGTATTTGTGAGAAAGAAGGGAGGGAGAAAGAGTTTGTCCCCTGTCCACACACACACACACACACACACACACACACACACACACACACACACACACACACACACACACACACACACACACACATTTTATATATATACCCTTACACACGCTCACATAAAGACGCGAATAGAAACACACACACACGCAAGCAAACATATGTACACATGAACATACAATCATTAACACACACAAACAGATACACACACACACACACACACACACACACACCGAGAAAAACTATATCGCCTCGCCTTGCTAAGGATAGGCTATAACAATCCATTGACGCTTTTTCTTTTACATACTTGCTCTCTTCAGACGATTTCCTTCAGGAAAGGCTTGTCGAACTGAAGGGGTTACGGACTGCCTTCATTTACCCCCCTCCCCCCTGCAGTCCACCATCGTCCTTTCTGGGGATAGGGAGGGAGTTGAGGGACGTGTGTATAACCAGGCAGTGGAGCCGCCTGGTTGTATCAGTGCCACCACGTGAAGGCGTCCCATTACACATAGGTTAATTAACTAAAGCAACAGAGAGAGAGAGAGAGAGAGAGAGAGAGAGAGAGAGAGAGAGAGAGAGAGAGAGAGAGAGAGAGAGAGAGAGAGAGAGAGAGAGAGAGAGAGAGAGAGAGAGAGAGAGAGAGAGAGAGAGAGAGAGAGAGAGAGAGAGAGAGAGAGAGAGAGGAGGTGAAGTGAAAGAAAGGAAAAGGAAATTACATGGCAGGTGGGAGGACGAGGAATGAATAAGACGAGAAAGACTCTCTCTCTCTTTCTCCATGTACCTACCTACCTACCGACCGACCTTCCTATCTATCTACCTATCTATCTATCTATCTAGCCATACCATACAATCGATAAGCCGTCTGATGGAGGCGAAAAGATCCATTTATCTCTGTCACATCTACCTGTCTATCTATATTGGTCTGTCTGTCTGGCTACCTGTTTAATTATCCATATTTACCTGTGTCCTCACCTCACCTCACCTGTCCCATGACGTCCTGTTGCTGTCGTTGGGGCACCAGTGAAGACCTGACCACTTACCCTCCATCCGTCCCTGCCCTTCCCTCCATCCGTCCCTGCCCTTCCCTCCATCCGTCTCTGTCCTCCACGGCTCTCTGGGACTCCGCCAACCTCATTCCTGTCTATTCTTGGATGTTGTCTCCCCGTCTTTTACTCTGTCCCCCTCTTCTCCGTCTTCCTCTCACTGTACCTTGTAGGATTGTTTTTGCGAGGCCTCTTGATCGAGAAACATCTATCTGTCTATCTATAGCCCGACGCCCTATTCCCGCAAAGGGTGGCCGCAGACAAAACGCCTCCAAGTCGCTCTGTCATCCACCATTTGACTGCCCTCTCCCCAGTTCACTCCCCCCTCCCTCATATACCTCTCAACTCCATCCCTCCACCTCATCCTCGGTCTCCCCCTCCCTCCACTGCACCTACATACACCCTCTTAGTCAGTCTGTCATTCTCCCTTCTCTCCACATGCCTATACCCTTCAAGCTTCCCCTTTTTAACCCCTAAATGCCGGCTGACGTGTTTTTCTGTCACGATTTTGGGTGCAGAGCAACGCCAGTTGACGTGTATACCCGCCAAAAATCTCCCCTCAACCCTTTGAACTTTATCCTTGCTCATTGACGGGACCACCTGGAGACGTGGGGATACCTTCATTTGAAGGAGGAAGAGTTGTGGAGCTTATGTATCTTTAATATTTTCTTTAACTATTCTAGTTTGGCAGATATTAGGGTTTGAAGTATGGGTATTTTGTTCCATCATGGATATCCCCTGTAGGGAGGAGCATGCAACATCAGAAACCCCCCGGCATGTAGGGGTTAACAGCTGTGAGAAGGTCATCAAGAGGTCCTATTGCATTCTCTACCATCAGGCGGATTTCCTCGTTAGTTACATGTGTAGTGAATGCCTGGGACTTTCCTATACCTTCGCATTTCTGTTGCCTGGATTCTTCGTCGCACCTGTGCTGTGAGCGTCCACGTTTCACAGGTATATAGGAACAGACAAGACGAGAGAGAGCAGCAGCAGGTGTATCTTGTGGCGCAACCTGAGATTTCTGTCCCTCCACATGGTTCTGAGTCTCGCAAGAATAGATGTATCTACGTAACTGTCTATCGATCTGTACGTCTGTCTATCTGTCTATTTATCTGTCAAGTCTGTCTGCCTACTGTTTAACTACTTACCTCTCTATCGGTCTATTCATTCATCTATCGGTGACCTAGAAATGTTGGATGTATGCATTTTCTCTCTAAAACACAATGCCCAAAACAAAGAGAAATATGTCTCTTAGTAAAATAATAATAATAATAATAATAATAACTAGACACCTCTTTATACTGTAAAACCACAACAAAGAAGCTTCACCATAACTACCTGGAAAGCATAAGGTATTGTCTAATATAAACAAGATCTGAAGACCCTAAGGTAACGTCTTGTGTAACATCATCAAGATCAGAAGACAAAGGTGTTGAAGAACGCATGTGTAAATTTTACGTTTGTCTCAATAACTGGCTAATTGTATGCTTAACTGTAACCATATTCCCTTCAGATCATAAGAGGCACCACAGCTATATATCTGGATAGTTACAGCTTTACAGCTTTTGTGGTTTTCTCTAAACCGTGTTGCAAAGAAAACACTGAACAGATTTGAATTCGGTACTTTCCACTAGGCTAAATGGCAAAATATTCTGCCAAAATTATTCAGCAAGCATTTTTATCATAGGATTTTCAACAAATTAGCTGCATCTCAATTAGTTTCTGAGATATTTCAGTTTTAAATATGCATTTTTTATAATAAAAATGAGCATATGACCTTAAAAGATAGGTCAAGGTCATTTATATTTGGCACAAGGACTTGGGTTACCCGAGGTACCTTCCTGTGTAATATCATCAACACTGAAGAAAAATAATAATAATAATAATAACGGTAGTAGTAGTAGTAGTAGTAGTACTAATAGCAACAGTAGTAGTAGTAGTGGTTGTTGTTCTTGTAGTAATAGTAGTAGTAGTAGCTACCTAACCCGGACGGAGTCCGGCGAGGTATTGTTTTTGGTCGTTTCTTTTTTTGTTTGTTTAATATATTGTCAGCAACATTACGGAAAAACGGCAGGATGAAATTACATGAAACTTTCAAGATATGTGGGCACTGGTCCCAAAAGGAAGTGATTAAATTTTGGAGGTAATTGAGTGACCTTCAAGGTCAAAATCAAGGTCGCGGATTTTCAGACGGCTATAACTTGAAACGGTTAATATAGAGATTTTTACTTTAATCAGCATACATGACCTCCCATCTGTGTTTTCACTTGGCGCCAAGACCTTTGACCTTGACTGACCATGAGAGGTCAAACTCAAGGTCACGGATATTCGGGGGGCTATAACTCGAAACTGGTTAGATATATTTACTATTATCAAGATATAGGAAGTTCCATCTGGGCTTTCATTTGGCAGCATGACCTTTGACCTTGAGTGACACTGAGAGGTCAAATGCAAGGTCACGGATTTTCAGAGGGTTATAGCTTGTAAACGATTGAAAATAAAATAACTACTAGTGGAGAAGGTTTGTTATGCCCCACATCACTTGTAGTAGTAGTAGTGGTAGTAGCACCAGTAGTAGTAGTAATAGTAGTAGTAGCAATAGTAGTAGTAGTAATAGCAGTAGTAGTAGTAGTAGTAGTAGTAGTGGAAGAAATAACAATAACAATAAAATAATAATAACAATAAAATAATAATAATAATAATAATAATTATTATTAATAATAATAATAATAATAATAATAATAATAATAATAATAATAATCACCATCATCATCATCATAAACATGTAGGAGTATTCAAAGAGCAAAACATCCACGTCTTACACCTCCAGGGATCATCAAATATTTAATTGTGCCCTGTGACCTTGACCTTTGACCGATCGTTCTCAAAATCAATGTACTTCATCCTTGCCTGACCCTCAACCCTTCCTCCAAGTTTGGCTCGAATCGGATGAGAAATGTTTAATTTAAAAATATGATCTTTAACTTTGACCCAGCCTTTTCATCTCGACCTTTCACCCGATTGGCCTCAAAATCGGAGCCCCTCATCCTTCCCTTACCCTCAACCAGTCCACCGAGTTTGGCCTAAATCGGATATAAACTGTTTAATTGGCCTTAGGCTTGTGACCTTGACCTTTGACCTTCCGTCCTAAATAAATAAATCAGGTTAAGCCTTACTCCATTCTCAGCCCTCCCACCAAGTTGGGTAAAATCGTAACAAAACACAAACAAACAAACAAACAAATGGACAGACAGGCAGACACACACACACACACACACACACACACACACACACACACACACACACACACCGCTCAAGCTTGGGTGTAAAAGGCAAGATAGAGGGGAGGAAAATACATTAGTTAACATCACCTCTCTCTCTCTCTCTCTCTCTCTCTCTCTCTCTCTCTCTCTCTCTCTCTCTCTCTCTCTCTCTCTCTCTCTCTCTCTCTCTCTCTCTCTCTCTCATATTTCTAACTTCTTTTTCCTGTATTATATCTTTTTTTCCTTTCCAGTATCTCTCTCTGTCGCTCTTCCTCTCCCCCTCTCTCTCTCTCTCTCTCTCTCAGCGCAACAGGCTTCTCCCCCCCCAAAAAAAAAAAAAAAAAAAAATCTCATTGCAAGTTAAATCCAAAATATCAAGTGAAGAGGAGAAAAATGTGTGTAAGCAGCCTAAAAAATATTAAAAATGAATCGCTAAATTATTTCCATATTTAGTACAACAGCAAAATTCCTAGTCCAAAAAAATGAATAAATAAGAAATAAATAAATCTTCCATAGTTATACCTCAAAACCTGAAGGAAAACGGGAAATAGAAAATGTGGTTGAGAGTGTAAACATTTCCTCTATACCACTTTCACTCTAACTTGGCTTAAAACTGACCTTTCCTCACCTTCAATGTTAAGTTGTAGCAAGGGACTGGCACTAAAATTGATGCTAGTCACGAAGAAGTGCTATGGGAAGGACCTAGAGCGGTAGAGGGAGCCGCAAAATGACGAAAATCTGGTCCAAGCGAGGGAGAAGAGAAGCCTCATATTTTTCCCGCCAAAGCAAAGCCCATTTATTTTCAAGACTGATTTTTTTTTCGGCAAAGGGCTTCTTCAAAAAACAGTAAAAAAAAAAAAAATGGAGATCTTTTACCCCTATTTATACCCCCAAATAGAATGACGATGAGAAATACAAAGGAAAGCGTGACCATTCAAGCTTGCCTCAATCTTTATATATTTTCCCGCAAATACAACACCGTCTCCATCTCCAACAGCCTTACCCCAAAATAAAAATAGATAAACAGATAGATAGACAGACAGATAGATAGATAGATAGATACATAAATAAATCTTTCAATGTATGCCACGTCCCAAAATATTGACGTAAGGGAGAAAAATATATTGAAAATTTAAGCATTCGAACTTGCAACACGTATTTCGAGCCAAAACTACGTGTGTACTGTCTATGCAACAAACGTCCCTTTAAATCAACATATATCTCTCTGCCATAGTATTAAAAATTGGCAGGGGGTAAAAATACATCTAATAGCGTAAAATATTCTAGTTTATAACCTATTCTTCCCGCCAAAACAACCCCGTCCCCGCAACACACCCATCACCTGTAACCCGCACGTTCGTATGAGCTGCAGGTTCCTGGCCCGGGCGATCAAGTCTGTATTTACGACTTATTGGAATGCATAGGAACGGCTGTGGGAGGCGGGAGGGGTTGTTTTTCCGACGATTTACCGTCTGTCTTGTTTTCCATTGAGAACAGGGGATGGGGGGGACGGTGAGGGGATTTTATTTAATTTTAGCAGACTCGAATGTCGCCAAATCAAAACACTGGTGGCAGGAATTGTGTCTTAGAGAGAGAGAGAGAGAGAGAGAGAGAGAGAGAGAGAGAGTTTTGTTGGACATTCTTTTGCATGGGTATATGTGCTTGTGTGTACTCACGTATTTCTTAATTTAAAAAGAGATTACGTGTGTGTGTGTGTGTGTGTGTGTGTGTGTGTGTGTGTGTGTGTGTGTGTGTGTGTGTGTGTGTGTGTGTGTGTGTGTGTGCTTGATGCAGTGAACATGCATTAGTATACGACTGTATTTTTCTTCGTATTTTTATGGGGGGTGGATTAGTAGTAGTAGTAGTAGTAGTAATAGTAGTAGTAGTATTTGTAGCAGCAGTAGCTCAAGGTTCATCTGAAAAGTGAACCCAGTGGACTGCAGGCTGAAGTTGCCCTCCTCCTGCAGTCCACCATCGTCCTTTCGGGGGATAGGGAGGGAGTTGAGGGACGTGTGTATAACCAGGCAGCTCCACCACCCAGTTATATCAGTGCCACCACGTGAAGGCCGCCCTCTACAGTATGATATATATATGTGACACCGGCCTACCTGCGTCACTGCCAGGTATTAAGCCCATTAGGTTAATTAAAGGTGCACACGCCTTCACCTTATACCAGCGGCCTATCTCATTCTCTGTCTGTCTGTCTGTCTCTCAACGCTGCTTCTTCTCATATTACCTGACTATCTCTCTCTCCTTCTCTCTCTCTCTCTCTCTGCCTACCTTCGTACCAGCCAATCTGTCTTTCGATCTACAAATCTGTCAATCTATTTATCAGTGAGTCTATCTATCTGTCAATCTTTGTTTATTAGCAAGATCATAAAATCTCTGTGACTCTCTCTCTCTCTCTCTCTCTCTAATATCTTTACAATAAACGATCAAAATTTTTTTTAACATTAAACTTGGACCAGGCAGAATGTACCGTAGTGACTGTGTGGTGTGTGTATCTATGTAACAGCAGGTACACACACACACACACACACACACACACACACACACACACACACACACACACACTCTCTCTCTCTCTCTCTCTCTCTTTCACTGTTGAACTCTTATTTCATTCCAGTTTCTCTCATCGTCTTCGTCATATTCTCTCTCTCTCTCTCTCTCTCTCTCTCTCTCTCTCTCTGTGTTTCGTGACCAGGGTGTAAGTGTCCAGTAGTAAGGCCTGAGAGCCGCGTAGCCAACATAAGGTGTCTTGAGCTCTTTTTACTCCTCTCTCTCTCTCTCTCTCTCACACACACACACACACACATTTGTCAAGATAAACATAATGAAACAGTGTACTAGGCACACACACACACACACACACACACACACACACACACACACACACACACACACACACACACACACACACACACACACACACACACACACACACACACAGTAAAGAATATCGAGTTCCACAGCTGCTTGAAAGGGAAACAGAAAAATTAACCTTCACCTCATTCCCTCTCCCTCCCAACTCTTCCTATCAGTCTCTACCATCTTAAAATCTATCTCAGGCTCCCATAACCCCCTCCCAGCTGACTAAAATCGTCTGGAGGGAGAGGGAGTGAAAGGAGAGACTTTGGCATGAGAGGGGGTGGAAAGGGAGGCCTTCACGTGGTGGCACTGATGGTCTGGGAAGGGCGTCTGTCTGGTTATACACACGTCCCTCAATCCCCTCCCTGTCACGCAACACGATGCTGGACTGCGGGAGGAGGGGATCTTCAGCCTTCAGTGCACTGGGTTCACGTGCTGGTGAGCCTGGGGTTGCTACTGCTACTACTTCCATTACTTCTACTGCTCCTCATCGTTTCATTTCGTCGTTTCATTTCGTCGTTTCATTCTCGAAGGCTGAAACATGCTTGTATACGTCTGCCTTGGTCACCTAATGGCGGCTCTCCACGCTGCACCATCCATTGCAGCCTCCCTGTTCAGTCCCTTAACCCTGAGGTCACACTATTACTACTACTACTACTACTATTACTACTACTACCACCACCACTACTACTGCTATGCTACCACCACCACCACCACTACTACTACTACTACTACTACTATACTACTGCTACCTCTACCATCACGAACACCAACCACCACCATCACCACCACTACTACTGCAACTGCTACTGCTATTATTACCAGTGTTGTTACTACTACTGAAACTACTACTACTACTACAACTACTACTACTACTGCTACTACTGCTATTACTACCGGTACTACTACTACTACGATCTTATTCAGTAGCTGATTTAGTCCCAGGTTGATCTAAAACGTGAACCCAGTGGACTGCAGGCTGAAGTTGCCCTCCTCCTGCAGTCCACCATCGTCCTCTTGGGGGATAGGGAGGGAGTTGAGGGACGTGTGTATAACCAGGCAGCTCCACCACCCAGTTATATCAGTGCCACCACGTGAAGGCTGCCCTCATTTGTATCTCGCCAAAACAGTTAAGAGATGAACAACCAGAGAGAGAGAGAGAGAGAGAGAGAGGGAGGGAGAGAGAGAGAATGTAAAGGTAAAGTAGACAGGTAGAAAGATGAGGCTAATAATTGGAAAGATACGGTAGAAAGAGAAAGACAAAATGGAAGGATGGAAAGGTGAAACAAAGAAAGAAGAAATAATGAACAGAAATATAAATAGATGGAATGGAAAGATGACTGGAAGAAGGAAATGAAAAAATGAGTTAAGGAAATGACGAGAGAGAGAGAGAGAGAGAGAGAGAGAGAGAGAGAGAGAGAGAGAGAGAGAGAGAGAGAGAGAGAGAGAGAGAGAGAGATATGACAGGAAAGGAGGAACTGGAAAGATGGAAAGATGACATAGAAGAATCAAAATAAAATAGACCAAAGAAAGACAGACAAAAGGAACACCCCAAGAGACGAAATTAAACGAAGTCATGTGCAAAGAGAAATGGGAAGACGAGATGGAGCGAGAAGAAGAGGCAGACAAAGACTCAAGATGGTGAGATGAAATTCTGGGCTCCTCTGGGATGGGATGGGACAAACTTAAAAGATAATAGGTCAGAGTGGAGAAAGACTGGAGTGACCTTCGTCCTTCAATCGTCTTTTTTTGAGGATGACGGAAACCCTGACGATTTTTTATACCCTCTTCTCTCTACCTCCAGACGATTTTGTTCAACTTAAAATTATGCTGTGAAGTGATTGGACAAAAGTGATATTTTTTCAAGATATTATCGATCGATTCTCAGTCGCAATTATCGCCCGCTTTAGTAAGGGGAAAGATAATGTTTTTGACCGCGTCTGTGTGTGTGTGTGTGTGTGTGTGTGTGTGTGTGTGTGTGTGTGTGTTACCATTATATTTCATGAACGGCTTGAGCCATCAACATGAAACCTTCAGGATATCAAGATACGGCCAAAATCTTGTACGAGTTCAAAACTGGGCACTCGAGGTCAAGGTCAAGGTCACCTAAATGGCTGCCAAATGTCAACTAGTTCTAATATCGATTGACTTTTTGTGAAACGCGGTGACTGAATTCCATAGAGTTTTCCGAATTTTCTTCACACATGGTTTTAAGTAGCTTGTAACTTGGACAACAGCATATTCTGGCGGGCGATTACCATTCGGCTCCCGAATACTTTTCCTTCATTTAAGAAGTTTTTATACAAAGAACTACTCAAGGGATTTTTATTATTTTTACTACTACTACTACTACTGTTATTATTATTATTATTATTATTATTATTATTTGCACTTCTTGCCATATTCATCGTCTAGACAACAATAATAACCTGATATAATTTTCGTCTCGTAACTTAAGATGTATTTAAGAAGCGAGAAGATAGGCAGAGGAAGATTGGATAGCCTCCTTGTCTTTGCAAATCAAAATCAGAATTACGATAGGATATTGTTCGTGTGTGTGTGTGTGTGTGTGTGTGTGTGTGTGTGTGTGTGTGTGTGTGTGTCTTTCTCTCTCTCTCGCGCTCGCTTTAACGTCAGTCGCTTTTCCTCTTCAATTTTTCTTAAAACAAATACTCCTTGATTTTTTTTAAGGGATTTTTAAAGGAAGGGATTTGTTGGGCCAAAGGTCACACACACACACACACACACACACACACACACACACACACACACACACACACACACACACACATATTAGGGAAGCTTACGTTGTTATATGCTCTTTATTCATCATGTCAGTTACACACACACACACACACACACACACACACACACACACACACACACACACACACACGTCAATTTGTACAGAGGTAGGTCAGTGTTTTGGACGTGTGTGGAGACCATCTTGCCTTCTCTTATTCCTTTATTTATGTCTTTATTTATTCTATTTATTTAATTTACTGATGCCAGATAATTTTAGGCAGGAATGGAAGGCACAAAAGTAGTGGTAATTTTTTGTTATTGTCAGATGGATTCGTGTACAGAGTGATCAAAAAGTTTATATGCATTTGAACAGTATTGTGTATTAAGCTAATAAAAAAAAAAGTCTTTATCTATCTGTCTATCTATCTGCCTATCTATTTATCTATCTACCTATCTATTTATCTATCTATAGCCAGAAGCCTTAATCTCTTAAGGGGTGGCCACAGACAAATCGCCTCCATGTTGCCCGCTACCCTGCTCTCCCCGCAACTCACACCCCCTCTCTCATACACCTCTCCACCCCATCCCTTCATCTCATCCTCGGCCTCCCCCTCCCTCTCCACCTCACTCACATACACTCTCCTCGTTAGTCTCTCTCAGTCCTCTCCGCATGGCCAGAACTTATTACCTTCGCCGAGGAGGTTATGTTTTTGTCAGCGTTTGTTTGTCTGTCTCTTTGTTTGTCTGTCTGTCTGTCTGTTAGCAATTTTACTCAAAAACTTATGAACGGATTTTGATGAAATTTTGTGGAAGGGTGGTCCAAGGATCAAGGAAGAAACTGATAAATTTTGGGTCCAATATCTCCAAAAGTTCTGTATGAAATTAACTTAAATCTTGTTGAAAGGTGGGCCGTAGACCAAGATAAGGCTGATTAAATTTGGGGCCAGATCAGGATGCGGATTCGTATCTTTTTTTAATGACAGTGGCTTTGGCGAAGGTGTGAGCTTTCTGTATGCTTTTTAGTTTTAAACATAAATCTAACATATTAACATGAGCACAAGAAAATATTAACTTTATATCAAATACCTTTATTATTATTATTATTATTATTTTTATTATTATTATTATTATTATTATTAGACCTAACAGTACAATAAATCATAATCTATTAAGCAATACAGAAGCGCACAGGGACCTTTTTATTTATCACTGTATCATAGGGAAAGAAAGATCCTCTCTCTCTCTCTCTCTCTCTCTCTCCTAATGACGGCTATATCTAACCTCCCCCACAGGGCTAACTCCGTCCTAAACTGAGTGAAATTGTCCGAAATGGCGAGATAAGACATGAAAACAGCGCCTCCATAACACCGTGACATGTATCATCTATCTATCTATCTATCTGTCTATCTGTCTATCTATCTATCTATCTACAGTCAGAGGCCATAATCCCGCAAGGGGTGGCCGTTTGTCTTTGAGTTAGTTGTTTTACGGGGAGGGGCACTAATCCTCCGCCAACCCACTTGCTGACACGGAGGCAACACGTATGGGTTGGTTATATGGTTACCACCCAGCGCTGTAAACGGTTTCCTGGCTTACAAGAAACCACTAAACTTGTCACTCAATGTAAAGTCACCGGAAGAGGAAAGAAGAGTAATAAAAGTGACAAGAATGATGGGAAAAATAGGAAGAGAGGAGGGCAGATACCGAAAAAGAATGATGAAGGTGAAGGAAGAAGTAAGCAGCACTACATGAAGTGAGTGGATGATGGTGAGAAATAGGAATAGAGGAGGGCAGACAAAAAAAAAAATGACAAAGGTGAAGGAAGAAGTGGGCAGCACTACATGAAGTAAGTGGATGATGGTGAGAAATAGGAATAGAGGAGGGCAGACACAGAAAAAGAATGATAAAGGTGAAGGAAGAAGTAGGCAGCACTACATCAAGTGAGTGGATGATGGTGAGAAATAGGAAGAGAGGAGGGCAGACACAGAAAAAGAATGATAAAGGTGAAAGCAGAAGTAGGCAGGACTACATCAAGTGAATGGATGATGGTGAGAAATAGGAATAGAGGAGGTCAGACACAGAAAAAGAATGATAAAGGTGAAGGAAGAAGTAGGCAGCACTACATGAAGTGAGTGGACGATGGCCGTCCCCACATATCACACATGTTTCATTCGGGTCCCTACTCTTGGCGGTGGAGAGGGACGCCTTCACGCGGTGGCATCTGTATATCCGGACAGTTCTGCTGCCTTGTTAGAAAGACGTACCCCATCTCTCTCTCTCTCTCTCTCTCTCTCTCTCTCTCTCTCTCTCTCTCTCTCTCTCTGTCCCTGATGCTGTATTGTCGCGTGGTTAGGAAGCTTACTAACACCTTTTCCTGACCGATTTATTTCCGATTTCGCTTCTACTGCTGCTACTGCTAATACTAATACTACTTGTACTACCACTACTTTCACTACTACTACTTCTGCTACTACTACTACTACTACTATTACTGCTACTACTACTATTACTGCTACTACTACTACTTCTACTACTATTGCTACTGCTGCTGCTACTCCTACTCCTACTATTACTGCTACTACTACTACTTCTACTACTATTGCTACTGCTGCTGCTACTCCTACTCCTACCACTACTACTACTACTACTACTATTATAAAGATATAAGAAGCAAAAAAGGAGTATATTCATAAGTAGTTTGGAAAATAAATCGGTAAGGAGGAGGTGCTAGGGAGAATCCTAAGCAGAGAGAGAATGCAACCCCCTATCTTTCGTTAAATGGATAATGGAGACTCGGAGAAGGGCAAAATTATCCTGCAATCCACCGAGTTCACGATGCAATGACATGGAGCTGCAAAATACTGTAAAATATATACTGAAAAACGAATTGGAGAAGGTAAACACTGTAAAAAGCTCAAGAAATTGCTCAGCTGCTTCCAAATCCCTCTCGTGGCTCCAAGGCGACGCTACATCACAGGGAGACGCCAGAAAGAACCATCGCACAAGTGTAAACAAACCCTGGGAGATTTCGGGAGGGCGGGAAAATGTCGGCTCCGTTTTCTTTCTCGGATGTGTTGACTGTTTCTGTTCGATCAAATTTAGGCTTTTATATTTTCCTTTTTTTTACCTTTTTCTTTACCTTTCTATACTTGGGCGTGGGAAGTAACTCCATCTGTGATAAGTGGGTGCATAAGAGATGTAGTGGTATTAGAGGTAGACTGCGAGATAATGCAGTGTTTGTGATAAGTGGGTGCATAAGAGATGTAGTGGTATTAGAGGTAGACTGCGAGATAATGCAGTGTTTGTGATAAGTGGGTGCATAAGAGATGTGGTGGCTTTAGAGGTAGACTGCGAGATAATGCAGTGTTTGTGATAAGTGGGTGCATAAGAGATGTAGTGGTATTGGAGGTAGACTCCGAGATAATGCACTGTTTGTGATAAGTGGGTGCATAAGAGATGTAGTGGTATTAGAGGTAGACTCCGAGATAATGCACTGTTTGTGATAAGTGAGTGCATAAGAGATGTAGTGGTATTAGAGGTAGACTGCGAGATAATGCACTGTTTGTGATAAGTGGGTGCATAAGAGATGTAGTGGTATTAGAGGTAGACTGCGAGATAATGCAGTGTTTTTGATAAGTGGGTGCATAAGAGATGTAGTGGTATTAGAGGTAGACTGCGAGATAATGCAGTGTTTGTGATAAGTGGGTGCATAAGAGATGTAGTGGTATTAGAGGTAGACTGCGAGATAATGCAGTGTTTGTGATAAGTGGGTGCATAAGAGATGTAGTGGCATTAGAGGTAGACTGCGAGATAATGCAGTGTTTGTGATAAGTGGGTGCATAAGAGATGTAGTGGTATTAGAGGTAGACTGCGAGATAATGCAGTGTTTGTGATAAGTGGGTGCATAAGAGATGTAGTGGCATTAGAGGTAGACTGCGAGATAATGGTGATTTCGTGTGTGCAGTGTGTCGGGGAGAGCAGGTGGAGATTGTCAGGTGTGAAAGGATTGATTTGCTGGTTAGTCTCGTGAGTGTGTGGAAGCGTTTTGTTATTTGGGAGACATGTTATGTGCTGGAGGTGGGGCTGGAGCTAGCTCTGTGGCTAGAGTGAGGAGTGGCTGGAGGAAGTTCAGGGAGCGTGGCCTCTCCTGACACTGAGGGGGCTCTCCCTCCGTGCAAATGAATCTTTGTTTTCGGCATGTGTTAGGAGTGTAATGCTGTATGGTAGTGAGACTTGGGCAGTAAAGGGAGAGGATATTCGCAAGCTAAAACGTACAGAAATGACAATGACTAAGCGGATGTGCAGTGCGACCTTGAACGCATGGCATGGGGGGGCTAAGTTTACAATGGAAGAGTTAAGAGATAAGATGGGACTGGAGTGTATTGGTGCTGTGATGAGGAGAGGTAGCCTGAGATGGTTTGGGCATGTGGAAAGGATGGGGGATGACAGATGGGTGAAGAAAGTGTGAAGTGTGAATGTTAGGGGTAGGGCTGCGAGAGGCAGACCGAAAAGACATGGGCGGAAGACATTGGGTGTGACCTCAGGGATAAGGGACTGAATAGGGAGGCTGCCAGAGATCGAACAGCATGGAAAGCCGTCATTAAGTGACAAAGATCGACGCATGCAAGCACGTTGGAGCCTTTATAAATGATACGAGGCGACGAAACGACACGAACGATCTTTCTGATGGTGGGTGACTTTACTGCTTACCTGACGCAAAGCAGTATTATTAGATAGACGGGTGGATAGAGAGACAGATAGATAGACAGAATTAAATGACACAGTAGATAAAAAGATTTATTGAGAGAGAGAGAGAGAGAGAGAGAGAGAGAGAGAGAGAGAGAGAGAGAGAGAGAGAGAGAGAGAGAGAGAGAGAGAGAGAGAGAGCGAGAGAGAGAGAGAGAGAGAGAGAGAGAGAGAGAGAGAGCGAGAGAGAGAGAGAGAGAGAGAGAGAGAGAGAGAGAGAGAGAGAGAGAGAGAGAGAGAGAGAGAGGAGAATTTATTAAAGTTTGAGATAAATTCTAGCAGCGAAATATTTATACTCCTTTCACCTTAACTTGGCCCAGATTTTCGTCCTTTTGCAGCTTATTTCACGTAGCTCAGTGGCAGAAAAAGACAATACTACGGCTCTACATCCTTTTCATAACACTTCTTCGTGACTAGCACCATATTCTAGTGTTAAAAAACAATACTACGGCTCTACATCCATTCCATAGCACTTCTTCGTGACTAGCATCATATTCTAGTGTTCAAAAGACAATACTGCGGCTATACATCCTTTCCACAGCACTTCTTCGTGACTAGGATCATATTCTAGTGTTTAAAAGACAATACGATGGCTCTACATCCTTGTCATAACGCTTCTTCGTGACTAGCACCATATTCTAACATCAATCTACTGCTGCAACTCGGCATTCAGGATGGAGAGATGGCAATTTTAGGCCAAGTTAGAGTGAAGAGGGTATAGGAACGACCTTATTAAAATTCTTCAAAATAAAACAGAGGCGAAATAAATGAGATAAATAATAAATAAGATAAATAAATGAAATCATAAAGGGTAGAATTAATTGAATAAAAAATAAAGGTTATTGATCTGATAGGGATATTGATGTTTGTAGTTGGTCTGTCTGTCTGTCTGTCTGTCTGTCTGTCTGTCTCTCTCTCTTTCTCTCTCTCTCTCTCTCTCTCTCGGCAATTAGCGAAGGCCATTAAGTCGACCTAATTGAGTGAGTTTAGTGGATAAGCCAGCGTCTACTACCACTGGAGAGGGAGAGAGAGAGAGAGAGAGAGAGAGAGAGAGAACTACAACTTTCTTACAAGTTATGATTCACAAATTATCTCAAAGATTTCAATTATCTATTTCTCTCTCTCTCTCTCTCTCTCTCTCTCTCTCTCTCTCTCTCTCTCTCATCCACTCTCTCACACTTACACACTCTCTCTCTCTCTCCCTCTCTGTCTCTCTCTCTTTCATCTCATAATTACCCCCATTATCACAAGTCCTCCCGAGGCAATTTACATGCGACCCTTCCAGCAGGCACATGTGAGCTAGCTTTATCAGGTCGGTCGTGCGTGATTAGAGACTAACTAGGAGAGATGGACTGGGAGGGTGAGGTCAGGCTAGGTTAGGTGAGGTTAGGGTGGTTTTGGGTTGTTTTGGGTCAGGTCGGGTTGGGTTGGGTTAGACTGGGTTGGGTTGGGTTGGGTTGGGTTGGGTTGGGTTGGGTTGGGTTGGGTTGGGTTGGGTTAGACTGGGTTGGGTTGGGTTAGACTGGGTTGGGTTGGGTTGGGTTGGGTTGGGTTGGGTTGGGTTGGGTTGAGTTGGGTTAGGCTGGGTTGGGTTAGGCTGGGTTGGGTTGGGTTGGGTTAGGCTGGGTTGGGTTAGGCTGGGTTGGGTTGGGTTGGGTTGGGTTGGGTTAGGCTGGGTTGGGTTGGGTTGGGTTGGGTTGGGTTGGGTTGGGTTGGGTTAGGCTGGGTTGGGTTGGGTTGGGTTAGGCTGGGTTAGGCTGGGTTGGGTTAGGCTGGGTTGGGTTGGGTTGGGTTGGGTTGGGTTGGGTTGGGTTAGGCTGGGTTGGGTTGGGTTGGGTTAGGATGGGTTGGGTTGGGTTGGGTTGGGTTGGGTTAGGCTGGGTTGGGTTGGTTTGGGTTGGGTTGGGTTGGGTTAGGCTGGGTTGGGTTGGGTTGGGTTGGGTTGGGTTGGGTTAGGCTGGGTTGGGTTGGGTTGGGTTGGGTTAGGCTGGGTTGGGTTGGGTTGGGTTGGGTTGGGTTGGGTTAGGCTGGGTTGGGTTGGGTTGGGTTGGGTTGGGTTGGGTTGGGTTGGGTTGGGTTGGGTTGGGTTGGGTTGGGTTGGGTTTGGTTGGGTTGGGCTTAATTCATGGAACTAAATGACCCATGGTTAAAGGAGTAATGAGTCTCCTTGGTTACTAGTCAAATCAGCTCTTCCCCCCAATCTAACTACACTTATCTATTAACCAAACTGATAAGAGGTTAGGGATCCTTGCCAGCTTAGTTATTCTCTCTCTCTCTCTCTCTCTCTCTCTCTCTCTCTCTCTCTCTCTCTCTCTCACTGCTATTTGATATGGTTACCACCCAACGTAGTAAATGGTTTCTTGATTTACAGGGTATCATTTGGCTTGTCACTCAGTACAAAGCCACCCAGCACTACATCAAGTGAGTGGATGGTGAGCGCTCCGAATGAATAGCCTAACCCCTGGCCCTTATGCTCCTGATGGAAGCAAAATGGACTGGTAGATAGACAGATAGATAGATAGTGACTGACTGAGGGACAGACAGAGATACATATATAGGTAAATAGATAGATAGATAGATAAAGATAGATAGACAGATATATAGAGAGATAGACAAATATAAATAGATAACTAAACAGAGGGACAGGCAGACATACAGAGAGATAGACAGATAGATAGATATAGGTAGATAGATGGATAGACAGACTTAGATAGATAGATAGATAGGCAGATAGACATTCTGACAGATAGACACAGATAGATGGACAGATAGACAGATAGACAGATAGATAGGTAGATAGATAGGCAAATAGATAGATTGATATGCAGATAGACTTACTGACAGACTTATAAACAGGTAGATAGATATATAGACAGGTATACAGATAAACAGATAGACAGATAGATACATTAAGTAGACAGATAGATAGATAGACAGACAGATAGATAGATAGATAGACAGGTAGGTAGAGAGACAGATAGATAGATAGATAGACAGACAGATAGACAGGTAGGTAGACAGACAGATAGATAGATAGACAGACAGATAGATAGATAGACAGACAGACAGATAGATAGATAGACAGACCGATAGACAGATAGATAGACAGATAGATAGGGGGGATATTGGAGTCACCTCTGTGTCTATTTCTGTGTCCAAAAATCAAAGATGGACGGCCTGGGTCAGTGATTACAGTCTCTCTCTCTCTCTCTCTCTCTCTCTCTCTCTCTCTCCCTCTCTTTTTCTCTTTCACGCTTTCTTTATCTTTTTCTCGTTTTTTTCTCTCTCTTTGTTTTCCTCTTTTTCTCTTTTCTCTCTTTTTCTCTTTTTCTCTCTTTTTCTCTTTTTCTCTCTTTTTCTCTTTTTCTCTCTTTTTCTCTTTTTCTCTCTTTTTCTCTCTTTTTCTCTTTTTCTCTCTTTTTCTCTCTTTTTCTCTTTTTCTCTTTTTCTCTCTTTTTCTCTCTTTTTCTCTTTTTCTCTCTTTTTCTCTCTTTTTCTCTTTTTCTCTCTTTTTCTCTTTTTCTCTCTTTTTCTCTCTTTTCTCTTTTTCTCTCTTTTTCTCTTTTTCTCTCTTTTTCTCTTTTTCTCTTTTTCTCTCTTTTTCTCTTTTTCTCTCTTTTTCTCTCTTTTTCTCTTTTTCTCTCTTTTTCTCTTTTTCTCTTTTTCTCTCTCTCTTTTTCTCTTTTTGTCTTTCTCTTCTCTTTTTCTCTTATCCTCTATTCTCTCTCTTCTTCTTTTTCTCTTATTCTTTTTCTATCTTTCGCTTGTTTCTCTCTTTTTCTCTCTCTTTTTCTCTTTCTCTCTTTCCCTCTTTCTCTTTCTCTTTCTTTCTTTCTTTTTCTCTCTTTTTCCTTTTTTTCTCTCTATCCCCCCTCTCTCTCTCTCTTTCTCTTTCTCTTTCTGTGTGTGTGTGTGTGTGTGTGTGTGTGTGTGTGTGTGTGTCTCTTTCTCTCTCTCTCTCTCTCTCTCTCTATGAATAATATTACTGGTGATTAAGCTGTCTCTCTCTCTCTCTCTCTCTCTCTGACCCCATCTGACCCTGAACCGTATTCAATATTGACGGTTCTTCCCTTGGTTCTCCCGCGGGTCGACCTCACATCCCAGGTCATTACGGAGACAATTAGGGAGTTAATGAGCCTCGTAGGACCGGTAATTACAGGTAAATGACCTCCTCAGACTCCCCCCCCCTCCCAACCTGACAGCGCTTGGGTATTGGGTGAGTGGGGAGGTATTTTGTAAGGCCTTGGGTTCTTTTATCATTTTTTGTGTTTTTTAAAGATGTTGGGGACGCCTTCTTGCGGTGGCACTAATAGGTCTCTCTCTCTCTCTCTCTCTCTCTCTCCCTCTCTAACACACACACACACACACACACACACACACACACACACACACACACAATTACACAAAGTCTCTCTCTCTCTCCCTCTCTAACACACACACACACACACACACACACACACACACACACACACACACACAAAAACACAAAGTCTCTCTCTCTCTCTCCCTCTCTAACACACACACACACACACACACACACACACAATTACACAAAATCTCTCTCTCTCTCCCTCTCTAACACACACACACACACACACACACACACACACACACACACACACACACACACACACACACACACACACACACGCACATACACAGTTACGCAAGAACAGTCTCTCTCTCTGTCTCTTTCTCACAC
This sequence comes from Coenobita brevimanus, assembly GCF_032717465.1. Lineage (NCBI taxonomy): Eukaryota > Metazoa > Arthropoda > Malacostraca > Decapoda > Coenobitidae > Coenobita > Coenobita brevimanus. The sequence continues at coordinate 32,755,152 of NC_137062.1, read as the reverse complement.
ACACACACACACACACACACACACACACACACACACACACACACACACACACACACACACACACACACACACACACACACACACACACACACACACACACACACACACACACACACACACACACACACACACACACACACACACACACGCATGGAATATAAAACAGGAACAAAGAGCTAATAGGGAAGTAAAAGGTAGTGATGGCATAAAATTTTTGCGCAATACTGTCACTTTAGCTTTTTATTGCTCTCTCTCTCTCTCTCTCTCTCTCACACACACACACACACACACACACACACACACACACACACACACACACACACACACACACACACACGCACATACACATTTACGCAAGAACAGTCTCTCTCTCTGTCTCTTTCTCACACACACAAAAACACACACACACACACACACACACACACACACACACACACACACACACACACACACACACACGGAAGAGGGACAGACAGACAGTGACTGAGAGACAGATAGACAGAGAAAGAGAAGGAAGAGGTAGACAGCACAAGAGATAAAGAATAGACAGATAGATAGACAGATAGAGAGACAGATAGATAGACAGACAGGCAGACAGACAGACGAAAAAGATAGACAGGTAAATAGATAGACACAAATAGGGAGACAGAGAGAGAGAGAGAAACTAGGGCAGACAGAAAGCGAAAAAGAACAAAAGACATACAGACA